>NC_142151.1:27750000-28078000 GCF_024610735.1 Ursus americanus | reverse complement strand
CCAACTGAGCTACGCAGGCGCCCCGCCCTTTATTTCTAAATACTTCAGCATATAGTTCCTAAGAACAAGGACATTCTCTAACATAACTACAGTATGGTTCTCAAATTTAAGAAATTAATAATCAGCAATATTTTTAATTTCAGTTTTTGGAAATTTGCATTTTTGCTACTCTTTAGATCTGCAGTAAATCAAACTTGTTATCTTGTTATAAACACAGTATTGAAACCATAAGAAATCCTTTCTTTTTTGAAATATTCAGTCAACTTTTAAACAAGTCACAAGTCGCTTCATCGATAGCTTTGGTGTCCTGCTATTCACACACAGTGCGTGCACAAACCTAAAGAAATAAACCGAAACAAACAACAGGATTTTAAACCTGTAAACTGGGGGAATTCAGCTCCCTCTGCGTTACAAATAGATGCTAAGCATTTTTTTATGGAGTGTTTCTGGAAAGCCTCCATTCAGAGATGCTTTATTTGATGAGGCGACTGCAGTGTCTGCTAAGCCAAATCAGTGTGGTCTTGCAGGCTCAGGTTTTGGCCGTGATGGGTCAGACCAAAGAAGCTGAGAAGATGACCAACCACATCGTGTCGGAAGAGACCGGATGCCTTGAATGCTACCGCCTGTTGTCAGCAATCTACAGCAAGCAGGAGCACCACGACAAGGTGGGGGGCACACTGGAGTTGTTTGGATTCACGGGTGGAAAATGGGGTGCGCCCGAATGATTCTCCAGTCTGCACATTGACGAGGTGGAGCAGTCTTGAATATCAGCCGTTGACATAGCCCATCTTATGGATGCTTTTCACAGATATCCCCTTAACTCTAGTATGTCCCCTTAAAATAACACTTTCTTGGCTCATCCTTGGTCTAAAAATTTTATGTGGTATTAATTTGTTTTCACCTAACTAGATAAAGACTAACATTTGTATGCTTCGTCATTTTCCATGTTCCTTCAAATATATTATTTATAGAACCCTTATAACAGTCTTTATACAGGTCAGTGACCCTATATTGCAACTATTATTGTTTATCTCTATTTGAAAAGTCACATAACCAGTCAATTTATGAACTGACTCAACAAAATACTTACTGAATGCCTGCTATATGCCAGACACTGTGGTAGGTACCAGCAATAAAGCGGTATAAGAAAAACAAGAAAATCACCTTTGTCCTCAAGGAGTTTATAGAAGAAGAGGAAACCAAGATTAAACAAGCAATCACAAAACAAGCGTAGAATTATAGCTGTGCTCAGTGATGTCATGAAGAGTGACATGATCCTAACAAGCATATAGTCAGGGACCTGAGTGATCTAGGAGGCTAGGTTCCCTGGGGAGTGATATGAAGGTGAATGCTGAATGATAAATAGGAGTTATTAGATGAAGGGGGGCAGTAAAAAGCATTCCAGGCAGGATAAAGTACATGCAAAGGCCCTGTGGCAGCAGGAAGTGGGAAGTCTGAGGGACGGGCATGAAGGGAACAGGGCACTGTGTAAGATAATAGCCACAGAGGTTGCTGGAGACAACACCCCACAGGGCTTGGGACCGGGGCAAAGGTTTTTTTATCCTTGGAAAAGCTTTGGGGTTTTAAAGAGAAGAGCAACATGGTGAGATTTGTGTTTCGAAGGGATCCCTGGCTGCAGGGTGTGGGGCAGTGGGTGCTGGGGGCAGAGTGGGCACCAGAGACCTAAGAGGAGGCTGTATTTGGATGGCCCAGATGGACACAGGCTGGGCAAAAACACCTGATCCCAGATCTTGTTTTCTTTCATCTTCATCATTGACCTTCCTGTGAAGGAAGGTCAGGGACATGTCATTGTCACAATATAAATGGAAACCCTGGAGTATAGGAAAATTATTTTGTCAGGGCCACATTAACTCTCGGTGAGAACATCAGAGAGAAGGAAGAATGTGTTTTGATTGTCATTTACCACACCAGCTAATTATAAGGACAAAAAGTATACATTTTATCATTTAAGTTAGTTTTTCTTCATCTCATCCACATTCTGTCTTGCTTTCAAACCTGTTGCAGGCACTCGATGCTATCGACAAGGCTCTCCAGCTGAAACCAAAGGACCCAAAAGTCATATCTGAACTTTTTTTCACAAAGGGAAACCAACTAAGAGAGCAGAATCTTCTGGATAAGGCCTTTGAGGTATAAACACTTAATTAAATTATGTTATTAAATTAAGGGATTAAAATTAATACTTTCAATCTTTACTGAAGCATCTGCAGTAAAATTTAAGATCACTGGCATGTTTATGGAGTGAGTTTTCTGATTAATGGCCATGATGTTATACATTTAGCTTTTATAATGGACTCTATTTTTTAACTGTTCAGAATTCTGCGGTACCTCTGCATTATTTTCTGAATTATCGCCTTTGACTTGATGTCTGAAGCAAGTCCACATTATTCCCTCAAACTAGTTTCTCTGTCTGCCTCTCTCACTCTCTCAGTTGGCCAGGAGTAACCCTCTAGTCCATCTGGACTAGTGTCTGCATAGCTTTAGCATTTCCACACATCCTTATAACACCCTTCCACGCACCCCCCCCAATTCCTCAGAGATTCTCTCATCTACTAACACACAGCCCATGTCCTCCTCCCTCTGGAAGCCCATCTGGACCATGCTTTCTCCCAGTGTCCTTGTTTCCTGTGAACTTTTACAACATTTATTGTCCCTACAAGTCCTTTGAAAGTGTCACACATTCCGTTGTATCGTTAGGCCTCTTTTTCCTCTCACCCGTCCTCTCCACCTCCCCCGGCCCCCGCCCCACTCCTCTGGGCAGAACGCCTGCTGCCCAGTTAGATTGGACTTCTCCTTGTAGAAACATAAATGTCTTGCATCTTAAAGGTATCCAGTATCTACAGCTTTTCAAATAAAATTCATTCACAGTTTGAAATCAAAAAGATATTTCAAGCAAATAGAAATGTTATAGAAATACCAAGCATTTCTGGTAAAGCCACAGTTGGAATTAATGAAGTCATAAAATTATACTAAATATAACATGAGAAAAGTAAAATTTTAAATGATATTATTGTTTTTGAAAGCAATAGTGAGTGACTTTTACAATATTCGAAAATATAGGTAAAGATATTTGGGAAAACGAACTTGAACATGAACCTTAAACAGTGGCATATTTGAAGCAGAGATTGTGTATTTTTCTCTGCCCTGTGAACATTGTTTTTGAAGATTTATTTATGTATTTGAGAGAGAGAGAGTGCTCCAGCAGGGGGAGAGGCAGAAAGGGAGAGAGAACGCAGACACCCCAGCGCAGGGGCTCCATCCCAAGACCCTGAGACACGACCTGAGCTGAGATCGGGAGTCAGACACCTAACTGACTGAGGCACCCAGGCCCCCTTGCCCTGTGAACATTTTTAATACCTTAACATGTGAACATTTTTTAATATCTAACATGACAATTTAATGAATGTATAATTTAATTATGAAGTTATTTGGTATCTGTATTCGTATTTTATACATTGTATTGAAAACAAAAGTATTTTCTAGTTACTTTAACTATAGCTTAATCATTTTAAGGTGACTAGATTGGGGCGCCTGGGTGGCTCAGTCGGTTAAGCGTCTGACTCTTGATCTCAGCTCAGGTCTTGATCTCAGGGTTGTGAGTTCAAGCCCCTCATTGGGCTCCACGGTGGGTGTGGAGTTTACTTAAAATCAATTAATTAATAAAGTGGCTAGATCTGTGACAGATAGGAGTAGGGCTGTGAGCTAATAATAGCAGCTGCAATGTGTTAGCATTTTTATTTATGATTTACACATATTAAGTAATTTAATCTTCTCAATAGTCATATAAGAAACCTATGGTCATTTTACAGTTGAGTAAACGAGACTCAGAGATTATGTAACTTGCTCAAGGTCATAGGGGGTAAGAGATGGAGCTGGGATTTGAATCCAGGTTCTTAATTTCTACCTACACTGTCATCTCTGTTGATATAAATTAACCCAAGAGACACATTCCTCAGGTTTATTTTAGCAGCTCTTTAAAGGTATAGCGTTTTATTGTTTGCTTATTTCTCTTAAAACAGAAGTGGAGGAGGGACGGACCAGATTCTGTTTACTTTATGAATCTTTTCATCAATGCAAATAGCAAAGAGCATCAAAATAGACCCACAGATACTTAGCTTTGTAACTGAAAGCCCCACTCTTAGCCTTTAGCTTGATTTAAGGTGATCACTCTTAAGTTAAGACCCAGTGGTGAGCATGCCAGCGGTGCTATGAAACAACATGCAAATATTACAAATACGCCCCACAGATGCTACATTTAACGGGATACACATTTCCAGACCAAAAGAGGCATTTGAAGAGCTTGTGGCAGAAGAAAAAGGAAGACTTCTTAATGATTGAAACTAAACCTAGGAAAACGGATGTCCTCAAGGAAGGAAGGAGCATCCTGTCACTGCAAGGATTTCAGCAGTGATATTGTGAAAGGGGATATTACACTAGGACCGAGCTGTATAGGAAAAGACTCTAAGATTCTATGATTATTAAAAAATATATATTCTTACAAACTCCATTTATAGCGAAAAAGGCCAAAGGAGTTTTCTTGCAGGACAAGGCCAATGAGAAATGATGCACTATCATAAAATCACCGGGATTCCCTGCGGGCATCCGTAGTCTCTGCAGGCAAGTTACACATTTCAGTTTCCTCCACTTCCGAGTCATCAGTTTTAAAAAATAATTGAACTAAACGGGAACACCTGTGAGCTAGTAGTGTCGGGTTTCATGGTGTTAGCCATTTACATCCTCACGTATGGAGAAAGTGGTGTCCACGATCCTGTAGCATTAAACGTGGGTTCTCCTTTCTCAACCTGAAGATGTTTCTTGTGTATTTAGAGCTATAAAGCTGCCGTGGAGCTAAATCCAGCTCAAGCCCAGGCCTGGATGAACATGGGTGGAATCCAGCACATCAAGGTACGAGAGCAGTTCACTTCCGTGTGGACTGGGTTTTCTTTGCGCTTTCTCTTTCTGTCTTCTCTCGAGAGATTGAGAACATATTGTTAATTCCCTCTTTGAATTATGTAAATACCAAAAACCTTAGGTGTATAAAAGTGAAATCAGCACAGTTTACATTCTCTTTGTATTGTCTAGATATTGAATATCATGAAGTCATTTGAAAACTAAATCTGTACAAATTAAATTCCATGATTTTATTGAACATAAAGAAAATCATATGTACTTAAGAGAAGTATCATCACACAGCAAATAAAACCTGCTTATGTGAACTAAGCCTTGCTGGAGCTCTCTGTATCTCATTGTCCTACAGCTTAATTCCTGGTCAAGACTACATAGTGTTACTTTAAATATTACTTTATTATTTCTTGTATCTAATGTATCTTTTACTCCCTAACCATTTACTGAAACACAAGGTTGTTTATTTGTGGGTTTGTGTTTTGTTTTTCCAAAAGAAAAAGCTACCTTTGAGGGAATCATTAAAAATAACCCTTGGGAAGGTGCTATGTATATGTAATGAACTCAAAGACTCACTATCATTCATTCATTCATCCATTCATTTGACAAACATTCATACAGAGCATGTGATGTGCCAGGTACTCTCTCTTCAGGCACTGGGAATAGAACACTAAGCAAGTAAGACAGAACTTCCTGTGTTCATGGAGCTAACATTTAGTAAGGGAGACAGGTAATAAATAAATAAACACATACAGGATACATATATAGGTAAAATATATCATGGTACTATGGAGAAAAAAGAGAGAGAAAGAAGATAGAAAGTGCCATGGGGTAAGGGCTGAAATTTAAAATTAAGGTGGTTAGGGAAGGCCTCACTTTAAAAAGTAATTTTGAGTAGAGACCTGAAGGGAACAAGCCATATGGCAAAATAGGGAAAGAGCATGTGCAAAGGTCCTGAGGTATGAGAATACCTGCTGTGTTTGAAGAACAGGGAGGAAGCAAGTGAGATGAAAGTTGGGGTCAAAGAAGTCACAGGGCCAGATCATGTAGAGCCTTGCAGGGGAATGTAGGGTCTTTGGCTTTTATGCCATGCCAAATGAGTTGGGGTCCTTGAAGGACTTTGAGCAGAGAGATGCCATGGTCTGACATGTTTTTAAAGGATCACTCTTGTTTAGCTAACCTGTTTCTAGGTTTCTATCAGTCTTTATATTGATAAAACAGTAATATAGTGATTAGCATTTAAACAAAAGCCTAACTGGGTTTACTATTAAGAGGAAACTGGTCACTCTCAGAAACACAACAAAACAAAAAGGTGACCCGTGATTATATAGCCAGAAGGGGATAATGGGAGAATTATTATGTGACTGACAGCCTTGCTCTAATAGAGGAACAAATATGACATTTATCAGAGCAGAATAACCTGAGCTCTGATCTTAGTGATCTTCTAGGATGTCCACCAATATGAACTTACTTTTAAAATAGTAACATAATCTTAAATATTTAAATAGTATGTTAAATAGTTATATTTTAAAATAATATGCTCAGTATGTTTTTAGATGACATCTGCCTGCCATTTAAAGCAATTGTTAATTTAAAAAGTACCATAAGTAGGGGTACCTGGGTGGTGAAGTTGGTTACATGGCTGACTCTTGGTTTCATCTCAGGTTGTGATCTCAGGGTTGTGAGATTGAGGCCCGTGTTGGGCTCCGCACTCAGCGCAGAGTCTGCTTGGGATTCTCTCTCCTCCTCCCTCTGCCCCTCCCCCTCATGTGCTCTCTCTCTCTCAAATAAATAAATAAATAAATCTAAAAAAAAAAAAAAAAAGTACAATAAGTACACTCAAGACTTCTCCAAAAAGTGTGGAAATACAAGGAAAAGAGTACGTTCATTTGAACTCTCAGATTAACAAGCGAATCCATTGCTTTAAATTTAGAGGTACTTCCCCTGAAAAGGTGTCTGGGGAGTGAAGAAGGATCTACTGAGTGTATTCTTTTCAAATGTAATGAACACACTGATTAAAAATTAGTTTATGCAGTTTCTCATCTTTGCAAACATCATGTATTAGGCCGAACAATTGAACAGTGAAATTGCCACGTTCGTAGTTGGAAAATCGTGTAGTGAATTCATATGATACAATCTGAGATAAATATATAGACCAGGCACATGGCTAGGATATGGTCATTTAGTTGGCACCATTAGGATGCAAGATTATTATTATGAGGTCCTAAAGTGCAATCATTAACTTTCTGTCTTTTGCGTTGCCAGATAGCGTGTGCGTCAGGCAGTGTTAGCCCATTCCAGGCTTCACTCCTTCCCCGAGCCTGGGCGAGCTTAGAAGACTGAGGGCTGTGGTAAGGTTGCAAGTTGGAATAAGGTTTTGCAAGGACATGGCATGAAGAGATGAAAAGGGAGTTGTCTCTTGCTTATACTGCTTGGTAATAAAAGTTAATTATTAGGAAGCTTCATAAAGGATGAAATGGTTGGACCAAAAATACATTCTTTATAATCAAAAAGCTGTATCCCCTGGGCCACACCACAAAGTACTATTTTCAGTGCTGCCCTATGTGCATGTTCGTACAGTAGAACTCTCTATGATGCCAGAAATATTCCATGTCTCCACTGTTCAGGCAGTGGCACTAACTAGCCCATGTGGCTGTTAAGCCCTTGAAATGTGGTTGGTACAACTGACCAACTGAATTCGTAATTTATCATAATTGATTTCAATTTAAATAGCCATGTGGAATTAGTAGCTATCATAGTAGATAGCACATTTCTAGAAATTAAATAATTCAGATGCCCTATCTTAGCATCTCAGAACTGGAGACATTGACTCAAGGGATATAACTTTTAAAAAAATAAGTAAGGCTTCCAGTTTAATCAAGTGAAGAAAATTTGAGGGAGAGAAGATTAACTCTAGCAGTGGATTTTATGTGAAAGGACAAAACTGGTGATCAAAGAAGGAAATGCCAAGGCACTGGGCTGAGGCTTAAATTCATAGAAAACTCTTAGCAGAACAGTTTCAAAGTCGGCTGTGATACAAACATATTTTGAGAGCATTCTAAGAGTCACAAATGTTCAGTTGTCCTCACATGTGTGCTGAGCCGAATAAACATCACAGGACACTTGGAAGATAAACGCTGGCATTGAAGAAAAATAATAACAGTTGAATGAAGCAAATCCAGGTTCTCATTTGTTCAGAATTCTGTTTAGCCTCTGATGAGAATCAGGGTTAATAATCAGAGATGTTTTCATTTTTGCATGTGCCAGAGCCTGGATTCCCAGTGTGCAATTTCCTTTTCTGTCATTTCCACTCTCCTTTTTACCAATAAGACGAGTGAGTACTGTAATAAATGGGCAGTGTTTACTCAGGCCTGGATGGTCGTTTCATAATGACAACAGTGGCGGCATCGGATTGAGGACTCACTATGCATCAGGCGTGTCTGAGCTCTTAACTCATTTGCAGGGTAGTTAAGCATTCAGTGAATAGTCCTTGCTAGATGTTACATAGAACTCTCAGAGATGCTATTTTTATTTTATTTATTTTTTTAAAGATTTTATTTATTTATTTGACAGAGAGAGTGAGAGAGCACAAGCAGGGGGAACAGTAGAGGGAGAGGGAGAAGCATGCTCCCCGCTGAGCAGGGAACCCGACTTGGGGCCCCGTCCCAGGACCGTGGGATCATGACCTGAGCCAAAGGTAGACGCTTAGCCATGTGAGCCACCCAGGCGCCCAAGAGATGCTATTTTAAATTGTGATGGGAATTCAGAGAGTAACTGGTTTTTGTCCACTTGGAGCTGTAATTGAGAATAAAATAAAAGCAAATTGAAATTTGGGGGACTGGCGAGAACTGTAACACTCAGAGTTCTGAGACTTGGCAGGCCACAGATCTGAAAGAGGATGGACCGAATATGGAAGGTAAAATTTAGTAGCAGAAAAGGGGCTGGAAAACAATAATTGTGACTAATTTGCCTGGAACCAACTGGAACAGGCACACATGGTTTCCAGTTAGAAAGCCATTGAACAAAGCAGATGGGGGCCAGTAGAGGGTGGTGACAGGTGTCTTTAGCAGGTCAGGGACGACATGCCTTCTTTCCTGCTTTAAGAGGATCCAGCAGGTTCATATTGTCACGCACCTTGGGTAAATTTGACGCCATATTCTTATCAGTTCTTTTCACTATATAAAAACTTACATTTACATTAAAGCCCGTATTAGGCAAAAGTTGCTTTTGTGTTAGTTGGATATTAAAATAACTTCCACTACTAAATAGGTCTAGTGGATTCCAAACTATTTAATCATCACGACTTTTGCATTCTCCCACATACATCCCTCCCTTCCTTCCCTCCCTCCCTCTCTCTCTCTCTCCCTCTCTCTCTCTCTGTATGTCTAGCCATGGCTCCATTTGATTACTAAGGAATAGTGCCAGCCCCGCGAGAGCACTATGAAATGATAGCCTCATACCCTACATTAGTAGAATTGACAATCTGTTTTTCTGCCATTTCACCTTACGGTATAACTCTTCTCCTTCATTCTCCAGCTGGTCGGGCACTTAAAACAAATGGATTCTCCAAAAGCACCAACAGATAAGGATAAAATTGCCCGTGCAGACAAGGTTTCCTTCTGAGGACATAGACGTTAAACTGGGCCAGAAGTTTTGTCTTAGTCTCCCCATTCTCCAAGAGCATTCTGATGGGTCAGACATTGTTGCCTCTCTTTTTCCCCCCAGGGAAACTATGTATCCGCAAGAGCTTATTATGAGAGAGCCTTACAGCTGGTTCCAGACAGCAAACTGCTGCAGGAAAATCTCGCCAAGTTGGATCGCCTAGAGAAACGATTACAAGAAGTTCGAGAAAAGGATCAAACATAGCATTTGACCCAGTCTTGAGGGAGAGTGCTGGTGCCTTTGGAAGAGGAAGAAGTGATGGATGCCTTCACATCAGCAGGGGCACAGCATCGAAGCTTTCCGCTCGCTCTGAGTTCAGGGAGGCACATTTTGGGACGCCCGCTGGTAACCCTGTGCTGAGTGACTTGCATTTCCACGGAAGAAGACAGAAAGAGCAAGCAAGGGCTAGGTCTGAGAGGAAGTAAAACAACTACTGCACATCTTGCAGATTTTTATTGGCTTTAATTCCAGATTTCCCTTCGTCTGTTTCTCCTCTTTTCCAACCTAAGAATCTAATTCCATCTCTTAGTGTAGACTTTTATGTCCCAGAAATACAGAGGCTTGAAATGCTACGAAGGCAGAGCAGCTCCTCTTCATGAGATAAGATAGGTCAAAGAGGACAAAAATCTCTGGGATAAACCATTTGGGTAATTCCACCAAGAGGTAGCTCATTTAGTTCTCCAGAGCTAGAGATGAGTATCTAATAGTTCTTGTAGAATCTTCTGGAATATATGGGGGAAAGGGCTATTGTTACGTGAGCTTTGTCTAATATCCCCCCGAGGATATTGCTAGAGCCCAACTGAAGAGTGAATTAAATTCCACTCTGATGCAAGCTTTTCCCATTGCCTGATATAACAAAAAGGAAGCTTCTGGAACTGTGTATGGGTATTCTTATCCCTGGGGGGAAATCAAGGATCTTGGTACCCCTAAATCTTTATGGAAATGTTTAAGATTATTTTAACTTTATTACAAGTATTACTAGAGTAGTGGTTCTGCTCTAAGATTTCAAAAGTGCTTTTAGAATCATAAATGTTTCTGACTCCACATATATTGTTATTTTGGTGGAGAAAAAAATAGTATATTCTACATGAGAAATATTAAAGATATTAACTAAGAGAAATGTTCTACTTTGTTATCTTAACATTCAGTCATTCAGAGATTTATTATTTTTTTGAAAACTATATTTAACCATTGAAAACTCTGTATAATATATCACAAAAATCTTTGTAGACTATAAAGAGACGGAAGAGGAGCTCTATTGATTTGTCTACCGAGGCTTAATGAGAATTCTATGCTTTAGAACATGAATGATGGAAATCCGGAGTTCTTGGTTCTGTATTTATAATTTTAGAGATTTCATGGAGAATGCTCAAAAAATCTAGGGGGGAAAAAGTCTAAATTCATAATTTTAAAAATATATATTTATATTTAAAAGACAGAGGCCAGCAGAGTTGAACTTACAATTTGACATTTGTTTTTTAGTGTTATTTATTTCATAACTTATAAAATATTTAATATATATATACACGCACATTTTTTTCTCTGTACACAGTGGTTTTAATAGCAGCGTTCAAAACTGATCATACAAAATTTACCCATCGGAATTACAAAGTAAAGTTTTAACAGCCCCTAAGAAATTTTGTATTGGTCATTCACTTGCTAAAGATGAAGAAATTAGGAAGCGGACTTCAGTGTTTGGGTGGTAATGTATTTTGAAAGTGAAGAGGTCGGGACACCTGATTCTAATTTGGTCATCATCATAAATTTTTAAAAAAAGAAGAAGAGGAGGAGGAACCCCTCTGGAGAGTGCTGTTTGCAGGCTAAGCCAGGGGGCCTGCAGATGTAGTAGCCTGAAGGCGTGTGGATTTCACTGCTCAGGCCAGGGCAGGGTAAAAAGCCTACTTCTTTTCAACACTGCCCCTCTGTGTTATTTTTTTGACAAGGTAAGTCTAGCTAGAAGAACTTCTTTGGAGAGGGAAGATGCAAGGACTATTTTAAATGCAAAGGATTCCGGATTTTGAATTAGCATACGTGTGTGTGTGCGCCAGTAATCTAACAGGATACATTGCCACTATGATTTTCTGTTTCTAATAGTCTCTTAACCTTATGTATCATAAATTTACCTAAAATTTCATTTAAAATATTTTCATTCTCCTCAAAATTATACTTTTATAGTCCTAAGGCCAAGAAAGGTACTACAGCGTTCGTTTTAAATGATCAGTCCACCCCCAAGTTGAAAAACACATGAAGCCGTAGCTAAAAACAGTATCTGAGACTTGAGTCACAACTTTTTAGAATAATCCGTAACCAAAACTCAGACTTAGGAAGTTAATGGAAAAGACTAAGCCCCAAATTTTGAAAAGCAATTATGCCTTACTTGAAGTGCTGCTAAAGGTATGAGGGTATATTAGTGGGAATGGCTGAAATGGGGGTTACAGCCTAAAAGTTTCTGAAGGAAGGGGTCACATGGCCTTCAGGAGACTTGTTCTACCTTCTTTTGGGTGCTTTTCTCTCTCCTCATGTCTCTCTGTCTCTCTGTCTCTCTCTCCCTCCCTCCCTTCTTCTCCCCACGCCTCTCAATCTCCCTTCATTCTGCCTCCCCCCGCTTTCTCACTGTCTCTCTGGCTCATTCTGTGTGCAGACACTGGCATCTCTTTGAACATGAAAAGTAAGCACTGTTCATTGGGTCAGATATTTTTATCCTGATTTAATAATGTCACTGAGATGTAGCCAATGAAATAGTTTTCATAGTTAAATGGTGCCTGTAAGAAAATAAATCACATGTTATTTTTCAAAGATATTAAGTGTATTTTATAACTATTTTTATTTGGTTCTTGTAACATGAAATAATAGGTGGAATTCATTCTTATCAATAAAAACAGTCATGGAGATCTATCCAGATTCCCCTAATAAAAGCGTGCGTGGCAGGACAGTTGATGGCCCCTTTCTGAGATGGACTCGCAGAGCCCACTTCATGGGCTTAGGCAGTTCCCGTGGGCCCTCGGGCGTCCTGCACTCAGAAGCCCCCTGTGCTTGGTTGAAGGCTAAGTGCTTGAAATTCTTAATCATTTTTGAACGAGCGGTCCCGCAATTCCATTTTGCACTGGATCCTTAAATACGTAGGGTGTCATCAGTAGGAGGGAAGTTGGCCAAGGACAAGCCAGGAGTGGCTGTAGTCTGGCTGAACATTGGATCCAGTGATCAGAGTTTCAGTTGTGACTGTGTCCCTCTCAGCAGCACTTGCTTCATTTTCTCAGCTATGTTCAGAGTTCCTTGTGGACACATGTCCCTGACTTAGTGCCAGTCTATCTAACCTGTCCTTCTGTCCTACCTAGAACCCGTTCTCCTTGCCTTTACAATTCCCAGTAAGTGGCGGTCCTTTGACATCGGAGCCATGAGAATGGCTTTACAAGTTTATTTCAACCTTAAGAATCCTTCAGGGTTTTTTAAATGATCCAGATGTTTTCAGTCTGTTAACGGTATTCATAAAACACGGTTCAGCCATGTAATGTAGGTAAACTAAACCAAAGATTCAAATACCTAGGAGGAGAAGAAATTTTATTGTAGGGAATCCTGAGATATATTCTTTCGGGTCTGTTTGTTTTGAAGTTCATCACAAAACAGGATCACCAGCACTCGTATTACGGCTTCCGGCGGTACGACACTGCCCCTAGCATGAGACTGCGACATTCGTCACAGGTCATACCTCACTCAGTGCAGGGGTTTGTAGCGGTTACGCCGTGCTTTTCAACAAGACTAAATGAGAAAATCCAAACCGTTCCATACAAACCGACCCACAGAAACTGTAATTTGAGGGGGAATAAAAATACATGTGTGATTTCTTATTGTCTCTACTAAACACTTCAGGCGCCTCAGATCGAAGAGCCAGATTCAGCTGATAGTCTAGGACTGTTCCTTCACACACACACACACACACACACACACACACACACACACACACACACACGGGCTCTCAAGCCTGGCCAGACTGCGGGATCACCTGGGGCCCCTTGGCCATCTCTGAGATGCTGGGTGCCCGGGTTCAGATGCTGATATGCAGCGAGGCTGGAGAACAGCAACAGGATAACGACTTTAATAGGACTTTTATGACTTTTATAATCTTTCTTGATTTTTACTTTTAAATCTGGACGAAAACGAGCCAAAGAATTCTAAAAAATAATTTCTGGCACAGTGGATTGGTTGAGACTGTTGTTTCAAGATTGACAGGTGGGTTGGGTGGAATGGTTTGCACTTGTGGCAATCGGACTATAATTTGACCTTACGTTTTCAGAATTCTTGGTTCTCAGGTGGAGAGGAATTACCATTTGTATACACCAGACAAGGCACCAGTACGTAAAGCTCACGGAAGGTGTTCATGGCAATAGAGTGTGTGCCTAGACTTAGGTCTCTGTTTTGATTACACACATGTCAACTTTTGTTAATGATTTCTTCTTGTACTCATTAGAAGCCGTTTTTGAGGGAAAAATAAAACTTCTGACCTGATGTGTGAAGGATTTGCATCTTAGATTTATGAATCTATAGGGCATTAGTAACAATAAGCAAAGCAAATGTAGTTATGGGTGGTTGGTTGGTTTTTAATTTTTCACCTAGTTTCCAAATCACATTTACTTTGATTAAATTGCATGTTGCTATCTCCCAATAATCGCAAAACATATCCGACATCTTTTGGCATTTTAAAAGAAGAAATACCTGTCAAATCTTGCATTTAGGCTGCAACTGAGTAAGATAAAAGCGTACAATGCCGAATTATAACTTTTTATGATTATTCTTGAAGCTTTGATGTAAAAGACAAACACATTGAGCAGTTCTTCATACAATAGCGCTTCCTTCATTATTTTTGTTTTTAGTAGCCATTAATTTAAAGAGAAGAAGTAGGATAACTACAACCAAGGGAGTGCTTTAATATCAGCAAAACAGAGGGACAACAGAATTGATGATTTTCCTGTCTATCAAATGGCTCATACAAAAATGTGCCGTGTTTATCACCAAAGATCTTTCAGTTAAAACCTTTTAGGGCAGGTAGCTCATAAAATCAGCATCCATCACGATAATGGTCATTTTAAGTTCGTAAGTTTAGATCACCATTTACCCCAAAATGGGAAAAGATATGTCTGTGTCCAGAAATCCCATCAAGAATGGGAGTTTCTTCCCATTCTCAGCGGTGCAAATGGTGTGTATTTATATCACATGTGGAAGTTTCCAATGTGCATAACACCCTTTTGGGGTTGCCTTGCTGGCCCAGAGGAGGGGTACGCCAGTCCAAGCATCAGAAAATCTGGGTGGTAGTCCTGTTTGGCCACGGAGGAGCTGCCTCACCCTAGGCAGGTTACCAAGTGTCTCAGCTTGTCTGTCACCCAGGGAGGGACTGGTTAGTTCTCTGCAACTGTCAAGCTCTGTGTGTCTCCTGAAACCAGACTGAAAGCCCTCTACCTCTGAAGAGATGACCGATTAGTGTTGCCCTTCGTTTTAGAAATTAAGGTAATCACCGCCACAAAACACATACACACACACCATAGAAGTGACTGCACTGTCCAAGTGCTTTAATATGACAGAGGTAATTATTCTTATTTTGCAGTCTATACACATAAAAATTAGTCATTTTGTTATGTGGGAGAAAATATTTTTTAAAATTTCCTCCGAAGGAGTGAAAATATCTGTAGAAGCTATGGCTTGCTTTTATAATGTGGAAACCATGTGACTGGCTGCGACTCCCACGGATCCCTCCTTTTATCAGGGAGAAAATGACTTGCATTGTGTTCTTTGTTCATGTGTTTATTTTCTCCTTTGATCAGTTGTATATAAATGCTCATTTTTGTTACTTTTGCTGTGCCAGTTAGAAATATATTTCCCCTAAAGTACTTCTCCCATTTAAGTCTGATTATGTATGCTTTGCCTAGGTCTTTCCAAAATAAAATTTATGTAAATGTTTATTTTATATAAAATATAATGAAAATAATTATGTCTGTTTCAATCTCTCAAGTGCTCCGTGATTAGTACCCATTGAAATCCATGTCACTAGCTGGTGTCCGCTTTAAAAGAAAGAAAATGTCTTCCTTCTCATTCATTCATTGCATTGCATTGTTCTGTGTGTTTCACGTCTGCTCTCTTTCCCGTACCTCGCAGTGACTGTTGCAGTCCTTACGTGCTCCTGAGCTCTTCCTCTCATCTTGCTGAGTAGATGCCTTCACCTCTTTCCCCAGAGCGTAAGTAAAAGGTAGAAAACAGATATTCTCTCAATATCCTGCACTCCATCTACAACCGTCCCTGTACCCAATTCTTTGGTCTCCTATTACTCCAGTGGAAGAGGGCCCTAGGCTCTGGATTTTGCCTCTTGTGAAGCTTCATTTCATCCCTTCACCTCTCTTTTTCATTTCCAACTTCTTCCTTCTACTGGCTCTTGTGAATTTCCTTCTATTTTAAAACACATATACAGGTAACCACCATCAAAATCATTTGGAAAAAGAAATGTAAGTCCTTCCTCTATTTCTTTCATCTCTAGCTGCTACCACATCTCTTTCTTCCTCCTCAGCCGAGCTAATTGAGTGAAGTGTCTTCACCCATTGTTTCTACCTCCACCCTTCACATTCCCTCGGCTTCATAGTGATCTGTCCCTGCAACAAATAAGCAAATGAAACTTCTGTTTCTAAGGTCACTAAGAATTCCCTTAGTGCAGACCCTTCAGCCTTGCAGGACTTCAGAGAGGGTTCTAGAGTTTAGACTAGTAGTTTAGCAGGGATGGAAAAAATTGTTCAAACAAAACATTTACCCATGATTTGCTTGTTGCTCATAGGTTAGTCACTCACACTTCTCATTTTCCAACTCTCCTTAGAGTTGGGCCTTCCATTAAGAGTCTTCAGGGTCTCCAGAAGCACATCATTATCCTGCCCTAATGAAGAAAGCCTGCTTACCCTACCAAGCCCCCTCGCAGTGTCCCCTAGACATCCCAGCTTGAAACCCAGGAGTCCTCTACTCAAACTGTTATGCAAGGGGTCTTTATTTAAAATAAATAAGATGGTGCTTGCTATTCTCAAGAACAGTACAGTCCAAGAGAACTATTTGTGATGATGGCAGTAACCTCTGTATGCTCTCCACCAGCCACAGATGGCTGCTGAGCCCTGGAAATGAAGCTGGTGTGACTGAGGAACTAACGTTTTTACTGTCGTTAATGCTAATTTAAATAACTGCGTATGGCTAGTGTCCACCATAATTGGACAGTGCAGCTCTAGAACTTCTGAATGTTGTAAGATGGGACCTAAAAATCAGAGAAACACCTTCTACATTCATGAGATAAGACCGTGTCCGGTCTCAGTGCCAATCGCATTCTTCAAGCTCTTCACCGAAAGGGGCCCCTTTCTCTCCTGTTCCCTTCTGCAGTTTCAGGGTCATTGCCCCCAGCTGATTCTCACCTGTGCTTGCACTCCCTCCACCTTGGCTGTCTTCTGCTTTCCAGCCCATCTGTCTACCGCCGGCCTGTCTCCCTAATTTGTATACCTCCCATCTTCAGGAGCTTGTATTTCTATTTTACACAGAAGTAAGACAGCTGGGCCTGGGAGACTGGTGTCTACCTTAGTTATATATAGAAGAGCTTTGCCCTAATTTTTTGATAAAATATAAATCCATTATAAGTTCTGGCTTTATTCCTGTCCCAATCTCAAGCTATTTTAGAACAAAATAATGCTTATGGTAGGCTCACATGAAAATCGTACCAATGAATTCATTTTAACCATCTTATACGATGGGTCCTACCGCTTTGGCCCATTCCACTGAAGCTAATAACAGCCTCCCGGGAAAGGGATGGCAGCTGTCAACCCGATTTTTCATATCCACTCTTTGAAAATTCCTGAATGTCGACGCCTTCGAAGTTTCTTAGAAGGAGGGGCAGTCCTATTAATTCCTCAATAAGCTTCCATGAGTCTTCCTGCTTTCAGAAGTCGGCCTGCCTGGGTCTTGTATGGGTGACCAGCTTCCTCGACCCTGGCTTGGGCCACCCTCCATGGGCTGGGACAGAGTTCCCCGTGCTGAGCGTCCCAGGCCGTTGATCGCCTTGCTCCCGGGATCCGCCGGCGAAGCCCCCTGCACACCTGTGAGCGGCTCTCACCTCGCGGCCGAAGTCGGGCACGTGGGGCGGCTGCGGCCCGGGACGATTGGGATGATGCGGCTGATCGGGGGGAGGGGGAGGATGGAGGGCAGCGGCAGCTGTGCGCCCGCGCAGGAGTGAAGAGCGCGGCGGGCGCTTCCGGGAGCCGGCCGGTCTGCGCCGCGGGGCTCGCGGGCCTCGCTCGGTTTCCGCAGCTGCGGCGGAGGAAGCGGGGCAGGGTTCCGGCGCACCGGGGCCATGCGGGCGCCGCTCGGCCGGGTCTGCCGCTCTGGCTCGCCGTGGGCCTCCCGCAAAGCCTGGGTGAGCCCGGGCGTCGGGGCTGCGGGCTGGCGAGGGACACTGCTTTGCTCCCTCCGCCACGGAGAAGGAAGGGTGAGGGGCTGGTGCAGGCCCAGAAGTTCCCAAAGAAGGGCCTGCGTCAGGTTTTCTTTTGGAAATCGTTTGGGTTCTGGAGTTTAAGGTTTTAGGCATTTGTTCTAAGGAGCTTTCTCCACGGAAAAATAGCCAAGTGCAAGTAATTTAAAGCCAAATATCACTTTTCTGGAGTAGCATAGGTTGCTCTCCAGTATCTTCAATACACCCTAAATTCTTTTTTTTTAAGATTTTATTTTTATTTGTTTATTTGCCAGCGAGACAGCCAGCGAGAGAAGGAACACAGGCAGGGGGAGCTGGAGAGGAAGAAGCAGGCTCCTAGCGGAGGAGCCTGATGTGGGGCTCGATCCCAGAACGCTGGGACCATGCCCTGGGCCGCCCTGAGCCGAAGGCAGACGCTTAATGACTGCGCCACCCAGGCGCCCCAATACACCCTAAATTCTATCATGCTTCCTGCCGAAGTAAGCCCGGAATGGATCCGGGGGCGGGGGTGGGGGGGTCTCCTCCCACCCCGGGGTCTTAGTAAGGCAGCTCAGGCGGTAAAGGAGCGGGGCGCCCTGAAGCAAGTTCCAGTCAACATGGGGTAATTGTGGGATAGTCTCAAGAATATCTTGAGAAAAGAAGGGGGAGAGCCTGCTGCTGAGTGATGTCAGAACGTCCGTGCCAGGCCAGGAAAATCTGAGCTGGAATCTTGACAAAGTGAATCCTTACACGAGGTGCTCAGGGTGCGTGTGCACACACACCTGTGCTCTCTCTGCCACACAGGACTGAAGTGTGGGAGCCGTGCCGATGATGTGAAAAGTACAGAAACTGTCCTGGGAACTGGGTTCTTCCCTAGAATTTCTGGTTGGAGAAATTCACCAGTCGGTGGACATCCGTGGCAGGTCAGTATAACAAAAGCATTGATTTCTTCATGAGAAATGGTGACGTTTTCTCTTGTTTCAGATACCACAACTCCAGGTCAACATGTAATTTTTCTCTTGACCCCACTCAGCCTCTCTTTTCAGAAAGTTTACTTCATAGGACATTATCTTCCTAACCAATTATATTGGTGGTAACTTAACAATGTTATGTAAGGAGAGTTGATTTCAAATGTTTCTAAGGGTCATGACATCTATGGGGAGACGTATATTATGTTTGTGATTTTCTTCTCGGGCAGGTCTCCCTAAAATGAGGTGATCACCACTTCTGTGGAGGAAGCTTGATCCAAGAGGATCTGGTTGTTACCGCAGCGCACTGCCTGGCTGGCCTCAGTGAGTAAGTTGGGGATTTCCATGACTTACCAAACCTCAATTCGTAGCAATAGGACTGGGAGATTTGAAGATCTAGATACCATGACAGATTCAGTCTCCATCCCTTTCTGAATTTTTCCACCTGGTCCACCCACTCACAAACCTTCCTGATTCCCAGAAACTTGTATCAAGGTTATCTTGAAGATTTCGTGTACTTCCTGCTCTACTAATCAGAGACCCAAAAGATCCCAGCTATCCTTGATAATTCGTGGAGTTAGTGGTGAGGTAGAGGTAACGGTTACTTGTTCTAATAAAGTATTGACGTCAAATGTTAAATGGGTGTTCCAAAGTTTTAATAATCTGAGTTTCAGTAATTAGGAGGGGAAATTACTGTAGAAATAACAGATACTTAGCTAGATTGAGAGTACTAATAATAAGTAGGAGAGTTCTAGGAACGACTTTTATATCTTATTAAAAATGATGGAGCAGGGACACCTGGGTGGCTCAGTTGGTTAAGCTTCTGCCTTCCGCCCAGGTCATGATCTCAGGGTCCTGGGATTGGGTCCACATCAGGCTCCTTGCTCAGCAGGGAGTCTGCTTCTCCTCCCTCTGCCTGCCACTCTCCCTGCTTGTGTTCTCTCTATCTCTCTGTCTCTCTCTCTCAATCTGACAAATAAATAAAATCTTTTTAAAAAAAATGATAAAGCATATATAGACTGGTACAAAAGGAAAAAAGAGGCCACACTTAAATATTTTATGCAGAAAGACAATTGGTGGTAGGGGAAAGGGTTCACTGAACGTAAACACTCTGATGGAAAACCATGACTTTTTACAGATCCCTATAATTTATAGGCAATTATAATAGTAATCATTAATAAAGATGCGTCTCCTTTTAAGACTTTAGAAATACTTAAAGTTACAGTAATCACTTTTCATTTAATTATGTGAAACCAAGACAGTCTTTTCTGGCAGAAACAGCTATACTTATTGAAACATTTTTCTTCGGTTTTAGGAAGCAAATTAAAAGTCTGACTGTGATTGCTGAGCGTGACAGCCTCTCTCAGAAGGGTGAACACGAACAGAAGAGTCCTGTCTCAAAAATTATTAACCATCCTGAGTACAACAGACTTGGATATATGAGTTCTGATATTGCACTGCTCTATCTAAAACACAAAATTGAGTTTGGTAAGTAGGGGAGTTAGCATATGAAAAAACGTAGGCGAAAACTGTTGTATTGATTCTGTACCAATTAGCTTTAATTTCTGTGTATATATCTAGTAATATTCGAATAGCTAAGTTTTGTTCCTTTTTAAAATTTTGTTTATAACCTGTAAAAAGCACTATACAGGCTATCAGTCCCAGACACAAATTATGTGTACTTAATCTGCATTGTAAGTACTCCTTTGTCTTAGCTGGGTTACATTCCAGACTCACACTCAGCTCTAGCCAGGGAATTTGGGGCATTTGAAAATGCTCCCAGGGACTTCTTTCTGTCATTTTTGTGAACTAGATATCTGACACTCTCTCAGCACAGGTAATCTAAACATTTGGATAAGAATATTAAAAATCTGTTTTCTCAAAATGCACAAAAGGAAAGTGTTCAGTGGCCTCAAACAATGAAAAGCACATATCTAGAGGAGTTGGCCAGGTAACGAAATGAGCCATTGCCTTTGAGGCATCGAATCGATCTTTAGGAGCCTAGAGCTTTAATTGGTCAAGCAAGGAGCTGCATGGGAGGGGGGAGGGGGAATGGGAGAGTCTGGCTGGAGCCACCCGCTTAACCCCTGACTTCCCCGACAGGTGACAGGTGACGCTTTGAAAGGTAGGGGTGAAAAAGAAGGGGAAATATGCCACATAAAGTGAGGGAATAAAGAAACTCACCTGTTTGATTACTGGCTCCGTAACCACGAGCAAGCCTTCATTCAAGTTTAACGCTGGAATTTCCATTCCCGGTGACCAAAGGAACTATTGCCCCATGTTTCTGTTCCCCTTTATAGAAAAGCTATGAAACTCCATTTATGGTAGGGAGGTTCACTTCCTCTCCTCGGTTCTCGTAATTGCGTGTATTAGGTTTGAGCTATCTGCTAGACATCCAAATCAGTCAGACTCTCCCCTTCATCACTCCCCCACATTTGCTCTTGTTGCAGCCACTGATCTCCATGTTGCTAAATTCAAAGGTAAATTCTCAATCCTCAGCTTACTTGAAGGAGTTTTGACAGAGTTGCTTATACTGTCCTACAAACATTTTCTTCACTTGAGTTCCAGGAGTCCCTTGGTTTTCCTTCTACCTCCTTTTTCACCCTTTCCTAGTCTTCCACGATGATACCTCCTCTTCTTCGTGAACTCTTACTGTTGGCGTGCTTGTTCTCTATCTGTCCTCACTTCTTTAGTGTCCTCATCCAGGATCAAGGTTTTAAACACCATCTGCGTGACGACTATCCCAAATAATGTCTATCTTTATATTACATATGCTGCTGGGACTACTAGGAGTTGTATAGCTAACTGCCTACTCGTCAACCACCCAGATGGCTAATAGGCATCTATCTCAAACTTAATATGTTTAAATCACAATCTTGATTATCCCCTAGATCCTAAATCTGCTTTACCCATAGCCTTCCATTTCGATTACTGACAATTCTACCTTTCCTGTTGTTTAAGCTAAACACTTCGCACTGCATCTTGATTCCTCTTTCTCTCACATTGACACACTCTATATATCTTAGCACCCTACTCCAGACTACCATCCTTTCTTGCCTGGGTTAATTTTAACAGTCTCTAAAATTGTCTTTAACTTCCTCTTTTGTATGCCTAATGTTTGTTATTAGCCCAACAACCGGACTAATACTTTTTGAAATATAAGTCACATTATGTCACTCTGTTCAAAACACTTCAGTGGTTCTTCATTACACTCAGATGGGAATCAATATTCTTACCAGTTGACATCTCTGTCCTCCTAGCTCTGCATCTAATCTATTGTGTGTACGTATGTGTGTGTGTTTTTCCACTAAGCTTTTTTTTGCTTAATCTGTTCCAGCCATTCTGGCCAGCTGTTCCTCAAGCATATATGAAATGATGCCACTCCTGGGACTTTCCATTGTCTTTCTTCTTCAAATGCTTTCTGCTCAGATAACTGCCTGGTTTCTTCCCTTGGCTTTTCAAGGCTTTACTCAAATTCAAGGCTTTACTGCTCAGTGAAACTTGCTATAACTGTGATATTTAAAATTACACTTCCCAGGCCATCCTCCCTAATCCCCAGACTTCAGATCTTCTTTACCCTACTCTGATTTTTCCACCGCGATACTACCTAACAACCAAATAAGTTATTTTATTTGTTTGCATTCCCACTTCCCCAACGCACACTCTTGTATGTAAGGGATTTATCTTTCTGCTCATTCACTGAGGTCTAGAAGTGGGCTTGCCACAAGTAGGACTCAGTTACACTTAGGGAAAACTATCCTTTAAGAACAAGGGTCTACCCTAAAACGTTAGTAGTTTTGGAGGATCATGGTGGTGCATGGAACACGGGATTATGTTCTTCCTTGTTTTACTTTTTCTGCATTTTTCTGAATTCCTATAAATATGAAATAGTTTTTATATATATGTTTTAAATATGTATTTTAAAATAAATGTCAATATTACATTTGGGGAGAAGTGTAGAAGCTATTAGATCACTAGATGTCACTTTCCAAATATATTCAGCATGACTTGTCTATCTATAAACCTTATAATTTTCCACTGTTGTTTTTCCAGGAACTGCTGTTGAGCCAATCAGTCTTCCCCATAAGGATGATAAGTTTGAAGCAGGGATTCTATGCATGACCAGTGGATGGTGCATGATCTCAGAGAGTAAGAGGCATCAAAAGGGTATAATAATAGTTCTTCTAGGTTTCTTTGCCCATGAGAAGCAGGAATTTTATTGGCCACAAGTAATACATTTATCCTATTTTGTTTTTACTTTTTTCCCCTGAGTTATGATGCAGTGAGAATTTCTGGTTGTCTTCCCCGTAAAAATGACTACACTTAAGGCTGTACATAAAACTTCTGGTGCCCATTTTGGTGAGGTGTGTCAGAAAAGGCGAACGAGCAGTAACTATGACAGATGAAGAGGAATACAGTAAAGGGGTCATCAGGAAGTAGCAACAATCGTTCAGCTTCTTTGTCTTTCATGTTGAGATTTTTTACAGTAAAGAATTTCACAAAACACTGCTTCATTGATTCAAGGTTTCCCTCTTGGGGAAACTTCAGTGAGGACAGTGGTTGACTAACTTATCAGACTGTCTCCACAGCATCAGAACATTCAGACGTCCTACAAGTAGTAGAACTTCCCATCGTGGATAACAGAATGTGTAACAGTGTGCCCAAGGGTATCGACTTTCCTCTCCTGGAAAGGACCGTGATGTGTGCCAGTTTTCCTGATGGAGAAGAGAATGCCTGCCAGGTCAAAAGCATCGAACAGCTTTTGATCAACCATCAATTCAGTATCATGTAGATGACAGTTTATTCCGCCTTTCCCCAGGAGCTGCTTTTGCAGGATTACTGCTTGAAAATTCTTTTTTTGTTCGTCTTTCTACCATGCTTCTACTGAAAAAGTTTACTTGACCTGGCCTGAGAGTATTACTTCCTGTCCAATGCCCATTCTTATCACTACCCCTCTTTTTGGAGAGCGGGAGAGCGGGAGGGAGGGAGGGAAGTCAGCGGAGGTGATTTCAACATTTCCAACCTAATGGAAGGAAGCAAGAGCACTTTGGCAAACTAATTAGGTCTATTGGTGAATTAGGTTTCATTCCACCTTTTGTTAAACCTGGTGATTTTTTTTTTAAAGCCTTTAATGTAGAACGTAGTGCTTACCCGGAATTTGACCAAAGATGACATAGCTATAGTAATTGTTGGATAAAACGTGTGAATGACCTCCCAAGGCTGACCCAGCAATTTACCAAGAAGACTGATCTTCACAAGACAGAGAGGGAAAAAGGGAGACTAATTTGTGAAAGACAGGAGTTTTAAGTTTTAGATAGAGAGGATAATTTACTTGGAAAGACATTTCTTTTTTTCAACTGGAGGGGCAGGGAGTCTTTATTCTTCCCCAACAAGCAGCTTGAGACAGCTATGGGAAGCTTCCTAAAATTATCTGTTGGAAAAAGTTTTGACTTTTGTTCTGGGGAGGATGGGATGGGGGTGGGAGGCGGTAACAGGACAGGGACCAGGAAGAGTTTGGAAGGGAAGAGATAGAAATTTAGAAATATGCCACTTTCTAAATCGGAGCATGGGTAGATTAAGGGTGCTTTATCCTACCTGCATCCTTGAGAGACAATCCTTTTTTGGATTAAGCCCTCAAACAATCCTGTGCCTTTTGAAGAGAGTTTAATCTGACACAGAATCGACACATGTTCTCAAAGCCGCACATGATTATGAAGGATTAGTAAAGAAAGGATCCGAAAATCATGGGTTCTTCATCCTCTAGTGTGAGAGCCAACAGTCCTTTACATGTAGCCCCTGGGACAAAATTAGGCTTCTGTCCTGTTCTCAAAGGCTTCAGCCATTGCATGAACTTGGAGACTCTCTTCACTGGCGCTATAGGCTTGGATATGACCCAGTCTTTCCCAGCAATTCCAGGTGACAAACTAGAGTGGAAGACTGTTCTGTAAACTCCCCTGCTCCTTCCAGTGATTTGGAATGTACATGGTTGTTCCCCAAACAAGTAAGGGCAAGAGAGAAATTAAGTGTTAGTTTGACAAGATTGCAGGCAGGGATTAGAAGGAAGTTACATCTGGGCAAAAAGAGGGTACCTTGAAAGTAATAGTGAAGAGACAAAAAGATGTCCCAAAAAAAGAAAATTGTTGGACAGTAACCAGTGGGCATCTATGCCTCTACTACTTCTCTGAGATGAGTGCTGTTGTTGGTGGGCCTGCAAAATATTTTTAACTATTGAATATTTTCAAGTTTTTTCTTTTTCTGTCTTATGAAAGGGAGACTCTGGAGGTCTGTTTGTAGAAGAGATAGTGGAATCTGGGTCCTTGCTGGGATAACTTCCTGGAGAGCTGGTTGGACTAGAGATTACACTTCTTTAAGAAAAAACCATAGAAGGGCATCCCTGGGCATTTTCTCCAAGGTGTTCGAGTTGATGAATTTTATCACTCAGAATATATGCACAGGTAGGTGTGATTTCTGTGAATTCATCCTTTCATTCTAAAGCAAAAATTGATCATGCGTATTTCAAGGGTAGTTACTCTGATATGTTGCAGATAATAGAACTAATCTCTAAAAGCACAAATATGTCTGATTTTCAATTCCTAATCCAATGTATAGAAACTTAAATCTCTAAATTCATGAGAACTGATTATCTTTCAATTTAACTTAAACTCGGACATAACCAGGATCTTCAAGTTTATGTTCATGTAGATTTTCAGGAGATTTGGGTCATTTGTTTGTATTTATAAGATTTAAAAAATAACCATTGAGAAAGGATTCTTTGTTCATTTATCCAGTTGACGTATCTCTTTCCTCTAAAGTAGTTTAGAGCACTAAAAATAAATTACTCCTCTCCCATTTCTCCCATTCACCTTTGTTAATTTTACTTGGCAGCAGTGGAGGAAAATAAGGGAGGCTTTGGAGAGTTATATTTGTGTTGCAGCACTAAAATCTAGAGTAGGAAAACAAATGTGGGTCGAGAGATGCCCAAGCTGTCCTCAGGAACTTTCCTGCTATTTGGCAAGACAAAGGAGTAAATTGACCGATGTGACAAAAGGTAAATTGTGGATGTGCCCCAAGAGCTGTCAGATCACCAAGGCGAGGTCTGAGGAGCTCAGTCCTGAGGGACCGGAAGGTGTGCCATGCAAAGGGGGTAGCATCTGTGCAAGGAATGCCCAGGAGGCAGCCTCTGCTGAGCAGAGAGGTGTGAGGATGCACAACCTAGAAGAACAGCAGTTTTGGGGCGCCTGGGTGGCTCAGTTGTTGGGCGTCTGCCTTCGGCTCAGGGCGTGGTCCCAGCGTTCTGGGATCAAGCCCCACATTGGGCTCCTTCGCTGGGAGCCTGCTTCTTCCTCTCCCACTCCCCCTGCTTGTGTTCCCTCTCTCGCTGGCTGGCTTTCTCTGTGAAATAGATAAATAAAATCTTAAAAAAAAAAAAAAAAGAACAGCAGTTTATACAAGAACCAGATTTTTTCAAGGTCGGGACCCAGAGCATCAGAACGTAGCGGTCTCTCCATCCCCCCACCGTAGTCCACGATCAGCCACCTCGCCGATGACTTGAGAAGCACCACCGTGACTCGTCCCGCTGAACACCAGAGCTACCTCTGACTAGAGCAGGCTGACCACTCACTCTCATTTGGGCATCAGAGGGAAAGTGTTCTGTTCATTGTCATTACTGCACAGGGAAATTCTGTCCTGGCAGCAATTCTATTCAGTTTTCATCATTTGGAAGAGAAGGTTAAAAAGATTAATAAGCCCTGAACAAAGGTTAATGATAACAGTATTTTAAAACGGCCATGAAATCAGCCAGTAACAGTTAATTCCACAGTCAAACGAATAGCAGAACGTGACAATTTATTTAAATAACACTGCCTTCACATCATCTTTCTAAGCTGCTCATCCCATAGTTGCTTATTTTTTCTAGCTTTCAACAATTAAAATGTGACACTGGAATCTGAAATTTCTGAGTGCATGATAGAGACTTGCCACGTCATTGCTAAAATTTGTGTACTTTTACTTTAGTATTTTTCTACGCAGGTGTTTTATTAAAACCCAGGATATCCTAGTGAGAGATGGAGGGAAAAGCCATATGAGTCCCATGTGCTATAAATTTGAAGCCTCAGTGTGACTCATGATTTTGAAAACCGAATAAAGAAATGTTAAATCTGAAGAACTCAGATAAAGAAAAGAACATTATGATTTAGAAATTTTCTCAGTGAAATCTGAGGTCATAGCATCTAAAAACATACATTCCCATAAATATAAATTATATAAATTACACAGCTTCAATCTGACTGTGTACCATATGTCTTGAAATTCTGTTCATAGCTGAGGTAAATAATCACCTTTTTTCTACATTTTGAAAGCTTGTAGATCTCAGGGAACCGTGTTATTTGGAGAAAATGGGAAGATTTGTTACCCCCATTCCAAAGAGGACAGCTGTTCTCGTAATTGGTATGTATCCAAGGTAGGAATGATTCTTGGGTTCCCCCCAAAATCTGGCCATTAAGGGACTATGTTTTGGCAATTTTATCTAGTATCTCAATTTCTCAACCTGATTAACATAAAAGTCTATATATTTCACCTGATATTTTGTGGTTGGCAAGTATTTGCTGATTGTTATTTCTGATATCCACTAATACAAACCATCAACACAAGTAGTATTAAGACTGGAGCTTACCTGAATTGATGTATTCAAATATCCAAAATTAACAGCCTCGGGTCATGAGATTGTTATGGGGATTTAGTGATCAATCCTTTCCTACTGATTTCTGTAATAATGGTAATATTTTGTTAAGTTTTGCCTAGAAGATGAAAAATAACTCATGATCTATAAGCTTCAGTGTCTTTAAACTTTTTCTACATAACCTGTCCCCTCTATGGCTAAAGTTATGTTTAAGCTTTTGGAATAAGTTTTGCAAGTACCTCACTTCCTCAAGTGTTGTAAAATAACTTTAAATCTTGTATGAGCATTGAAAAGTATTCAAAGGTAGGTCACAGTTCTGTGAGTTTATAATCTGGAAAGAAGAAAGAGCTTGATAAAAAGTACTATACTATAAAACACAATCAAATAAGCTTTGTAATCCACACTGCCCAGGTGTAGGGTGGTATTATGGAAAATGGAGAGACTAATTCTCACTGCAGTGGTTTGTCCAGTGTGTGTGTTTATACTATAGTTGAGAGAGAGGGGGTAGGAATATGTTAGTGGAAGGGGTAGTATTGAAACTAGGCATTGAAAGATAGTTACAGTTTTGTAGCTCATGAAGTCTTTTGCAGCTCTAGAATCTAGGAGATTTCAACAGATCATTCCAGACAGAGGGAATTATGTGTAAGCAGTGGTCAGGGAGGTGGAGAATATTATGGTTGTTTGGACAGAGTGTATCGCAGGGCAGCTGGAGAGAAATGTTAGCATAAATAAGAACTAGTGTAGCAGAGGACAATGTAGATAAAAAGGCTGGTTGGGTCTTAATTGTAGAGCACCTTAAATTCCATGAGAAGAAGCTTAGACTTTTTGCCATAGGCAATGGGAAGCTAAAATGGTGGCAAGATTATAATTTATAAAATGAATTTATAATGACTGTAAATACTTGTTGTACGTACAGAGAGGGAATGATAATGGCTTAATTGAAGTCCATATTTAAATGGCTTAAAAGTCTAAGTTGACTGTGCATCAACCTACTAATAATATAATACCAATAAAGCCTTTGCCATCTTTTCTTAAACTTTTAGAAAAATAGCATCTAGAATAAGAGTGAGAATCTTGTTTTATTAGAATCCTGGGTGGGGGGAGTCGGGAGGGATCTCCAGGTACAATCTTTAGAGAGGGACATTGATAAGCTTGAAATTATCTGAAGGACAGTGGCTAAGATGGAAAGAAAATTGAAACAGTATCTTGGGAAATATGGTAGAAGGAAGCAGGAGTGGTTTTGATCCAAAGAAGACTTGAGATGAGGAAGGAACTTAATCTCAGGAACCACTACAGATATTAGCAGGAAGCAGATTTCAATCTAAATAAAGTATAATTTGAGAGATCTCTGAGACTTAATGGCCTTCCTCGGGAGTAATGAATTTCCTTTATAAGTAGGTATTTGAGAAGAGCATGGATGGCTATGGGTGAAGTTCTAGAAAGCATCGATACATTAAGTTAAGAGACTGCAGATGGCAGCCAGTTTACCCCCAAACACAGAGAACCAGCAATTCAACTTAGACAATGAAGTATTGAAGAGATTTCTGCAAGAAAGATTTTCAAGGAGAAAGGGGTTGTTATTAGTGTTAGATATTGCAGAAGTCAAAATGAGGTCAGATAAAATGCCATCGGATATTTTATTATAAATATAGTGGCTATTATATATTATAAATTTAGTGGCTAATTCCATAGGATTGTAGGATCAGGAGCTATATTCATAATTGACTAAGTGATTGTTGAAGACTGATATCTTTTCTTCACCAAGTAGTCAAAACATTTTTATCAAAGCTTTAAGATGTGTCAGGCACTGGTTTAGGTGCTAGACATACAGCAGTGAATGAAACGGACGAAAATACTAACTTTGTGGGGCAAGTTGGAAAGTGGAGAATTACTTTATAAATAATAGTAGGAAGTGGTAAGTTCTATGCAGAAAAACACAGCAAGAAAGAGGGATGGTTGTGCAATATTAGAGAAGGTGGTCAGGGAAGACCTCACTAGAAAGATGATATTTGAACAAAGGCTTGAATAAGATGAAGGAGGGAATCATACAGGTCATCTTAGGAAGGAACGTTCTTTGCAGAAGGAACGGCATGTGTGGGGGAGGAAAACTTTTGGTATATTTGGGGAACCGTTGGATCAGAGTGCTAGAGCTAAGTGAGGGGGGGAAGTGGTTGTGGTTGGCATGACCAAACTTACAGGACATAAGAAGGACATTGGATTTTACTGTAAGATGTGCAGCCGTTGGAGGAGGTGAGCAGATGAGGAGCGTGACCTGACACATTGTATTGAAAATAGACATTAGATGGGAAAGACCAAGAGCTGAAAGACTAGTTACAGCAACAGTCCAAGTAAGCATGGTGGCTTGGGACCAGGTTTGTAACAGTAGCGGTGGTGAGAAGTGGTGGATCCACAGGATTTGATAGTGAGGTGAAAATGTGGGCTGTAAGAGAGAGCCTTATGACTAACCTGAGGGGTTTTGACCTGCTGGAGGGATGGAGCTGCCTGCCATTGTTTTCTATGAGAAAGACAGTTGAAGGGAAAGAGGAAGATGGGACTGTGGCTTTTGGGTAGTAGGACAGGTTTCGAGAGAAGCAGGGGTTGTTTTGTTTTGTTTTTGTTTTGTTTTGTTTGGGGGATGGGTTAGGCTTAACTGTGCTTATGAGGAGAAGAGGGAGTAAGGGAGATGAATCAAGAGAAATGTATAAATACGTGGAGGAAGTTTCATGAGAACACAACAAAAATGAATAATTACTTCCCTGGGAAAGCAACAAAAAAATTTCAGGTTACCTATAGGAAAGTTAAATAAATTTACACTAGATGCCCTCTTAGTACTTATAAGGTTTTAGTTGCTTCAAGTTTAGAGGATGAAGTTGAGACTAAATAGTTAAGATTCATAATAGCATGTAAGAACTAAAATAAGTAGTCAACGAGAGATGAATAAGGCTTTCAGCAACTTTACAATTCAGTATTAGCATGAATTTATACTGTATTTCAGCACATCTAAAACAAACTGGTTGTAAAATTCATTGGCATTTTATGTATCGATAAAGAAATAAAAAATACCCAAGATTAGGAGATTTCCACATAGACAGGACACCAAAGGCTGTACCTTCAGTATAAGGCTACACAAGGCACAGGCCCACCCACGTGGAAAGTTACGAGCCTCAGCCTTGACACCGGGTGGGGGGGTGGTGGTTAAAATCTGAGAATTTGAATCACAGACTAATACTTATGCAGGTCTGTTGTCTAAAATGTCCACCACCAGTATAGTCTGAAACACCTCAAGCAGAAAAATTAAGTAGCATGCAGTTGGTAGTGCTCCTAGGTGACTGACCAAAGATAATTTCTTTCTGGAAGAATTGTTTCCATCTAAGTTTAACAGAACTGTAAGACTCCATTTTAAGAGCCTTCTGATTTTAGAATGTCCAAATGTGGGGGGTGGGGTGAGGGTGGGAATGTGCTTTAGAAACGTAATAAGATATGGAGTCAGTTTGCATACTTAGTGATTTCTCTATTAAGCTAAACAGCCTTGAGAATGGTAGAAGGATTAATTCCAGATGGAGTTAATTAATGGTAAGGTAGAAACAGATAATGTGAAGAAGGAGCAAGGACTTATAGTTTCTCCAAGCCTATCTTAGTTCTGCTAGGTGGTAGCTAAATTCTCAGACATGGCAGATACAGGTCACTCAGGTGGTCTCCCTCTTTCCAGGCCCATGAGAGACATTGCATTTCTTAGAGCCTAGAACAGTACCTGGCGTATAGTAAAGCTCAATAAATATTCGAATAGGTAAATCAATGCTTAATTTTCATCCTCCTCTCTCACTTAGCTTGACTAGGCCTCAGAATCCTTTTGAACACAGCAGTCACTAACAATAAATCAGGGGATTTGAAATCTGTTTTCTATCTCTGAGGTAGAGGTTTTGAGGTAGAAAATTGGATGAACAGGAGAAAGTACTTGCCTTTGAAGCCATAAAGCCCAAAGTATATTTCCTACTATGTGTGAGGTGTGATGAATCTTTAATATCACGTCAGTTTTCTTAGTTGGAGGACGGGGAGTACTTTCTCCCTGCACTTCAGAGGGGTGTGATGAATCTCAAGAACGGTGATAGATGTGGAGTGCCTTCTCAGCTGAAGTGCCTAAAAAAAAAAAGTGAGCTTTAGAATATGCTAGACAGCTTATTGCTTTCTAAATTGAAGTGCTTAAAGAGTGATTTTTAATAATATTTTAGGCAGCCTTTTTTTAATATCGCTGTTCAAGATGATGGACTTGAAAAAGCAAACCAGGGAGTTTCTGGTTAGGGAGGAGAGATTTGGTAAGAATTATTGTGTTTGGGCTTTAGAAACTGCGCATTAAAAAGTTGGATAACTCCTGCGGTCCTGAACATTACTACTTGAGGGCAGTGAGCCTGTTCACAGGTCTGAGGTGGTTGATAAAGACTGTCAAGTTCTAGAAGCTTGCTCTGACGTGTTAGCTTCCAGGCACGATTGCTTTGCACTCAGATGAATGTGAGACACGGACGACGCTAAGGATTTATGGTCTGCTGGGTTTTCTTTTCTTCAATAATATGAATTCCTGTAGGAAAATAAAGGTGGAGAATGATGTGTTAAATCATGTAAGACTACCTTCAGAACATTTAGACACATTTCTAAAGCTGTTAGTAAAAGGTCACAGCTGACCTTACCGGGAGTTAGATGACATGGCAGCCACAGGGACTGTGACCCGGCCTGACCTTGGAGGATGTGACTGGTTAGAGTTAACATATGCAGCATGGTCAATCCATAATTCATGATCCATAATTCAACTTCTGGGTGAACATTATGAATTTTCAATTAGACTATTAACTTAGAACAAAGAGATGAATCTTGGGTTCTTCAATGTATAGATCAGAATTCCAGCATTGTATAACTGAATGAAAGTTGAAGAGTGCCTTCTGGTCGTTCTCTAATTAACCTCTCTATTTGTTGGATTCATGCCGGCAATTTGAGCATCAACAAATTATTCTCACATAAGGATTTCCATTGCCTTTTATCTCCTAATAGCCTTTAAAATTTTGTTATTGGTGAGTTATGAGCTAAAGCCCAGACACTAGGTCTTATTTGTCACACTCGACTGTGCCATTGATTATATTTTCTCTGCCTTCCCCTATCTAGCTTATGTATGTGGAGAATAATGGTACCAGAAGATAAAATTGTCCTGATAAAATTTACAAGCTTAAACATACAAAATCAAGTTGGATGTGACCATGACTATCTGTCTTTACAATCAAACAGTGGAGTGCTTATTAGTACGTATGTCACATTAATTTTGACTTGTCATGTTAGAGTATCTAAGCAACCAGAGATGTGCAGAGAGACCTAAAGTTAGATTTCTGCCCCTAGGACATCTTCCGTACTGTCCCTTTCTGGAAGGGGTGACTGTGTGTGGTAGGAGAGGAACTGATGACCAGCACATTGACTGAGCTTTCTCTATTCCCTTCTTAAGTTCAATAACATTGATCTCACAACTATCCGAAACTTCCTTTCAAGGCAATAACTACGTGTTTTTTTTTTTTTTTAACCACAAAAGTGGGTGCGTGTTTGCCAAATTTGGTAAACACAGATGAGTAAACGGAAGAAAATGTAAACCATTAACAATCCTGCCACCCAGAGCTAAGTGCTGTTACCATTTTGAGGTACTGCATATTCATTTGTATGTCTGTACACACTGAGCTCCGTATTGTTTTACAATGTTCTCTTCTCTCATGACAGCAGATCATTTCAGGTCATGTATAGAATACCTCTTACAAACTGCAAGCATAATTAATAACCTTAATTGAAATGTGTTAAGTATCTTGATAGTCTCTAGAGCCAGTACAGACCTTGGTCTCTAGCATGGGCCAGTGGTAAGGACAAATACCTCTTTGCAAATTGACAGGATGCTGTAGAGAAGGTATTGTGCCAAGGGTTATATTCGTGGACTAAATGATTTCACACTTCAGGCCTGCTATTTACCAACTAACTGTTCTCTCAACCAATCAGTTGTTAAGAATCAGCTATGTACCAGATATTATATCAAGCCCTACACATATATAGAGTGGCCGTTTTTACAGCCTCTGCTCTAATGAAATTACAGTTCAGTGAGTTAACCAAAGGTGTACCATATAGTACGAAATGACATAGCATAGGCAATGTGCTGTGGTGATTCAGAAAAGGTAGCTCTTACCTCAGTGGGTATTTGGGAGTTTATGAGAACTGGGCTTTGAGTTGGGCCCTGAAGGATGAGTAGAATTGAGACATGTGAGATTGAGTTTGAGAAAGCAAATGGAATATAAAACCATTGACAGAGTGTGAGAGAATTAACCACTAAATAGTTCGGTGTACTGAGAGCAGAGAGTTCCCGGAAGATAATATTAGGAAAACACATATAAGTTTCTGCCATTTTAATGCTATTTCAATCTCTTCTCCTTTTAAGGTAAGGTCTGTGGAGGTCTGTTCCCTTCACCACTGCTGACAGAGACCAATGAGGCCACAGTCACACTCGTTTCTAGGACAGGAAACAGTGGCAGCAGCTTTGAGCTGACCTTCACTGCCGTACGGAAGAGCTCAGGAGCAAGTATCTCCCATATTTAATTCCTTGACGTTTTTATCTGATATGGGGGTAAGGAAGAGGGAATGCCTCTGGCCCTTCACTTTGCTGTTCCCTGACACTTCCACAGGTTCAGGCTGTGGGAGTGTGGCTGCACAGGTGGAACGAGGGACAATTCACTCTGCCGATTATTCTGACTTGTATCCCACGGATGTGAGGTGTCATTGCTTCTTTCATGCTCCAGAGAAACACATTATAAAGGTAAGTAACTTTCAGGGAGGCTCTCTACTTCATCAAGAGCTTAGCTGTGTTGGTTGGGCAGAACTTGCTTCATCTGGACCAGGAAATGGCCACTATGACTAGGAACTTCTATTTGCTATAGATAGATGATAGATAGATAGATAGATATGGATCTATATATGTTGTTTGAAACGTTTCAGCAGTTGGAGAGAGAATGCAATGATAAGTATGCCCCCTTCTCCTCTAACTCCCATCCCGCCTCCTCATGGCGAACACTGGCTACGTATCTCGAGTATCCCCAGAGAGAGACTCTGAGCCCTTACAAACATGCATATATTCGTATTGCTTAGCAGTGCTTTTTCTACTTAAAAATATCCCAAAAATCTTTCCAAATGAGTCCACAGAGCTCTTTTTAACAACTGCATAAAATTATATTATGTGATAATCCATAATTTCTGAAGCCAATTGCCTATTAAGAGACATTTAGTGGGTTTCCAGTCTTTGTCCATACCAACAATGCTAGTACATTCCTGTGTCAGTGTTTTGGGTGCATGTGGATGTCCGTAATTCCCGGAGGTGGCCTTCGTGTCAGAGGGCTTGTACATTTTAACCCCCTAGTCATTGCCAAATTGCTCTCCAAGGAGGCTGCCATGACTTACACTTCCATCAGTGGAATAGGAGGGGGTAACTGAGGACCTTTTCATGTGCAGAGGGAAGCTTTTAAAGTTTATCTCTTCTGTTCCTTGACCACTTCTCTGGTTATGCTTCTAGTTTGTACAGTTGGAATTTGAGGACTTTATCACTGAATGTAGCCGAAACTGTGTTAATGATGCTGTTACGATTTATCCTGAAGAGGAGCACGAGTTAGGTGGGTAACGTTCCATCTGAAAAGCATGAGAGTGGCTGCAACACTTACCGGCCTCCTTGGGTGCCACAGAGTCAAATGGGAATAAGGATTTCTTATTCTGGAAACTCCTGTGTCAGAAAACCTTAGCTTTAACCCATGAGCCAACAACGGATTCACCAATAAGGTTTTTAATAGAAACGTGCAAGATGTAGAGAGCGTTTCAGAGTATTTGGAAGGTGAACTTTTCCCACAGTAACGCTGAGTACCACTTTGGCAGGTACTGAAGGTAAATTTTTTAACTCCTTTCTGTGTAAATCTCTTCAATTGCTGATATTTTTATGTCCAAGAAAAGTAACCAAAAGAAGCAACTAAAGCTGTAATTTCTACTTGAGTCTTACAGGTTCATTTTTGGAACTTACACTTCAAATATACTATCATTTCTGACCTACCAGTTCGTCTAAAAAAAATGATCCCTTCCAGTCGTGCCGCCATTTCCTAAAAACCTACCACCTGTCCTGTAGCTAAGTGTTGGTGTGGGTCAGAGATCAGGAGCATAGGTGGGTTGGGAATGTTTGTTTGGGTACTCAAGGCAGGTGAGTAGAGGCACAGTCCCCTCATCCGGCAGAACGGGACCTGTATAGGGTGGGCTTCGGCTGAAGCAGATCGCAGGTGTTACTTATTCACATGAAGTGTAGCCGTGTTCTGTTTGGAAAGAGGAATACCAAGTTTGGGATTTTTAACTCGCCTCTTCTCATTGTGTTCATTAATCAACTGAAGTTTCTATGCATACTAAAAATCAGATGTCTTTACCCTGTCTGTAGAGTGTTCTTCTGTGAGATAAAATTACACAATACTTAGTTATCTTGAAGCTAGTGTTTAACTCCCACATGAAATGGAAAGGTGTGCCTACAAACCAAAGTTGAAGAAAACCAGAATTGCTGGAAAAAAATTAATTGGATAATGTTTTACCTCTGTTTTCTGATTTTTTTAAAAAAAATTATAACTATAAGTCAAACTTCCCTAAAACTTATGACAGCTAAACTTTGTGGAATCTTGAACCCTACTCCAATATTCAGCCCTAATAACATGCTGGTGATTCATTTTAAAAGCGACGGTAAAAATAACTTCCAGGGTTTCAAGGCTAGATTCACATTTTGCTCTCAGGTGAGTATAAGCGCTTGCACAGTAGTGATTTTTGCTTGTGAAAATAGTTATACAGAAGATCACTTAGCCACGTGTACTTGAAACTAGGGTGCTTGAATCACCTTGGTGGCAAAATAAAAATGCAGTTTCCTGCGCCCACCCCTGAAGATTTAGATTCTGTAGATTGTGATGGGGCCCAGGAATCTGTGCTTTCACAAGAAGCTCAGGTGAAACCAAGAAAACTACATCCGCTGAATGATCAAAGGAGACCCTAAGCACCTTATATGGAAAGTAGATAATTTAAATGAGGGAATGTGATTCAGAAATGAGATCAACTAGCTGTGTTTTGGGATGTTTCAGGGTTTTGAAGGACTAATAGTTTTCCAGTCATTCTAGAAAACAAAGCAGCCTTTACTTAGATAAAAGGAATATCATCTGCAGTGACCCTACTGTAGAAGAGAATGGGTGATGGACAAAAAGCTGCAAATAGTCTCTCATGCTCCATTCCCCCTTCTGATCACCCCCCTTTATCCCTTTCTTCCCCTACCGATCCTCCTAGTTCTTATGTTCCATAGATGAGAGAAATCATATGATAATTGTCTTTCTCTGCTTGACTTATTTCACTTAGCATTAAAAAAACATTAAAATTTTTTTTTAAAAATTAAAAAAAAAAGTTCCAGGTTTTTTTAAAAAAAAAGCTGCAAATAATTCGACATTGTTCAAATTTTGGGAAGAATTATAGAAAAGGTAAGAGTTAGATCATAATGGGTTCAGGGCATTCAATTTTAGGTACCAGAGTGCTAGGATCTCTAGCTAACATTTATCGATTACTTGCTCTCTACCAGGTATCAACTAAATATTTCTCATGCATTATGACATTTATTCCTCCTTATAAACGTAAGAGGTTTATACATTGCTCTCTTTTTCACAGATGAGGGATGAGAGGTTTCAGAGAGGTTGAGTAGCTGTTCTCAAACATGGGTAGCTGCCAAAAGAAGGAGCCAGAATTCAAACCTTGGTAGTAATGTGAAGGTAGAGATAGAGAATAGGGGTAAATTTACATGCAAAGAGACTAGTGAAGAAGTCATCGTAGGAATTTATTCTAGATCTATTCCCTGATTAGGTATATTGTGGCAAAGGTAACATATGAAATAGAAAAATCCAGCATGATTTTTAGGACTCTAGCCTGAGGGGAAAGATGGGTGGTCAAGCCACTAACTGATACAGAAAAGCATAACAAGACCATGTTCACTGTTGAAATCAGTTGGTTCCGTTTGAGACAAGTGGATTTTTATGAGCTTGTGGGAGATCCAGGTGCAGACATCTGGCAGTCCTGGCTCTAGAATTCAGAAAAAAAGACTTAGATTAAGAGAGAAATGAGGAAGTCATATATATGTAAATGAATAGTAATAGGGTTATAAACAGTACCTTGTGGAATATCTTTCAGCTGAAGGATAGGATCTTGAAGAAAAAAAAAAAAGTCTGAAATTGAGAAGAGATGGCCATAGATGTATCAAGAAGAGCACGAGAGTGATTTCATGAAGCCAAGGAAGGAAGAAATGCTTAAGAGTCAGATACAAGAGGAATGTTAAGAAATATATAATAAATCACATCTATGGGATCCGACATTTAGTACTGGAAAGGTAGTATTAGTGAAAACGTTAGCAAGCAAGGAGGGTCAAATGGTATAGACTACTTTAAATATTTTCAGTTGAAAAAATCTTTGTAGACTCTTTAAAACGAGTTGGATCAATATCATCCCCCAAAATCAATCCTGTATCTTCTGCAAAAGCTATTCCATATGGTTGGTTGATGGTCATGCGGTTACTATGTGTTTAATCTTTCTTCTTTGGGAAGCCTCATTTTACATTGATGTAACTCTGCTGTGAAGAATGAATTTTAGGTCCATGAAACTTCCAGAATCTTGCATATGGAATCATAAATAGAGGGAAGAAGAAATAAGCTTTATGATTGGAAGAAAGGCGTACAGAGAGCAATCCTTTGTTCTCGTCTATACCTGTGCAAACTTAGATATTTAAAATATTTTCCTAGACTCCATATTTAATATGATTATACATTTTTGGGCAAAGGGAGAAAACAAAACTTTTTGTTTCATTTTAGCACACTCTGGCAAATTTTAACTTGTAATCTGAAGTGTCTGGTCAAAAATTATGATCTTTCATTGTTCTATATGCACGTATTGAATATGGTCTAGTTGATGGGCTGTAATAGAAAGTAGTACAGGGAACTGTAATAGGAGAAATTGTCTGCCTCTTATGGGGAAGTCAGAGGAAGCTCCATAGAGAAATAGCACCTGAGTTAAGTCCAACAGGGGAAAGGCATTTGGATGTCTGAGTGCTTTTGGCATGTTTGAGGATTGGTAATTTTCTTTCATACCGTGAGAGAGAGAGGAAACAAAGATATATAATGAAGAATCTTGTATGCTCTGTTAACTAACAAAAATTTCCTACTAGAATATGAGTTCCATGGGGGCCAAGATTTTTGTTCTGTTCACTGATAGATCACTGATATCTAGAACAGCAGTATCTCGAGTACCTGGCAATACCAAGCACTAAAATGTTTGTTAAATGAATGAGTAAATATTATTCTGTAGGCCAATAACTAAAAACCTAATTGCTTAGCACAGTCACCTAGGCAAGCTTTTAAGATCAGATTCCTCAAAGGTGGGGTCTTGGGAGTTGGTATCTTTATAAAGCTCATCTGGTATTTTCGAATTACTTCTGTTGCTATTGCAAGTCATTGAAGGAGGCATGTGTTCTTCATTATTTCAGTTGGATGGGTCATTGGTTTCATCTTCTTTGCTATAGGCATCTATGGCATCCCTCCATTTAGTCTCCAGAGGCGTTCCAGAAGAATTGTAGGGAGGGAAGAAGCCTGCCCCCACTATATGGCAGGTGGGTGTGAAGTTTCTAGGCAGTCACCAGTGTGGAGGGGCCATCCTCAATCCCACTTGGATTCTGACTGCAGCCCACTGTGTGCAATCGTGAGTGAAACTGATGATATTTTAATAATGTATTTAGCACATGTATTTATAGACTGTGCCTAGGACATAAGTATAATTATCTAACTACTAAAGTCATCCAGACTAATTTTAAAGCAGGAATCTTTCAGTGATTTTCTCCATAGCAATCTAGCCTCTATTTGAACAATGTCAGTGTGGAAAATGTTAATCAAACCTTGAAATTGCTCATCCCATTTATGGCAATCTCTGATTAGTATGTGGAGCACAAGTCTGCTTCTCTGTAGCAGAAATCTATTGTTCCAAATTTACTGGGGTTCCAGAACACAAGAACTAAGTCTGTTTCTTCTTTCACATATAGTGCTTCCTGTACCTGAAGACCTCTCTCACATTGTCCTTTAATTTCATCTTAAAGCTAAATGCTCATCGTTCTATTGTTTGTCAGTAATTCTAGATGCCTCATCATGCAGTGTGACTTCCCCCGGATTGATTTAGTGTTGTGTTTCTTAAAATATAATTTACAAAAGTGGAGAGAACAATAGGGTAACCTACCACCTTGGTCACTGGACTACTAGTGAACTAAAATTTTGATTAACTTTTTCAGTGTTTTCAAATTATGAATTATGCCATGATATGAAAAAATGTACATAATATATATATGTGGTCTAAAGAATAGAAAATAAACATATGTGTCCCTGCCATTCAGTTTAGGAAGAATCTACTCTTCTTAAGACCCTCTACTGCCCCCGCCAAGAGGTAGACCCTATGCTAAATTTTGTATTTATGATACATTTCCTTTTTTTAATTTTAACATCTATAAATCACTAAAACAAGCATAGCGTTTGATTTTTCTTGGTTTTGATAACGTAAAAGAATTGTAGTTTATATTTTTCTGTGACTTGCTCTTATCCTCTTGTTATATAGATAAGCCACATGACCATGTGTAACTGTAATTCATTCTCAGTCCAGACTACCTAAGTCAGTCACCTGTTGGCGAGTTCTGGATGCTGGTATTGTTTGTGTTTTTTGTCAGCTCCTCAGATGATTCCAAAGTACAGCCATGATCAAGAACCACTTCCTGTCTCTCTGACCCCAACAGGACCACTGCTGTGCTTGCTCCCAGGGGGCCAGCCCCGTTCCTCAAACATGCTACACCACTACACTTGGTCCTGTCTCAAGATGTGTGTGGCTGCTGTTGCCTTTGCCAGTCAGGATACCATATTACATTTAGCAGGCATGTCATGCAAGGCTCCTCTTGGCTCTAAGTATCACAGACTTGCCTTGTTTTTGATGACCTTCCCAGTTTTGAGGAGAACTCATCTGTTATTTTGTAGAAGGTCCCTCCATTGGAGTTTGTCTGATATTTCCTCATGGTTTTATTGGGATTATGGTTTTGGAGGAGGAAAACCACAGCAGTAATATGCCATTTTTATTATGTCATTTCAAGGTTACATGTTCTCAGCGTGACTTATCACTGACGATGTTAACCTTGAGCACTGGCTGAAGCGGTATTTGCCAAGTGTCTCCATCATAGTTACGTTTTCCTCCTTTCCACACTTACTCTTTGGAAGCCAGTCACTTAGGGCAGACGACACTTGAGACATTGGGTATTAAGCTCCACTTCCTTGAGTGGAGAGTATTTATATAAATTGTTGGAAGTTTTTCTGTATGGGAGATATGTCTCTTCTCTATTTATTTGTTAAATAATTTGTTTATGTCAGTATGGACTCGGGGACATTTATTTTAAAATACTACATAATACTACATAAAATAACATTCTGTTGCTCGAATTGTACCAGCTTTGACCCAGTGTCACCTCTTTCAGTGTCTTTCGTGTGTGTCCATTTGTGACACTACAAAATGCTCCAGGTTTATCTTACATGTTCCCTGCTGAGTCCTGGAATCAGTCATTTCTCCAATGAGCCCTGGTTTATTTGACTGGAGAGTGGTATGAGAACTCAAAGTCTCAGTGGCGGGTGTATGAGTTGCTATTAGGGTATTAATGGCACTAGGTCCTCTCAGCAGACAGAACTAGAAAATATAGCCAGGCACATGAACCTATTTTATAAACGTAGCTTTCTTCCTGTATCTACATTTAGCTAAACATGAGTCCATGTGGATGTTTCCAACTCAGTCTAATACCACATCATTCACTCTAGGCCTTTCCTCCTTTGGAGATGCTCATTTTATACTAATTCTATCTGAATTCATTTTTATGTATCATGGAAAAGAAGCCTCAATAGTAGCTGATTAATTAGTAAAAATTAATTGTATGTATTGGAGAAGACAAATATTAGTATTGAAGCTTGAGGCACAGAAGAAGTTTTGGCAGATTCCCTTGTCAAATAGTATAGTCTATTCTTGAATTTATGTGACCAGACACCTTGCAGCAAGAAACAGACCATAGCAAGACCATTCTTCATAAGGTGGACATTCAACTTGATGAGTCAGTTGAGATTAATAAATACAATCAGCCGTAAATGTCTGTGAACCATTTAAGTTGACCACAAAAGGAACTTGTATGCAATTTCATCAGTGATTTCTTGATTTCTTTAAAAAAAAAAAAGATTTTTATGGGGCACCTGGGTGGCTCAGTCATTTAGCATCTGCCTTCAGCTCAGGTCATGATCCCAGGGTCCTGGGATCAAGCCCCGCATTGGGCTCCCTGCTCAGTTGTTCTCCCTCTGCTGCTTCTCCCTCGGCTGCTCCCCCTGCTTGTGCTAACTCTCTCTCTCTGTCAAATAAATAAAAATTTTCTAAAAAAACTTAAAGATTTTTATAATAGTAATTCTTGTGGGAAAAGGCAGTTAAAAAAATTATCAAGAAAAAATCTAAACTGTCTCCATTTCATGAATCCGTTCCTTCTCTTTAGAAATGACCAATATTAAGAATGTTTTAATTATCAGATTTTCTACTAACATTGAAGCACACAGGTATATATTTTATAGTATTTGTATATACCATATAGTTTTATGATTTTTTGCACAAAACATTGTGCTTTCTATTTATAGTGATATGGAAAATGTCCGTGTGCCTCATTTTTTAACTCTTCATAGTTGTCTAACTTCTTTTACCAAAGAAATGTCTTTTTGAAGCTATTCCTTGCAGTGTATGGCTCTTTACAACGGAAGTGTTTGATAGGCCAGGTAACAAAAGGGGTACGTTCCACTCATGCCCGGCTTTTGCGGGAACTCTGCAACTGTTTTCTTCACGCACTTGTTTCTCCCGGCCTCTTCTTCATCAACCTGGTAGACATCCAGGGCTCCATCCTCCATTGAAAGGGGCTTCTGTGTATCCAGATCCATTGATAAGTCAAGTTTGCCATGTGGGATAAGCCAGCTGGGGAGACATCATTTTTGCTGACGTTCACCAGGTGCCAGGCTCTCTGACCTCATTGGGTAGCACTGCAAGGACATTAAGGATCACTGACAGCAACATCGTACCACCTCCCATGGCTTGCCTGGCACTGGTTGCTCTTCGTGTCAGTTCTCCAACTTTAGCATACACCAGGATCGCCTGGAGGGTTTCTGAATCTGTAAGTCTGTCGTAATTTGTGTTTGTAATCCGTTACCAGGTAATGTTGTTCCAAACTTAGGGAAAACTGGTGTTCTTCTTTTGCTGATCCACACTGGTCTTTGTGCTCATTTGGGATTTTTAACTCCCTTCAGGGCACTAAATTCACTTTGCAGTTAGACATTGGAATCTTTGTCTCAAACCTAAATTTTTGCAATTTCAGCTACTTTTTTTTTTTCTGTAATGCAGCAGTGATACTTTCTTCTCCAAAAGCAGAAGTGTCCCACGTGGATGTCCCATTCTTGGATGGGGGATAAGACCCCAAGGATATAAATGAAACTTGGTTACGAGCAAGTGGGAGGATAGGATGGAGAAGCCTATCACTTGCTACTTTGAGCTGTCATCCCACTACTGGAAAAACTCGGGCTTTGTTGCCTCATAACACGTATGTTGCTCTGTCATATGCTTTTTACACAGTGCTCTCTACCAAATTAGAGGATAGTTGATGACTGTGCACATAAAACTTCACTAGAAATTGTGATCTCCACTATCAACTATACCATGATTTTTATTATTTCATTTTATTGTGTGCACCACCCTCTATATAAAGGAGTAGAGTGGCTTTAAGAAATAAGTTCCTTTACTACCAAGTTATAATTTAGAGGGTGACTTTGAAAATAAAGTTCAATCCTTCTGTTCGAGTGCATGGCAGATAATAACAGCAATAACGGCTCCCATTCTGGAGTCATTACCATCTGCAGGGTACTTGCCAAGCACTTTACCTGAGCAGGCTCCCTTACTAAAGGCAGAATGAAACACATGAAGAAGTCAGACCCCTCATGCAAGGAACTGAGATGAGCATGGTTATGACTAGAGAGAAGAAGCCTACGTGTATCAAGAAACTTCTACGAATAAAGTACACCGAAAAATACTTTCAGTAACTTTATTTTTCCTAAGGAAACAGTTTTGAAAAATTAAAGGATCTCCAAACTGAAGTGACAGAATATCTGGGACAGTTGAGGAATTCTTTCCTCAGATATTTCTTCAGCTGGAAATCTTGCAGTGGCAGATTAATGGATGGTGATTTCAGTTTTGTGGGTTTTTTTTTTTTAACATCCTTTTGAAGTATATCAAAAGTATGCAAATCTCAGGTTTATAGTTAGAAGGATTTGCACACAGGGAGCACCCCTGGAACCAGCACCCACATTACGAAACCAAATACTGCCAACACCCAGCAACTCCCTTTGCCTCTTGCAATCATCAGCACCCCCCCCCCGCAAAGTAACACCGTAGGTGCGTTTTACCTGTTTTGTGAACTGATACATTTTTTTAACCTTCGTTCCATTAATTCTGGTGATTTGATAAAAGAGAACAATTTGAGATGTATTTCTGTAAGATAATGTTTGGATACTTTCAACAGTAAAACATAGGCCAGAAACTACCTCATTATAAATGTGGGTTTTTTTTCATGTATTCTCTTTTTTAAAAAAGATTTTATTTATTTATTTGAAAGAGGGAGAGAGAGAAAGAGAGAGAGAGAAAGGGCGTGAGTTAGGAGGTGGCAGAGGGAGAGGGAGAGGGATAAGCAGTCTCCCCCCTGAGCAGGGAACCCAATGCGGGGCTCGATCCCAGGACCCTGAAATCATGACTTGAGCTGAAATCAGATGCTTAACTGACTGAGCCACCCAGGCGCCCCGCCTTTTTTCATGTATTCTTAACATCACTGTGAAATTAAAGTCAGCTGTACTTTTTTTTTTTTCCCCTTCTCAACTTAAAACTAGCCTTTGGTGATATTTGGTAGGGGCTCCAAAGACATTCTAGGGCCACAAGAAGGTGGCAGGATACATAACTAAGCACGCTCCAGGTAGCTCAGAAGGTGCGGCGTACCTTCCCAGCAAGGAGAGCACGCACAGGCACCAGGCGGGAGTGGCTGGGACGTCCGGCTGAACGAAACTCAGTGCCTGTTGGTAGAGCCACATGGGGTTAGATCAAGTGGAAAATGTCTCTTCATGTCAGACTTTTGTCCTTGTTCTTTCTCCAGGAAAAGTAATCCGCTCTTCTGGACCATTGTTGCTGGGAATCATGACAGAGCCGTGCAGAACCAATTGAGCAGGCGAGAAGTGTTTCTAAGGACAGTTCTGCCCGTGTCCTAAGTGTTATCACGTGCTGGGGCATGCCTTTAGCTAAAACGTGTCATTAAGTATTCGTCCCCTCATGCCCCTTTACACTTGCCATTCATACCAACATTTAAAGATACCATCTGAGATCACAGCTGAATCAGAGAATCAAGGGAGGAAGGTCAGGAAGTGCAAAGTCAGGTCTGTGTACACAGGTGCACACAGCCTGGTTTCTCCAGAGCTGCCAATCCTCAGAAAGCGGTTCATGGCCTCCTGCAAATTGTAAACAGAGATTGCCCTTTTAAATTCGTACAGAGTCCCCTTCACTGCTGATGTATGGAAATGGAGAGACTTCAGGTTTATTTTGGACTCTTATGCAGGGAAGTCGTTTGTCTCATTGACTTGATCCTGTAAGTCGCTTGCTCGCCGCAGAAACAGGTGAGAAGGACAAAACACATCGCGGGGCACGGAGACTTCGATAGACGGAGCTATGACTCCGACATCGCCCTGATAGAGCTGGGCTCTCCTCGGGAGCTCAACTCCATCGTGAGGCCGGTGTGTCTCCCAGAAAGCACACTCTTTTCCTCGGAGATCTGTGCTGCGACTGGATGGGGAAGCATTAATGAAGGTAAACGTTTTACTTTTGCATACACATGACTGCCAGTTGTTAGTTTTGCAGATTTGGCATGGAGATGATATGAAGCAGTATCTGCTTTAGCCTTTCTTCCTTCTGAAAGCTAGAACCCATGTTTGATTTAGTTGTAAGTGATCAGAGAATGAGCTGTTTTATATTTTTCCTTTAGGGTGAAGAATTGTAGGTAGGTTAGATCTGTGAAGGGCCAGATCATAAGTTTTTAGTCTGTGCAAGCCATATGTTCTCTGTCATGACTATTCATCTCGGCTGTTACAGGGCAAAGCAGCCATAGACATACGTATGTAACAGAATGGATTGTGTTCCAGTAGAACTTTATTTGTGAATAAAGTTCATTTACGAATTTAAATTTCATAAAATATTCATATGTCACAAAATATTCTTTTGGATTTTAAAAAACCATGTAAAAGTGTACAAACCATCACTAGTTCCCAGATTGTACTAAATAAGCCCAGGGCTGGCTCAGATTTGGCCCACTGGCTGTGGTTTACTGACCCCTGGGCGAGACGGCAGAGTTCTTAGAGCCGTAGCAAAATACTGACAGATCTCAGTGGGTTTGTGTTTGTGTTTCACCTCTTTTCACTGTATCAGATCATTTTCTTTTATGCTTTCCTTCTGTTTATGTGTCCTTTATTTGGAATCTGAGAGCTTGGGGAGAGGGGAATTTATCTTTGACTGTGTATGGTGTTCACGATCATAGCTTTCTGTATTACCTGCGGCCAAATTGCATTTTCCTAAAGTCTGCCCAGCCACCAGATGAGATTTTTCTCCTCTCCATGTTGGAAATAAGGACGTTATGGCTTAGAGATTTAAGTAACTTGCCAAGATCCTGTAACTAATACATATCAAAGCTAGGATTTAAAATCAGCGTGGTTTGGTTGATAATTTTTGAGTGACTTTTTTTTTAACATTTAGAATAAAATCTGAACTGCTAGTCTGGCTTGGAAAACTCTATGTGATTTGGCCTCCACTTACCTCTCCAACTTCTTTTCCTCCCTTTGTCCCCTTCAGGCATGGTGGTCTTCTTTCTTTCTCTTAAACGCAACACCTGCTCTGCTTTCTGAGCCTTGGAACACCCTTGCTGTTCTCCCAGCTGCCTCCTCCTCATTCTGCTCGCGGCTCACACAGCACTCCCTCCTCCGATCAATTTGCTGCTTCAGGACTGCCCTTCCATCACTTTCTGCACGACCCAGTGTTATCATCTCGCACACAAATGTACCTGACATGAGCTTATGTAATCATTCTCCAGGGCGCCCGGGTGGTGCAGTCGGTGAAGTGGCCAGCTCTTGGCTTCAGCTCAGGTCATGATCTCAGGGTCCTGGGATTGAGCCCCATGTTGGGCTCTGCACTCAGTGGGGAGTCTGCTTGAGGGTTCTCTCTCTCTCCCTCTGCCCTGCCCATCACTCATATGCTCTTTCTCACACTCTCTCTCAAATAAATTTTTAAAATCTCTAAAATAAAAAAAAAAATCATTCTCCACCCCAGTGTTTCATACATTAGAGTGGAAAGCTCATGGCATCAGGTCTGTAATTCACCACTCTGCCCCAGAGTTACAGGTTTACCTGGCATAGAGTAAACACTCAGTGCATATGTTTTTGACCGACCGACTGCCAAGCCCTTGAATAAATGCACCCATTCTCTGATACCTTCAACCGTCACCACCTCCATGACCTCCAGACAATGGAGAGGTGGTTACGGTCTTGTGAAAGATGAATTCATTCTTCCAATCTGAGAGAAAATGAGTTCTCAATGTTAAGACATGATAGAGAATAGTGGTGGGGATGGTCCCTAAAAAGAGGATTTTAAATACATGAAATGTGTTTATGTATTAGATGGGTACGTTAAAAAGAGCACAAGCTTTAGAGTCCGACCTCGGCTTAATGGCTAGTTCTGTCCCACAGGTGCTGTGAGATCTGATTTTCAGACCTCTGACTTCTTGTGCGTGCGTTCTGTGTGGTCATGTATGCGAACAGCCCACCTCACAATGTTGTTATGGGGTTTGAGTCATAGGAAAGTGCTATACAAAGGTAAGGTGATTTCTAATACTAAATTTAGTTTTTTTTTTTTAATTAGTCGTGAATCCAAAATGATAGATTAAGTCGTGCCGAGGACATGCTAACACGGGCCTGCCTGAGGGTCAGTTATGAGTGTCCCAGTGTTCATTGCTAGCCTTTTAGCCTTCATGGTCTGTCCTTTTAAATCGGGGTTGAGATCACTCTCAGTGACAGTTGAGGAAAAAGGAATATGATTTTGGTTTATATTAGGAAAGCATATAAACATGTCACATTTATAATGTATTTTATATAGAAATACACTATGTAATAACATATAATCATATAGGGGCGCCTGGGTGGCACAGCGGTTAAGGTCTGCCTTCGGCTCAGGGCGTGATCCCGGCATTATGGGATCGAGCCCCACATCAGGCTCCTCTGCTGGGAGCCTGCTTCTTCCTCTCCCACTCCCCCTGCTGTGTTCCCTCTCTCGCTGGCTGTCTCTATCTCTGTTAAATAAATAAATAAAATCTTAAAAAAAAACATATAATCATATAAATCCTGTACAATACCAATTCATATCTTGCTGAATTTTTCTTTCTGAACTCTCATGTAGCAATATTTGAAACACTAAACTTTAAATAAAAAATAAGCTAGAAAAAAAATGTTTCTGATGTGGTTCTCCTGACAGTGTATTCCTTTACAAAGATGCCACACTTGAAAATGAAGACCTCGGCGTGAGACACTTACATCGTTTGGTTCAGTAATCTACGTCAGCTCAGGCGAAACTGAGTGATGGCAATTACATGAGTGCAGAGCAAGTCTGAACTTAAGTATGTTTTCTCCCATAATTTGTTGTTTACTCCATTATGAAGCTGTCTTTCTGGATCCGTTTCTTCAGCAGATGGTGGCCTAGCAGGGCGCTTACAGCTGCTTCAGGTGCCCGTGTTAGAAGGCGAGGTCTGCGAGCGTACTTACTCCTCTCCCCCAGGAGGGCTCACAGAGAAGATGTGTGCTGGCTTTGCAGCCTCTGGAGGGAAAGACTTTTTTTTTTTTTTTAAAGATTTATTTATTTATTTATTTATTTATTCGACAGAGATAGAGACAGCCAGCGAGAGAGGGAACACAAGCAGGGGGAGTGGGAGAGGAAGAAGCAGGCTCCCGGCGGAGGAGCCTGATGTGGGGCTCGATCCCACAACGCCGGGATCACGCCCTGAGCCGAAGGCAGACGCTTAACCACTGTGCCACCCAGGCGCCCTGAGGGAAAGACTTCTGTTGGGTGAGAAGACTTAGATTTCCAGAGGAAGATCCAAAGTCATCATCTGCTGGAGATTCTCCTTAGACAGGAGGAGACCCTTGGAGGCACAGGTGACTCGGTGGCCCCACAGCACGCCCTTCCAGAAGGCCAGTAGGACAACAGGAAGAGTGAGTGCCTTACTCCAAACTTGCTGAGAGGGCGGAAGCAGCCTAGAGGCAGAAGAGCAGGTGGGGACTAGGAGCCCATGAGCACATAGGGCCTCAGAGAGACGCAAGGCTTTGGGAAAAGGAACAAGCAAAGAAGGATTCTAAGTCAGTGTATCCTACTGATGACTTAAGGTTTTTATGGTGTTAAATTAATATTGATCTCCTGTGTGCTCACATTTAATTTTCTACCACAGACTAAAATAAAATAATCATGAAGAAAATGAGAAACTTTAAAAAACTGGTTTGCATCTGCAGTGGAAAACAAATCCCCAACAGTAGCTTAATTTCAGCTATTTAGAGACAAAAGCGGTATAGTTATATTCACATGTCAGTTGGACAAGCATGCTATTGGCAAGTTCAAATCAAAGGAAGACGGAATATAGACAAATGGATCGTAAAACACCAGCTTTCATATCCACGAAGCCAAGTGAGGAATGTGACCTTAGAGATACAACCAAAAAGGGTTTCTGATGCTCGGTAACCCTCCTTCAATGGTTAGTCTAGATTTGAGGCAGCTTACTGATGGAAACGTCTGGGTCTTCAGGGCAGATACATTTCTATGGGTTTATCATTTCATACCGGTCTGGAAAACAGAGGGAAGAAAGGATGAATCTCTAGTCTGTGCTGCTTTTTGATCGTTTTCCCCTTAGTCAAGAAAAAGAACCAATGGGAGAAAACTGAGTGTTAATCTAGGTAGAAGTCCTTCCATGTGAAAATGTGAGGAGAGAAGGAGGGAGGTCCCCTCTTAACACTGAGTATCAATTTATGGCGGTTAAACCCTTTCGTGATGTCAAGTACTATTCAAATTCTGTTTTCTGTATTTGAATTTGCATTCCCCAGAAGCCGACCTTGAGACAAAGATTCAAGTCAGTGGTCTGTTTAAGAAGTGAAGACATTGCTGGTAGGAAAGTCAGGAGGGTAGTCTAGGGAAGGGAAGGCAGGAAACGTGAGATACGCTATGAGGTCAGCTACCACAGTGAGTGAACTGAGCTTAATCCTGCAGTAATGCAAAAGGGAGGCAACACATTTGTCCATCCCAAGGGTGAGGGAACTGGGATATTTATATACTACTTCCCCAAAGTCATAGTTCCAGGGCTGCTGGAGGAGGGGTCTGTTGGTCCCTCTGCACTTTCCGCACTTCTGGTCTTCCTCATGGATGGGGTGGAGGAGGGGAAGAGCCCTGAGGCACAGAGCCAGGATGTGGCTTGGAAGACTTGAGGAATCTAGGAAGGGCACTCACACCATCTGCTAAAGGACAGAAACGCTATACTATAAATATCAAATAGAAAAGTGCTCTGAATTAATGCCATTCTTCCCCTTTTGAGGGATGGTTTTTCTCTCTGCTTCAAATCAAGGAAATTACGTATGGCTGTTTCGGTCATGTTTGACAGCATCTGACATTAAGGGAACACCTTACTCTGTAGGAAGAGAGCAGAGGAGAATTAGGGAAGGAATTAGGTCCATAACAGAGGTGTCATCTTGGGTGGCATTTATTTCAGCTATATCCAACTGTCCCTTTGCAGCACGATCAAACTTGCTGCCAAGACAAGGGGAGGAAAATAGGAGTTGAGATTCTGGCTAATAAAGGTGGCTAGCTAAAGAACACTAAATTACTAACAAGGTGAGTTCAGAAACTTTGATAAAGTGGACGCTAGTATGTCTATCAGGTAGTTGATTTTCACCCTCCTGTGTGTGCTCAGAAGTAACGGACCTGCTAATGTAATTTCTCATCCAGGAAGGTGAAGTAGAATGTTGGAATGCAGAGACATGGAGTTTCAGAGACGCAGTGCAGAATCCTATGCCGCTTTGCTCACAACACATCCTAGATCGTCTTTAAAGTGTCAAGTTCTTTGACCTAGATGGTGAACTCTGTCTTCACAGAGTAGTGTATGTCCTGTTCCTACTGACTTTTCCAATCTATTTCATACTTCTCTCCTCTGGCTCATGTATTTCAGCCACACTGATTACGTTCTGACCATACAAGTCGCTACATCCTGCCTAACTTGGGGCCTTAGCCCAGATATCTGTCCTGCATAAAATGCTATTCCTCCTGGCTTTTGAAAATGCAGCTCTTTCTTATCTTTCATGTATCAGCTCAAATGTTATTAAAACTATATACACCTACACGAGCATGTGAACACACACAACTTCCTGCCTTTATTCTCTACCTTTTGCTCTAAATATTTTCTTTATAGCTATTTTCACCATCTAATTTGTTTATACTCTCTCTTGTTCAGAATGCCCAGCTCACAGTAGGCACTGCATAATTCTTTAAAAATAAATAGGTACCATTTGCTTATTGAATATTTACCGTATCCTAGGCCCTGTGATAGACCCTGGCAATAAAACATGAATTAGACAGGCTCTTTCTGGATCATGGAATGTTTGTAATTGCAAGAAAAATTCTTTATTTGGTACATGTTGGTACTGAATAACTAATTTAAAGAAAAAACAAACCTTACTTGACCTATCGGACCACTTACAAACTGGAAAGAGGTCTTAAGTAGAACCTTACTTCATATAGAAAAAAATTAGGCCCAGAGAACATGTTATTTGTTCTACATTACAGACAAGGGAATCTATCTCCGTGTTCCCACTTTAGGATTTCTTCTGTGAAATTCTTTGTATAAAATACACAGCCACATCAAATGTGTCATAAGCTCAGTTTATTTAATCAGAAGACAAAGGATTTAGTTTCATTCTAGGTACATTTCTGTCAAAGAATAAAGGGGCTGATTGAAAATCAGGAAGGCTACTTTAAAATGTAAATCCTATGCTTGAAGGCTTTTTTTTTTTTTACAGCTTTATTGAGCTATAATTGACATACAACATTGTGTAAGTTTCAGATGTAGAGTGTAATGATTTGGTGCACTTGTGTATTGTGAAATGCTTACCACAGTAGTTAGTCAACACTGCCATCACCTCATATAATTACCATTTCTTTCCTTTAATAAGGGCGCTTAAGATCTACTTTCTTAGCAACTTTTAAATATCTAATACAGTATTGTTAACCACAGTAACCATGTTGTACATTAGATCCCCAGAATTGTTCACCTTATAACTGGAAGTTTGTACGCTTTGACCAAGATCTCCCCCATCTTCCCCTCCTCACCCTCAGCCTCTGGTAAACTACCCTTCTACTCTGTTTCTTTGAGTTCAGCTTTTTTAGATTCCATGAATAAGCGATAGCATACAATATTTGTCTTTTGCTGTCTGCCTTTTCACTTAGCATACTGTCCTCGAGACCATCCATGTTGTCGCAAATGGAAGGATTCTTTTTGTTTTCATGGCTGAGTAATATTCCGTTTCATATATATGCGCCATATTTTTTTATCCATTCATCCTGTGACAGATAAATAGGTGGTTTTTATATCTTGGCTATAGTGAATAAAGCTGCAATATATATGGTAGTACAGATAACCTCTTTGATAACCTGTTTTTATTTCCTTTGGGTATATACCCAGAAGTGGATCATATGGTAGTCGATTTTTAATTTTTTTAAGGAATGTTTATATTATTTTCCATAGTGATGTGCCAATTTACATTCCTACCAACAGTGCAAAAGGGTTCCCTTTTTTCCACATCCTTGCCAACATTTTTTATGTCTTTTTGATACCCATTCTAACAAGTGTGACGTGATGTCTCATTATAGTTTTGATTTGTATTTCCCTGGTGATCAGTCAAGTTGAGCATCTTTACATGTACCTGTTACCCATCTGTATCTTCTTTGGAATAACGTCTATTCAGATCTTCTGCCCATTTTTTAGGTTGCGTCATTTTTGTTATCAATTTGTATGAGTTATTTCTATATTTCTGTATTTTGGATATTTATCATATATGTGGTTTGCAAACATTTTCTCCCATCCCATAGGTTGCTTCTACATTTTGTTTGTTTCTTCTGTTGTGTAGAAGCATTTTAGTTTCATGTAGTCCACTTGATTCTCTCTTTCATTGCTTGTGCTTTTGGTTTCCTTCGCCCCCCTCCCCGCAAAAAAAAAATTGTTGCCAAGACCAATGTCAAGAAGCTTTTTCCCTCTTTCTCCGCCCCCCCCCCGCCGTGTTTTCTTCTAGGAGTTCTACAGTTTGTAGCCTTATATTTAAATCTTTAATCCATTTCAAGTTAATTTTTTTGTGAGTGGTATAAACTAGGGTTCAATTCCATTCTTCTGCTTATGGTTGTCCAGTTTTCCCAACATCATTTGTTGAAGAGACTATCCTTTCCCCATTGAGTATTCTTTGCTTCTTTGTCAAATATTAGTTGACTGTATATGTGAGGGTTTTTCTGAGCTCATGATTCTAGCCCATTTGTCTGTGTCTATTTTTATGCCAGTACCATACTGTGTTGACTGTTACAGATTTGTAACATATTTTGAAATCAGGAAATGTGATGCCTCCATCTTTGGTCTTTCTCAGGATTGCTTTGGCTATTTAGGGTCTTTGGGGGGCCCATATGAATTTTAGGATTGTTTTTTTCTATTTCTATGAAAAATGCTATTGGAATTTTGAAATGGACTGAATTGAATCTATAGGTGGCTTTGTGGATTGTGGACCCAGTATTGATTCTTCTGATCTGTTAACTTGGGATTATGTTTTCCATTTGTGTCTTCACCAATTTCTTTCATCAGAGTTTTATAGTTTTTAGTGTAGAGATCTTCCATCTTTTTGGTTAACTTTGTTCCTAAGTATTTTATTTTTTTGGTGCTTTTGTGTATAGGATTGTTTTCTTTATTTTTTGTTTATTTCTTCTTTTTTTCAAGTTTTTATCTAAATTCCAGTTAACATGCAGTGTGATATTAGTATCAGTTGTAAAATTTAGTGATTTAGTACCTACATACAACACCTGATGCTCATCGCAAATGCCCTCCTTAATCCCCTGTTTATTTCTTTTTCACATATTTTTCTGTTAGTGTATAGAGACACAACTGATTTCTGTATGTTTGCTTTGTATCCTGAAACTTAACTGTGCTCATTGATTAGTTCTAACAGCTTTTTTGTTTTGTCTTATTTTTAGTTCTAACAGTTTTTTGATGGAGTCTGTAGGATTTTCTTAGACCATATCATCTGCAAATAAAGGCAGTTTTACTTCTTCCTTCTTGATTTACTCCTTCCTTCCTTTTATTTCTTTTTCTTGCCTGATTGCCCTGGCTAAGACTTCCAATACTATATTGAATAGGAATGGTGAGAGTGGGCACCCTTGTTTTGTTTCTAATCTTACAGGAAAAGCTTTCAACTTTTCACTATTGAGTAAGAAGTTAGTTATAGGTTTGTTAGATATGACCTTTTTATGTTGAGATATGTTCTGTCTATATCCAATATGTTGAGGGTTTTTATCATGAAAGGATGCTGCACTTTGTCAAATACATTTTCTATACTATTCAGATAATATGATTTTTAAACTCTCATTTGATTAATGTGGTGTATCATATTCATTGATTCGTGTATATTGAACTATCCTTGTATCACTGGAATAAATCCCACTTGGTCATAGTGTATGATCCTTTTAATGTGCTGTTGAATTCACTTTGCTAGTATTTTGTTGAGGATTTTTGCATCGATGTTCTTCAGGGATATTGGCCTCTGTTTTTCTTTTCTTGTGGTGTCCTTATCTGGCTTTGGTATCAGAGTAATTCTGACCTTATCTAATGAATTTTAGAGTGTTCCCTCCTCTTCAATTTTTGGGAGGAGTTTGAGGAATGAAGTTAGTTCTTCTTTAAATGTTTAGTAGAATTCACCAGTGAAACCATCTGGTCCTGAGTTTTCTTTATTGAGATGTTTTTGATTAGTGATTCAGTCTCCTTGCTCATATTGGTCTGTTCTGATTTTCTATTTCCTCATGAGTTGGTCTTGGCTGTTTGTATGTTTCTAGGAATTTATTTCTTCCAGGTTATCCAATTTTTTGGTGTATAGTTATCCACAGTAGTCTCATGATTCTTTGTATTTTTGTGGTATCAGTTGTAATATGTTTGTGATTTTATTTATTTGAGTTTAAGTACTCAAAGGCATACAAATAGACAAAGTTTTAGTATTTTTAAATTAAAGAAATGTGTTATGAATAAATTATTGATTATTCCTGTTCCAAAATTGAAAGCAGGAGCTCTGATTAAAACAAATTTCTAGAACACATTTTCTTGATGTTTCAGGGAGAATCTGGTGGCCCATTAGTATGTAGACATAAAAAGGGTCCCTTTGTCCTATATGGCATTGCCACCTGGGGAGCTGCCTGTGCCCAGCCAAGGAAGCCAGGTGTGTTTGCCAGGGTGAGTGTCTTCTTGGACTGGATCCAATTCAAAATGAAAGATAAATACTTTTCGGATATTACGAAAACAATTCCTCTTTCTTTAGAGTAGGTTTGCGAGAAGTGAGTGTGATAGAAATCAGCATTATGAAAGAAAAAAAACATAAAGTAGTATTTCATTTATTTTAGTTTCTAAAACATTAAAATGCACCTTAAAATTCTGTAAGAATATACTCTCCCTTGGGCAAAGTGAGAGCAAAACTGACTTTTCCTGAGGCTGCTGTAATCCTAGATTTGCATTTTCTTTTGAAAAAAAAAAGCTGTTTTTGTATAGAGTACATTTTGTTTCGAGGCTTTCATCTTTATTTTTAACATGTTCTCTCCAGGTACAAGTCCTACTTCACTTCAGATAAATAATGAAAGCAAAACCTTACTAAGACAACAGTTCCCAACACCCACACCTTCAACAGACAGTGTGTCTGGACCAGGTAATAGATGTTCATGTTATCCACTTAATGCAGCTAGTAAGAATTTAGCAAAAGCATGGCATGTCTGGGTTCGCTAATTTTCTTTGGAACAGGATAAACCCTGTGTTTTCATTCTGGCTGGTAATTTAAACTGAAGAAGAGGAGTGTTGTTACTGTGACCATCTGGGTTTCTTTTCTACCCCACAGATACAGCTATTGCAGCTTAAAAATATATATATTGTGGTTGTGAACAGGTGCTTGAATTTTGGAGGAGTGCATAAGATTATTCTGGCCTCTGATCTATTTATTCCTACATAAACAAAGGTCCTTAGATTTTTAGATATCTCACTAGGTAAGGACTCTGGATATGAGAGAGAACCACGGCCAGCATCAGTGTTAGTCACTTGTAATTCCCCCACAACTGTCAGTGTCTGTTTGCTAATGGGATTTTTATTTTTAGTTAAAATCAAACTGCAACTAGAGAATTAGAAGTCTGTAATTGACCTGTAGGGAAATGAAAGTTCTATGATGCCATCATTCTTGGTTTCCAGGTGGTCACAGTCTCTTCTTTCTCATCCATCTCTGCCCCCATCCATCCCACATACAGTCAAGGCCAGTAGACAACTAGGAAGAGGTGGGGGGAGATGGAAAAGGATACGGGAGACAGGGGGAATTGCTAGAGAGATGACCTTCAGTAGGAGAGAGGGGATGAGATCTCGTGCTCAGCAAGAAGGGTTGGTGTCAGAGAGGAGCAAAGTGCAGTTCATCCATAGTCGCTGGATAGGAGGCAGAATACTTATCCTGGCGTATGGGTACATGTGAGGATGGGAGCTTCTGGCAATTTTCTAATTGCTTCTGTGCACCTAGTGGATGAAGCAGTGTTGTGGAAAAGGGTTTGAGGGTTTTAAAAGAAAAAAAGATGAAGTATGAAATAGTTCTCTAAAAAAGTGACAAAGTGCATGGACTAGGAAATGTAGGATTGCTGGGCAACATAAAAGCATTCAAGATTAATGATCACTGGGGCGCCTGGGTGGCACAGCGGTTAAGCGTCTGCCTTCGGCTCAGGGCGTGATCCTGGCGTTATGGGATCGAGCCCCACATCGGGCTCCTCCGCTGTGAGCCTGCTTCTTCCTCTCCCACTCCCCCTGCTTGTGTTCCCTCTCTCGCTGGCTGTCTCTATCTCTGTCAAATAAATAAATAAAATCTTTAAAAAAAAAAAAAAGTAATAAAGCCCCCTTTTAAAAAAAAAAAAAAAAGATTAATGATCACCAATTTAGAGGGAGACTGACCAGTTAGCTTAGCTGTGTGTTTTCTTCTGGAGACACTGAGGGGTAGCACATAGATGCAGAACAGATGGAGGGTAGATTCATCAGAACGGGTTTTCCCAAGTATGCAAGAGTATAAGAGTATTGAGAGCATGTAGGAGGAAGGGATTAAAATGGTGTATTGTTGGAATTTAAGCTAGGAGAAGAGGGAATGAGGGTGAGAGAAGAGTTAGGGACAAAGAAAAGGTAGTTGGATAGATGAATAGCAAGTCTCAAAAGGTGGAAGGAGCATTAGAAGGAGCTGAGAAGTTACAAGGTTGTGAATGGAGACAGCAGTGCTTGAAATGGAGCTCCGGAAGGCTTGGTGTTATTGCTGGGGACCAGGTCCCGATGGGCTCACCACTGGGGTGGGTGGCTGAAGTCGGGTGGAGAACAAGATTATTGGAAGGAAGTTGAGAAATTGAGAAGCTCCAGCGGAGGGCTCATCATCTATATGGGTGCTGAAATCAGCCAGATTTGTGGCAGAAATAGTGTTGGAGAAAATGACTGCCAAAATCTTCTAGGAATAAGAAAGGGTACTTCGGGGACTAGTTGTGGGTGGTATAGTCTGACAACACAAGAATCAAAGTGTCCTATTTAGATTAAAAGTGAATCTGGAATTGGGGTTGAGATGGAGAACAGACTTAGGTCCAAGATCCTAAAACCCAATGATTTCAATGGTTTGAGTTAAATGAACAATTTTAATTAGTGCATAAGTACGTGAATACCTGTCAAGCACTTCAATAGAGGCGGCACGATGAATGACAACAGTCAACAAGCGGTGGCCAGTAATGACCAGCTGATGTATTCATTGAACTGTCCCATGTGGGCTATTAGAAAGTGAACATTAAAATGTAGAGATGTTTCTCGTTTGTCTGTTTTCGGAAATACATGTGCATGCCAAAGACCTTTGCAAGTTTCACATAAGAAATGGGACTGTTTTGTTTTAATTCTGTGGATATTCTATGAGAGAAAATGTTGGGACTAGCCTATCTTTAACATCCACCCACTCCTACCACTGCCTTTTTACACAAGAGGATTGCTAGTCCATTTATAAATAAAGAAGTGACTGGTTGGGAATGCATGCCTTTACATGATTTGGTTCCTTTTCCAGGCAGATTTGCCATAGAAGATTCATGGGGACAGGAAAAAATGATTAAAAAGGCATGTTGGGGCCAGAGTCACAATTTCAGTTGCTTTGAGCAAGGAAAGAACTTAGTTCTCTTGTTTCATACACTATCCCAGAGAGTGGAGGGCACGGGGTGGGGGAAGATTAGAGACTGGGAAATCAGTTGGGTTACTATTAAATCAAAGTAGATCTATAAATATGTAAATTAGATTATAGTAGCCATCTAAATGAAATAGAGAAATAACAGAATAGGCAATTGAATAGAATCTTGAATTCTTATAACATTTCATTTCCCTTCTTCCCCTTCTGCCACTCTTCATTTCTACTCTTCATAAAAGTGTATTTATGTATGTGTCACCTGAGATCGTTAATTGCTCTATGGCAAAGCATATATAATAATGGATGTATTCATTCAGACATTAAAATGTGTTCATTTGAATACAGAGTATTTCAATTTGTAACTGCTCAGAGGATTTTTGTGGCGGGAATACACAGAGGGGAAGGAGGAGGTGTAAGCTGAAGCAGCAGCAGCTGACTGCAGGGTCAGTAGGCCAGAGCGCCCCTGGCATCTGGAGCCCTGCAGGGCCAAAGGTGCCCTTGGACTTAGGAGTATGTGGAAGAAGTGAGAGACATTCCAATGTATGCAGCACATTCTCCTTTTCTTGATCTCAGTCACGAATTCCATGAATGTAATAATGTGTCCCAGCAAGATAAACGCTCAGTGAAATCAGTGACGCTTTTAGGAACAGACCTTCAGCTGCATCTGAAAGAAGGAAGGAAATGAAAACATGTGGGAAGTAGAAGCGTGCGTACCCACTGTGCATCTTGTAAGGCATTTAAAAGATTCAGTGAAAAGAAGTTTTAAATAATGATCATTTAAATTCTACTCCTACAACCTCATGTCAAGAAAAATAGGACACATTAAATGGGATGATCATTTTTACCCACGGACATGTAACAGAGAGTAATAAAGTTTTAATTCTCGCAAGCCTTAATTTTTCAAGTTTCAAGTGTGATAGAACTTCACTTTGCTTTGTTTTCTTTATGTGGGTCCCTGGTGTCTGTGTGCTCTGAATTGTAGGTTGTTACTCTGAAGTGGAACTAGAAGAGCCCAGAGGCTTTTTCTCAACTCCAGGGTATCCACTGGATTATGAGGAGAGCTGGAATGTTCTTGGGTGCTCAGAGTGTCCCCAGGCAGTATGGCAAAATTGACGGTTGAGTACCTGTCGCTGCCTTGGTCTCCTGCGTGTCCAGATTCAGTCATGACTATTTATGAAGAAAGCTACAATGAGAGAAGGGTGTCAGGTAATCCTTGTTGACATTTCAGCCCTGTGCTGGGAGCCTTTTCTGGATAGGCAGCTTACGATCATGAGAGAACGTGACTTGGGTAACACCACCACCAAAGTGTTGATACGTGTAACAGGCAGGCCATTTTTTTTTTAGGATTTTATTTATTTATTTGACAGAGAGAGAGGCAGCGAGAGAGGGAACACAAGCAGGGGGAGTGGGAGAGGGAGAAGCAGGCTTCCTGCTGAGCAGGGAGTCCGATGCGGGGCTCGATCCTAGAACGCTGGGATCATGACCTGAGCCGAAGGCAGATGCTTAATGACTGAGCCACCCAGGAGCCCCATTTTTTCCCTGTTTTTTTTTTTTTAAGGCACACTTAATATTTTCAAAACTTGAATTTACAAAACAGGTATACTAGAGGTTGAGTGTGAGTGTGTGTGTGTGTATGTGTGTGTATTCAAGCAGAAAAAGGACAGGGAGCTCAAGTTCTTTAAGCATACCAGAACCATGCCAGGATGCCAGAAACATATCTAATAGAGGAGTTAAGACGGTTAAAAATCAGATGGGAGTGGGTGTTGGATTTTAAAATAAAGCAAAAAATATTAAAGACTTTTACAATGGCAGAATTAAAAATATTTGCTAATAACACACCAGCTGTCATTTCATTTCATGAACAGGCAAACCCATTTTGTTCGACAAAACAAAGTTGCTATCTCTTGTTTATGTAGGTGTGGTACAGCTCTTAGTCAAGAGGGAGGTGGGAAGGTTTTGGAAATAATTTGGTTGATGGGGACATCTGGGAAGAAAATAAGTGTGTCTATTATTGTATGTGTGGTACACACACACACACACACACACACACACACACACACTTGTGTGCTGGATTCGGAAGTGTATGGAGGCCAGGGAAATGCTCTGAGGGGGAGATTGTGTTCTTGGGATAAATTCTGAGATTAAATCATTGAGTCAGAGGACACAGACATTTATTTAAAGAATCTTTATAAATACTGTCTCATTTAGGGGTGCTTGGGTGGCTCAGTTGGTTAAGCGTCTGCCTTCAGCTCAGGTCATGATCCCAGGGTCCCGGGATCAAGTCCACTTTGGGCTCCTTGCTCAGCGGGGAGTCTGCTTCACCGTTTGCCCCTCCACCTGCTCTCATGTTCTCTCTCTCTTTCTCTCTCAAATAAATAAAATCTTTTTAAAAAATACTGTCTCCCTTAGACTATGGAACAAAGCTATTAACTGGCCTGTCCACTTTGTACCTTTTTCTCCTGCGATCAGATGGCCTTCCCCGTCTGCCTTGGTCAACAGCTCCAGGTCTTCTTGTAGCTGGAATAAAATCCAGAAGCCCTAGCACGACCTTCCGTCCCCCTCCCTGACTCACATGATCAGGTGCTGTCATTCTCACCTCAGAGCCCTTGTCCAGCTCCTTCTCCTCCCTCTCCAGAGAGCTCCTTCTCACCCTGTCCCTCACCTCCCTCAGGCTTGACTGGAATGTCACCTTCTTAACAGGCCTTCCTGAATTGCTGTCAATTGCATCACCTGCTGCCTGGGTAGTTCTTCGTGCCTCCCCCTTTTCTTCAGCACTTACTGTCTCCCAACGTTATGATTTTTTTTTTCATGTTTGTGGGTTGTGTTTTCTCTATTGAATGTGAGGTTTTGGAGGGCTAAAACTTTCATCTCCTCGTTTGAAGACTCTCCAGCACCTGGAACAGTCTGTGAGACCTACAAGGCACTGAGTGAGTGAATGAATGATAGGTCACCTCCTCAAAGAGGACTTCTCAGTCTAAAGTAGCACCATTCATTCCCTCCCAAAGTCCTTTTCATCATACTATGCTGATTATTTCACTTGTAGCCTTGATCTCTATTTGAAATCATCTTCTTTGTTTACCTGGCTGAAATAAAAGATTCATGAAAGCAGGGATCTTGCTATTTTGTTCCTTACTCTATCTTCCCAAATTAGAATCATGCCTAGAGACATAGCATAATTTTTTCCACGCGCGTATACTGATAAATTACCCTTCAGAGAAGCTAAATCGGGGGCGCCTGGGTGGCACAGCGGTTAAGCGTCTGCCTTCAGCTCAGGGCGTGATCCTGGCGTTATGGGATCGAGCCCCACATCAGGCTCCTCCGCTATGAGCCTGCTTCTTCCTCTCCCACTCCCCCTGCTTGTGTTCCCTCTCTCGCTGGCTGTCTCTATCTCTGTAGAAGAAGTAAATAAAATCTTAAAAAAAAAAAAAGAAAAAAAAAGAAAAGCTAAATCAGTTTTCACTGCCATTAGCAGTAATGGGAGCCTCTTGCACCATGAGTATAACCAAATATATCAGTTTGATAGGCACTTTCACTTTTTTTTAATCATTAATGGAATTTTTTTCATATGTTGATTAGCTATTTGTATTTTTTATTTCTTGTCATTACCATCTACTTTCTGAGTATTTTTATTGGTTTATGAAAGCTGTTACACATATATTTTTCCTTTGTCGTAAGTTGCAAGTATTTATTCATAAGGTTGTTATTTGCCTTTCATTTTTTAAAGAATTTATTTATTTATTTATTTATTTATTTATTTATTTATTTATTTGAGAGAGCTGCACATGAGTGAGGGGAGGGGCAGAGGGGAAGGGTAGGGGAGAGAGAAAGGAGACTCCCCACTGAGCATGGAGCCTGACACCAGGCTGGATCTCATGACCCTGAGATCATGACCTGTGCCGAAACCAAGAACCAAGAGTCTGACGCTTAACCCACTGAGCCACTTAGATGCATCTTTAATTTTTATTATATGTTGATGTAAACATTTAAAAATTTGTTTAAATCTATCTACAAACACCTTTGATCTTTGATTTATCTCATTGCTTTTTAAATATTGTTCATTCTGAATTCAGAAAAAAAATTAATTACAAACTTCTTTAATCCTGCTGAAATGTTTTTTCTCATATGGTAAAATGATGTTGTATCTTTTTCTTTAAGAAAAAACGATTTTCTTTCTAACTTGTAGCACTATATTACATACTAGATTCTCCTACAAAAAGGAACATTTTCTGGGAAAACTTACCTTTATCTTTATAACCGATTGAAAACCATGCTTGGCTTCATTGTGGATTAACTGAGGAAGCCCTATAATTTTCCAACCTAGCATTTCTTTGATTTGAAATTGTCAGCTTGAACCCTGTAGAATGGTTCTGTCTCTTCAGATGATAGCTAGCAGAACTGCAAGCCTATAATGGAGGTGTTACCCCTTATTCAAGCCAGATAGTACTCTTCTATGCTGTAAAATGCTATCTTTTTCCCTGTGGGAGCCCGCGACTCACTCATTCAACAGCTGCCTTGATCTGTACTTGCTACAAATAAGTATTTGGTCCTTTTTCAAATAATATTTGAATGTAAATCAACAGCATTTACCCTAATGTGTTATGCCATCTAATATGTTTTGTTCTTTTCTTCTCAGATATAATCTGTTCCTTTCCTTGCTCCACAAATACTTGTAAGGAGGATCTACGAGGGGCTAGAGACCCACTCCTCTTGGTTGTGGGGATTCCGTACTGAGCAAAATGGACAAAAGAAATCCCTGCCCTTATCAAGCTTATATTCCAGTAGGGAGTGGTCACATAATAAGAAAATAAAATTTGCAGTATATTAGGTAGATATGCTAGGGGGAAAATGAAGTGGGAAGAAAGAGAAGAATCTGGGATGTAGGGGCTATACGGTCATCTGTAGTATAACCAGCAGATGTCTTTCTGAGCAGGTGATATTTAAATAAATGTAGGATGATACCGACTTATTATTAATAGTAGAGGCGTTTGATCCTAAGAAGCTCACAGGTTCTTTTCACACTTTCTTCATCAGCCTTCTGGATTGTTTTAGAATTATGGTTATAATTTTCCCTTTCGGCTTTGACTCAGGTCCTCAACCTAAAACAATCAAAAGAAGATTGACTATAGAGAAAGAATAAATTTTCAGGTAGAAGTCTTTCCATCATGGATTTTTCATAGTGAGATATTTTTAATAAGTAGGTTACTTTACCAGAAGAAAAATGGCGTACCAGCATCATTTTAAAGATGAAATAATTTACTTCCTCCTGTCCTTCAAGGGAGCAATATGACATAGCAGACTGTGATGAGTGCTGGACTCATGGGCTTGGGTTTAGAGCCTGAGTGCCCACCCTACCAGTCTGACTTCGGGTGAGTCACTCGAATTCTGGAGCCCTGTTTCCCTCATTTTGCAAAGTGAAATAAATTCCTTCCTCATGGGTACAAACTTATAACTAGTAGACAAGTCCTGGAGATCCAATGCACACTAGAGTCAGCATTTGTATCATAATCATCAAACTTGCCAAGGGACTAGATCTTAGTTATTTTCACTACAAAAAAGGAATGGTAATTATGAGAGGTGATAGAAGCTAACTGTCGAGAATGGCAGTCCTATTACAGTACGTAAATGTATCAGATCGACATGGTGTACACTCTATGCAACGTTCCATGTCAAATATATGTCACTAAAAATAATTGCTACACCTAAAGTAGAGAAACTGCTGAAAAAATTTTTTTAGTTCTTGCATTTTAATAGATTTCGTTTTCTTAAACCTAGGTGAAATACGTGGAAGAGGGCTTTACCCAATGATTTTCATGAGCTCCGGACCACTGGTGAGAATTGGGCATAAGCTATATTGTCTGTAGGGTCCAAGGTGTGCTTCGTCATTTCATAAACTCATAAACTTAAAAATCAGTGTTTTTCTTTTTAGAGCTATTTCAAAACATATACATTGTTTTGAAAGAAATGGTGTTTCTGTGGGGAGTTTATGTTCAAAAGGAAAATCTATTTAAGGGATCTGAGACTGGTCAGCTTCAAAAGAGACTGCTCAGTGGATAACCTGATTGACTTGTAAATCATCCAGAATTGTGATTTCTGGATGTGGCTCCAGTATGTTGATTTCAAGACAACATTTTTTTATTGCAATGTGATTTTATGCCACAGACAGCCTTTTCTGTGGATCAGAATGTAAGAGTTCTGTTAGCTGGTTGACTAGAAAGGGAAAATTTATTATCTCTATCAGAGTTTTCTTTATAGTGATATTATAATAATAAAAGCTTAGAATGAGTTTTTAAGATAAACTACACAGATATTAGATGCTAGCATTGGAAACGTAAATGCTATGCAATTCAGACTTATCAGATTACGTTTTAGAACAAGTAATAAGGTTTTTTTAAAGATTTTATTTATTCATTTGTCAGGGAGAGTGCACCCCCTTCAATAAGGCTTTTTTTTTTTTTAAGATTTTATGTATTTGTCAGAGACAGTGACAGCAGGGGATGCTGTAGGCAGAGAGTGAAGCAGGCTCCCTTCTGAGCAAGGAGCCTGATGCGGGACTTGATCCCAGTACCCTGGGAATCATGACCTGAGCCGAAAGCAGACGCTTAACCGACTGAGCCACCCAGGTGCCCCTTAATAAGGCTTTTTGGTATAAAAAAATGGTATAGGTATAGGTAACTGAAAGCTAATCTCTCTCCTTGGCACCAAAAAGCATTGCAGAGATATATTTGGGGGAAAAGTTCAGTGAGTAATAAAGAGAAGCATGCATATCATATGAAAGTGTTTTCCTAAAAAACTATATTAAGAATGTTGCTTTTAGATTAAATTGTGCAGAGAACTGGCATTATCTATAGTTTTTCCACATTATCTTCCATCGACTTGAGGCTGTGCCAAAGACAATTCTGAGAGAAGTGCTGTTTTCTGTATCTTTGAATGATTCAGACAGAAACTTATCAGTGAAAATAACCACTTCTGTTAAGGTTTTTTCTAAAACAGGGAAGAAAAGTGACTTCCCTGATCTGAAAAGGCATATTATAAGCCTCTCAAAAATTAACTTTATTTTCATTGCCTTTTTTTTTTCTTTATTTTTAGGTCCAAAGGGCAGTAAAACTACCAAATTTCTCCGGAGTTCAAACCAAGAACATCCGGGCACTTGGGAGGATGTTATTCTGACTAAACCAGGAGGAATCCTACAGATCCCAAGACACTCTTACAGAACCACCATGAGGTGAGGAAGGAATGTTCATTATGATGAAAGAAGTTTGTGAATGATCCTTGGACAAGCAGCAACCCTTGCTTACGGCATTATTTTCCACCTACTCTCCTTGAAGAATAGACTTTGAAGTAATCCCTGGTCTGAGGCCTTCAGTATACAAAAACTGAATGTAAGATTTGTTGATAAATTGTGTACTTTCTCCACAAAAGAGATCATTTATTACGTAAAGTGGAAAGTCAAATCTCTATCAAACAGTTTTGGAGTTTGAAATAATGTATGTAGAGTCTTCTCTTAAGTTGCCAAAATAGAGAACTTCCCTCGAATTAAACAATAGAATAAATTTAAAGTGTGAAGTGAAAAGTGAAGATTTGTATAATATCAGTCCTCAGTAAATTTACGTGATCTGTGGGGGAGTTTGGGGCAAATTCAGACAAATTGCCAATCAGAATTTAGAGGACTATGCATAATTGACCAACCGTTCACCATGACAGCCGAACTTAATTAAAACTTTTCACAAATTAAGTATTAGAGATATTTTTAATTGTTACAATTTAAAGTAAAAAAATCGTTTTTTCACCCAAGCACAGAGAAGCAGATAGAGTCAATAACAGTGATGCATAAAATTCCGAATGAAGTCAATAACAGTATGTGCGATTTGGAATCATTCCTGACTTTCTTTTCTCTGTGCCATAGTTGCCACAGGAAGTTATCAGTCCCTTTACATCACATCATTCGCCTTGATATTATCAACTTCCAGATGAAGCCGACACCTTTGGCCTGTCAGGGTCACATGTGGGTTTATGAAGGATTTGGATCAGGCAAAAAATTAATAGGTAACTAATATCCCATGAAGAACTATGCTCTTGATATTTTAATGAAACATTCCCAGATTGTTTTGCATTCAGTGTGACTTACAAATGATGTAAATTATATGATACTGAAATAGCCTTACTATTATTTAAGATTTGTAATTGAGATTATGCTAACACTCCCTCAGATTGAGTTAAAAATAAAACCCAACTGTATGCTGCTTTCTTAGGTCATACCTAGGTTAAAGTTGCTCAGAAATACTAAAAATAAAGGATGGATAAAGCAGTTTTAGACAAATGTAACACACACACACACACACACACACACACACACACACACATTGAGATTATAATATTAATCAGGCAAAATAATATCCACCAGAAAAGGCATTAAGTGGCCAATTAGGTAGTAGCTGGACACCTCATTACATTGACTTAAACTGATTTTTATGAAAGAAAGAAAAATCCAGAGTTTTCTAGATGTGCCACTAACTCAGAAGTCCAACGCTGTCAAGACTAAGGTTATGGCAGTTCTCTTGGCCTTTTCCTAATGGTTCCATAATGGCTACTTCAGTTCTCGCCATTCCATGGAGGAAAAAGGAAGAAGGGACACAGAGAAAGGAGGACACCATCGAGAAAATAAACACATTTCCAAGAATCCTATAGCAGATTTAAGTCTCCCTGGCCCGAATGGGAGACGACTAGGGACAAAGGGAATGAAATGGGGCTTGAGCTGGCTGACCAACGTTACCCGATGTGATGTGATAATAGCAGTCCTGATGGAAATTTAATGGCACTGGATGCAGATCTCAGTTCTACCACATAGTAGTTAAATGATTTGGGGAATGTTCCCAAAGCTTTCTCAGACTCTGTTTCCTGAATTGTGACAGGAGAACAACAAGATCTATTTTTGCTTTTTATGCAGTTTACAAGAAGAGACACCCCACTGTCACTACCACCACATACCTACATGTGTTCTATAAATTCTCAATTTACTTAGTCAAGGACACTTATGCCTGATGAAACCTGGTGGCCCAGAGGGAGAGGAGGTGTGGCATGATGCTGACCTTTGACTCCCTAAGAGAGACCCAGATGCCAACATCCTTCTTCCCTCTGGCAGATAAGATCCTGCCAGAGTTGATCAAACAGCCAATTGCTAAACCACCGTCCTTTTATTCTTTGGACTCACGTTACCATCCCAGAAGTAGACACACTAAAAATCTCCATGTTTCCACTTAAGAAAATGTTAATAAACACTGATAGTTTTATTATTATTATTATTATTATTATTATTATTATTATTATTATTATTATTATTTATTAACTGGGGTGTTTCGTATCAACGAGGCCACAGCTTCAAGTGGAGAAAATACAGAATCTGCCCCCAATATCCTTGGAAATTAGCTACACTTCTTCCTTTCTTGCCTTACAGGATGTCTGTTACTTATACTGCCAATGAGATTGTTTTGAGAACTAAGTGAGAGAATGCGTGGCCATATAAAAGCAAGCTAGCTTCTACCATGTTTGAATTAGAAATATATGTTTTCATTCCTATTCTTAAAATTGTGTTGCTTAGAAGAAAAGATTAGACTGTTGTTTCCCTAGCGCCTCTCCATCAGTGGGGTGTCAGAGTATACCAAGTTTGGAAGAACAAAGAAATACAGAAAAAAGGGGAAAGATTACGTTAGCTGTATTAGTTATACTTTCTAATGTTAATGAACTGTATACCTGTTTTTCTTAGAAAAAGTTTATAAAACATATGTACCATTTCCTATCTCCTTCCTAAAATTTCAGTTTTTGCAAGTGAAGTATACAAGTTCCAGAGGCTGACTCAATGCATGAGGTCAATAGGTTTCTCAGTAGTAAACATAACCAAATATAACTTATCTCAAGAATGCAAGGATAGTTTAATATTGAAAAATGTATTACCTATAATAAAACTACCATGCGAGGAAAAATAGATGTAAGTATACAGCAATCACATCCTAAAACCATATAGTAAAATAATAAAAGATGTAATGGAAAAATCATTTTAATTATAATTAGCAACAAAAAACCTACAATAAGGAATAACTGTTAAACAAAACGCAGCCAAATACATTTGAAGGTCTAACTGGCTTTATTAAGGGACTCCTGCATCGGGCAGCATGCAGTCTGGCAAGTAGAGGGATGCTCTGAGGAGCTGTACAAAACGAAAGGATTTTATAGAAAGGGGGCAGGATGTTTACCAGAAGAAAAGAAAGGGCATCTTACACATATTACCTCCTTTTCCTTTGGGGGAATGGAGAGAGCCCATGTGATGCTTTACCTCATTGGTGCTGGCCAGAAAATTCCCGACTGGTTAAGACTGCATTTCTAGGGGCGCCTGGGTAGCGCAGTTGTTAAGCGTCTGCCTTCGGCTCAGGGCATGATCCCAGCGCTCTGGGACCGAGTCCCCATCGGGCTACTCCGCTGGGAGCCTGCTCCTTCCTCTCCCTCTCCCCTGCTGTGTTCTCTCTCTCGCTGGCTGTCTCTCTGTCACATAAATAAATAAAATCTTAAAAAAAAAAAAAAAAGACTGCATTTCTAGGGGAGGTTGAAACTGCAATTAGGTTAGAGATTAAGGCCCGGTTTGGTGACGTGGCCTCACATAAGCGACTCCATTTTGGGCCTGTGGTTTTCTTTTTGTCATAACCCTAAAATTAAATTTGAAATTTATTGTGCAGATAGAAAACTTTACACACATACACACAAACAAACATAGAGATGTGAACAGAGAAATGTACCATGTTCTAAAACTGGAAGACAGAATTAACATTAATTCACACCAAAGTAATATATAAATATAGTGTTATTTCCCAGCAAAATCCTATGGGAATTTTTTTTTTTAAGAGAGTAAGATAGAAACTAATAATAACTATCTTTAAAATAAATAGGATTTGTGCACCGGGGTGGCTCAGTTTGTTAAGCGACTGCCTTCGGCTCAGGTCATGATCTCAGGGGTCCTGGGATCCAGTCCTGTATTGGGCTCCCTGCTCGGCGGGGAGCCTGCTTCTCCCCCTGCCCCTCCCCCTGCTGTGCTTTCTCTCTCTGAGTCTCTCATGAATCAATAAATAAAATCTTAAAAATCAAGTAAATAGGACTAACTGAAAATGTTTTGGGAGACTCAGCCCTAATTAAATTTCAAGTTAAAACCAGAGTCTCCAAAGCTTTTGATTTTTATTTTGTTCCTTTCTCAAGAGATGACAAACTCTTGACCCACATGATTTTTTGAGACCATAAAGCCCTGGATTAACCATTAGCGTCTTTTCACAGATAAAAAAGGTTAGTGAGTATTCACCTATCAGTTCCCATACAGTCTAAATTAAATCTCTTTGTTTCTTGACACAGTGAAGTTGATCCTCTGGCCATCTGTTTACTAAAAAGAGCAGAGTTTTTCAGTAAGAAAGAAAAGCTTAATTCTTAAGATTGTTGACTTGAAACCTTGATCCTATTGAATGTTAGAGCAAACTACTTTTGTAAGAATGTTTGTTTCAGGAAAAAACTATGATCACTTAAAGTTAGAAATGGTTTGTGATAGAAAGCGTGCCAATTGCTACACCTTGCCTCTTATTCATTTCACGAGGCTGTGGATAAATGAAGGTTGTCTGTAGCTGAGGCTCAAATATACTCCATATATATGATTATCTTATTTCAGTCTGCTGACAAGAGTAACTGTTTAGTTCCCCGAGGACCTAGCTAGACCTCGTCATCTTTTATAATACATCACTTTAAAGAGATCTACCTAGGTTATTCTAGACATTGTAGCAACTGGTCTTGTGCTCTAGTTGGTTTAGAGCCCTGTCCTCAGAACTGCTTTGATTCAGGAATCTGGAATTTCTTTCTCTCTATTCTAATTGGGTTTTCTTTGGCTTAATTTTCTCATTTTTATATTCTTGGGAGTGGATATGGTATAAATTCATAATTTCAAAAATAGGATTTTTTTCTCTTTGCTCAATAACCTTTGCTTTGATGCGTGGTAAGTTTTTGTATGCTGCTTTGTTTTTTCTTTATTTTGGGCTAGGAAAATTGTGTGGAGGAATTTCACCTTCATTAAAATCTCATGGTCCTCTAGCAATGTTGATTTTCACATACAATGTCCATTTGGCCATGGAAGAATTTTCTTTGAGATATTCTTTTCATATTTCTGGTAAGTCTGTTGCTTTCGTATATGTTTATGTGTATGTTTTTGTTTTGTACTTTATTAGGAAAAATCTGTCATTGAACAGATTGAATTCTCTAGTGTATTTGTCTGCTTTAGAGGAGAAGGAAAGGACAGTGTTCAAGATATGACTTCTGTAATCTGTGGGGGCCTCAAACTAAACCTCTATTAAGATTGATCAGATCTGTCATTTTTTCTTAAAGCACCAAAGAATTTTGTCTATTTTTGGGGGACTTGGATGATTATAACAATATAGGGGAAAACTTTTATCACTAGCATAAAAGTTTCAAGTAGTTTTTCTCTTTTGAAATTAATTTCCTTAATGTACTAATATATTCTTTTTCACTTGTTTGATGGATAGTTCATTTATATTGGTTGCAACCAGGTTATTGAAAAATATGCTTTGCCCAACATTTCCATGATTTGGGTGAAGACACTGATAGCATTGTGAAAATCAAGAACTATTAATTTGCAATTTAGGTTTAATTCTGAACAGTTATTAGAATTGCTTTCGTCCTTAAGATTAATCAATTTATACTCATTAAAAATGTTAATTGGAATACAATTGGAGAGGCATTTCTACTAAAAGTATTTAATTTAGTCTGGTAACAGTCTCTGCCCTAGTAGAGTTTATAGTCTAGTGGTAGAGATAGTCAATAATCATATAGAAAAATATAGAGTAAAAAAACTATTGTTTTGAAGGAAATATATAGTGTACTATAAAAATAGACAGTGGAGGGATCTTAGTTTGGTAAAGGATGGCAATGGAATTGTAGGAAAACTTTAGTTTCTTTGTTCTCTTATCACAGAACTCCATGAGATTTATTTCTACTCCTTTGCCCTCATTTTTTTCTTAGATCCATTCCCATAGGGCTTTCTTTGTTACCATATCACAGGCATTGGTCTTACCAAAGTTACCAGTGACTTCCCCAAGTCCAGATCCAAGAGATCCTTCTTAGCCCTAACAACGTTTGACAGAGATGAGCTCTCTTTCCTTCTAGAATCTACTTGTCTCGGCCTCCTTAGGAGGACCTTAGGAGGAAACCATTCTCCTTAGCTGTCCTCTTACTTCACTGATCTCCTTCAGAGTCTCTTGGATGGCTGCTCTTCATTTTCTCTACCACTAAAGGTAGCGGTGTCCCTGGACGTAGTCCTTGACTCTCATTTCTTCTTTACCTTACTCACTCCCTAGTGACCTTACCCAAACCCTAGCTTTCACTACCATCCATATGCAAATAACTCCCAACTTCTTTTTTATTTTTGACCTCCAGCTCTGTATCACCAATTGCCCCCCCCTCCACTTGGACATCTGATAGGCATCTCAAGCTTAATGCTGTTATCTCCAAACCTGCAACAGTGCCTAGTACATAGCTGCTGCACAGTAACTGTTTGAATAAAGGGAACGGCATTTCAGCTGGGACAGATTAGGGAGAAGAGGGTAAGGAGGTAGCTCCATACCCAGTGAATGGGTAACAAATGCATCCGTTGGCTTATGGGAACCCCCCTGGCCGAGAGCCAATGGATGAACGGGAGTCAACTCAGAAGACTGTTATTGTACATATTCAATTTCTGTGTTCAGATAAACACAGAAAACCATTAGTGCAGACATTTTACAATGACAGCAAAATGTATAGCGCATGTATGTAGTTTTTAAAGATCTGACTCATCATTCATATTTTTGAGATTACAAATTAAAATAGATCAATACAAATTATATCTGTGTGAATCAAAAATATAGAATCATTAAAGTTTATGTGAAATATTTAGTAGTATGGAAAAATAGTCACAATAAATTAAATGGAGGAAAAAGGTTTTAATGGTATAAAATAGCATATAATTTTTTAAAAAATGTATACATAGCATAGGAAAAGACCTGGCCAGATTTATATTAAAATATGACTACTGGTTATTTATAGGCTGGGCCTACAGGAGACTTTTTATCTTCTTTGAACTCTCTGTATTCTGAAAATTTTTATAAGTTGCACATATCACTTTTATAATCAGAAGAATAAAGAAATATAAAGTAGTTAGTTGGATGTATTGACACTGAATATTCTCTTATTCTAGATTCCATGAGAGGAAAATATAAAGTTAATGATAAAGGTAAGACCACAATGGAGGTAAGGAATCCAGCTGGCTTGACTTTGGTTATATGATATTATGAAAATAGAGTGGAAAATGCCCTTGCTTCTAAACACTATGTAGTAAGAAGTGCACTCTAACTTCTGTCAAAAACATTCAGGTGTTTGTGGCCTGATTCTAGTTACTTTATAGTAAAATGTGAGTTTGTATTAATTTCCTTAATGTCAAATTTTGGGGGTAGTGGAGACCTGATCTGGGGCCCGTTAGGGAATAGAGTGATTACTCGATTAGTGGGTGAGAAACATTTGTTTTGTTAATGGAATCCTTGTAGCTACATGAAGTCTATCCATTGCCATTCTTTCCATATGTGTTATGTCTTTTGGATTACATATATATTTTTTGTTTTGTTTTTCCCTGGACCATTGCGTAGTGGAACTAAGGTGTAAGATTATTGGTGAAGTAAATCAATTTTTGGATGGCATTGCTTTTAGGTTGGATGAACCTAAGACTTTCGGAGTAAGCCCAAAATGTCACTGAATTCTTCAGTTCTCTTTTTTGGTGTACCGCCTTAGCTCTGGCAAATCTTAATGTCTATGTTTCAACTACCTGAGAGCTATCCAAATTTCCCTAACTGATAAATGTTTGCAATTTGAATTGTACGTGCCATGAGGCTGAACTTGGGGAGCACATAATTTATTCAGGAATTCAGTCTAATGAGGACCCAGGTCTGCTTCTCAACCTGGGTTCTCTGCTCATATTTAGAATTTGTTCTCTGCTCATATTTTATGGTGTCAAAGTTCTCTCTTTCTGCACTATGTGGGAAATGAAATATTATTGTGGCATTTGCAAATTTGGGGAAGTCCTATAAGTCTTGGGACATATCTGTTGAATATCAAAGTGATAGATCACTACCACCTGTGGACTGAAGATAATAAAATCTATTTCTCATCATCATGAACATTAAGATTGAATATTAATTAAATATAAGCAACAAATTACACTGAATTGTGGATGTGGGTGATTTAGCAGTTCAGTTTGTGAACTGCAGTCAAAGAACTTCAGCCTGTCTTCTGTGGAGGTGTCAGTTTTTCAGAGCAGAAGTCATTCAAATCCTGTGTCGGTATACATAAGGAACTATGGATACGAAGTAAGAGTGACAGATCAATAAAAGTGCACTACCATTTAGGTTGTAATGACCTGGTTGCAGACATTAAAACCAGATTCAGAAAGTAACTCAACTCCTTGATTATTATGTTAAATGATTGTTTTTCTTTTTTTGCTTCAAGGATGTCCATTATTGGATTTGAGTCCAGTTAGTTCTACTGAGATCACATCTCCCAATTATCCTAACATTTATCCCAACATGCTGAACTGCACTTGGACTTTTTATTCCAAGTCAGGAGATAAAATGAAGGCAGTGATTAAAGACTTTACGACAGAAGAATCTTGGAACTGTGAGTGGGATTATTTCAGTATTTATGATGGACCAGATCAGCAATCAAGATTACTTGGTAAACTGATCTTTTTTTTTTTTTTAACTGAAGTCACAGTCATTTTTTTTTTTTTTTAATTTATTTGACAGAGACAGCGAGAGAGGGAACACAAGCAAGGGGAGTGGGAGAGGAAGAAGCAGGCTTCCCGCTGAGCAGGGAGCCCGATGCAGTGCTCGATTGCAGGACCCTGGGATCATGACCTGAGCCGAAGGCAGACGCTTAAGCTTAAGGGCTGAGCCACCCAGGCGCCCCTAAACTGATGTTTCTTAACTGGCCTACGTTATGTGGCATTTACATAAGCATTTATACAATGCATATATGTGGAAAATATGACCTACATTTACCTTGGGAAGCATATGATTTGTTGTCAGTGATTTTTCACGAGGTCCATCATCGGAATCCCGGAGCATTACTGAGCACAACGGGATGAGCTTGACCCCACACTCACCGCATCTTCACCTATAATTCTCACTCTTCCTGATTTTAGCAGCGAATCATCTCATTTTACCATTAGGGGGCACCCTAATTTTGTTTTTCTCAGGAGGTCCTATATTTTAAGAGGTTTCAATTTCTGAATTTTGGTAACTTTTCGAAAATGTGTTCTCTCAGGTTTCATCTTCACCGTAATAGCGGCCTTTTTTTAGACCCAGGGTAAATTTAAAAGGAGAAAAAGGCCAATTAGTTTAAATAATTTTTAGGGATTTATTGGCCACATGGTGTCTATCACACTTGACTATCAGGCAATATCCTGTTCTGAGACTGACTCATAGAAGAAGACTTTTCCCAAGCTTTTGTAATCCAATGCTGCATCACCTTCTTCAGTCTCCAGTGAGTTCCGCTCCTTGGGACGCCCTTACAACCCACCTATCCCAAAGAGCAAGAGGAGACTTTTGATCCTGTCTTTTTCCAGGATCTTGACCTCTCCTGTGATATTACAGGATATGTAATACCCATAAGCTCAGCAATTTGCTTTGAAATTCTAAAGGTACCTAACTTTTTCCTATCAGTGAATTTGGTTCCTGCCAAGGAATCTCAAGCAATTAGAGTGTTGAGGGGGAGGGGCAGATACAACATTTCCCAAGCTATTCGTTCTCCTTAAGATGAAATGACCATCAGACCTCGTAATCCTCTCGCCAATGCCCTTCAGCCAAAGGCGCCAGGATCACACTGTGGGGTGTCTCAGTAAGAGGGAGTTAGAACCTATTAGAGGATTTGGGCTTTGGTTAGGTAATTTTGGAGAGGGTCTAAGAAAGTGGACTTGGCTCTAGATTGGTTGCTGTTAGGAAGTGGAGCAATTTTACGGTTGGGATCTCAATCATAGGGGGGGCCTGACTCAAATTAGGATAAAACCGCATTTGGTAAAGAAGTGGCAAGCCCTCATTTTAGCCCAGAGAGGTCGATGTTTTGTAGTTTAGTGGCTGCACATGGCCTTGTTTTTGTCTCACCTTATCATGGATTCAAATAGTCCTGTCTGATGTTGCTGTTCTGTGAGATTATGTCCCAACAGGAGAACAACATGGTCTAGTTGTGAGTCCCAAACCCGTTTCTCAATGTCAGGGGCTACTTTTCTCTCTCTTACTCTTTAGTATTCTTCCATCTAGCGACACTGTTCCTCTTTAAAAGTTCTGATAAGTTAATTCAGAAGTGTCAAATGATTATAAATAAGACTATTCATATTTTTATAATCAGCTTATGTAAATCTCTATAAGAAGGAAGCTACCATTAGTTTGATAGTTTATACAATTTTATTTCATACAATTTTATATATTTATATAATTTCATTTCAATGAAACATGCAATTTTTAAATCACTGAACATGGATTCCCATTGCTAATCTCACAGGTAGTGAAATGGGCTATCCCGTATATGGAACCACATTACCTTTTCTTAATAAATCTTTTTATTCATGTAAGTAGAATTCATCAGTTTTTAACTGTTTTTAATTATTTGTGTATGTGTAGATGAAGTGGTCCAAAACACCCAGATAGTTCCCATTGCAATGCTTTTACAATATTTTAATGAAAATAAATTACCAAAATTAAGGTTCATCTGGTCTTCTTTCATTTTCCCCATGATGTTAGGATATCAGTAACCAGTAAACATTATATTAAATGTGCAGGTTGAGTTCATTCATTACTGAGCATTACCTAATGGGTTAGGCACACTGGGGACACAATGATGAACAAGTCAGAAACGATCTCTGCCATCTTCTCTTTGGAAAGATGGACAATAAATAAGATGATAATATATAACAATAATCAAATAATTACTGCTTGTCAAAAGTAATCTGAGGGAAATAAGTTGCAAAGGAAGGGTACATTTCCTCAGTTCATTCAGATGTCTGTTCAAATGCTCCCTCATCTAAGGTATCACATGACGTAAACAGGCCTCCTCCATCTTTTCTTCTAGGCATTTATCGTGACCTGACAGAGTACATATTTATCTATAATCTGTCTCCCTCCACCAGAATGAAAATTTCCCGAGAGTAGGACTTGGTCTCGTATTCGTTGCTGTATCTCCAGCACGTCGGTAGAGCACTACCCAACACTTCGTAAATATTTGATGAAAAAATAGATGAGAAAATGGCCTTGCATGGAGAAAAAGCTTGGTAAGTTGGGGTAGTGTCAGGGGTCAGAGTGATTGGAGACTGAGCGAGGACAGACTGGAATGAGGCTTTGTCCCGTGCAGCTCAGGCTGTGGTAATGAGTTTGAATTTCGTTCCAATCTACTGGAGGCCGTAAAAGGTTTTTGACAAGGAAGTAATCTGAAGGGTGCTCTAGCTGCTGTGTCAGGAGTGAGTTTTCCGGTGACAGGGTGCATTGTGCCTGAAGTCATGAGGCTCTTGTGTTATTCTAGACCTGCACCGTCCAGTCCGTGTTGTTATTTAAATTTAAATTAGTTAAAAAGAAATAAAAGGGGTATTGGCCATAGGTAAGTGCTCAGTTGCTGCATGCGGTGAGTGACTGCCATAGCAGGCAGCCCTCAAACAGAACGTTCCATCCTTGCAGAATGTTCTGTTAGTACTGTTTTAAAAAATACATATTGCCTTATAAGGGGGTGGCACTAATGGAGTGCAAGTGAAGTGGACAGATCTAATAGGATTTCTGGGTGGATTGCATCTGGGATTAAATATGCAAATCAAGAATGGCTCCGGTGTGAGAAGTTAGCATCTACAGAGATGGGAAATGCTGGAAGGAGAAATAGATTTGTGGGGAGAGATCTGTTTGGGCCGATTTCAATTCTTAATGCTATGATACATTCAGATTGAACTCTCGAGCTAGAGGAAAAGTCTGGGCTAGAGAGAAAAATTTGAGAATTATCATCTTCTTACAGATGTCCTCTAGTTATCCTCTCTCGGACATCCTGGATCTGCACTATCACTCTCATCAGTTTCACGCGTGTTCTAGTATTACCCATCATTGAAGACAAAATAGAACAAGAAATGTAGCTATTGCCCCATTTCTCTGCTTCCCTTTATAGCAAAATCTCTCACTTTCTTAGAGGCTGATTCAAACGCTTATATTCTTGGGTACTACACCAACCATGTGACAACCGTTCCATTGATGCTTTTTGATTCAACATGAAGAACAGTCTAGCAATTAGAACTGTTCAAAAAGACAAAATGCTTATAAGTTCCATGTCGTATCTTCAAGGTGAGCAATCCGATGTCCAGGGTTATTTTAGAACAAACACAGTGTCAGTTGGAGGGTGGAACTAAAGGATCTCTAAGGTTCTGTGTCGACACCATTCCCTTCTCACCCAGGTGCCCATTTTAAACCTACACATTTTGTAAATGTGCTGTCTGTATTCCTAAGTTCTTTTTTTTTGTTTTAGATTTTATTTATTTATTTATTTGACAGAGAGAGACAGCCAGCGAGAGAGGGAACCAAGCAAGGGGAGAGGGAGAGGAAGAAGCAGGCTCCCAGCAGAGCAGGAGCCCAGTGTGGGACTCGATCCCAGGACCCTGAGATCATGCCCTGAGCCGAAGGCAGACGCTCAACGACTGAGCCACCCAGGCACCCCTGTATTCCTAAGTTCTTAATAGAAATACTGCATTTGACAGAACCAAGGATAGAACCATTTCCATACCATTAAGACCTTCCCTCCAGCTTAATATTGTATGATTATTTAATCAGCTGTGAAACTTCCTAGCCACTTAATTGTCCACTTATATTTTATATCTGTTCACAGGATATCCTAAGATACTTTATTAAGTGCTTCACTGCAATCAAGATTCATGAAGTTTATCTCCTTCCCCCTAGCCACCACCTAATTAGCTCTTTCAAAAAAATTAATTAGGTTCCTTGAATGTGGCATGTTAAGGATCCCATGCTGGCTTCTTGTGACCATTGATTCCTTCTCCAAGTGTTCAAAAACTGCCTAGTAATTTGCTGAAGTTTTTTTTTTTAATTTAACAAACACTTATAATAATTTACAAATACCAATTTGTAAAATCCAATTTGAATATAAATTTTATCTCCAGTATACAGATGTGAAAGTTGAGGCAGAGAGTGAGACAGATTAAACGAATTGCCCAGAGCCCCCTAGTTAGTAATGGCAGAGCGAGAGGAAAGCGGCAGTTTGGCTACAGAATCGTGCCTGTAAGCATTCAGCTACGCTCTTTCCCTGGTGTAGGACTTGGCAAATCCTCCACTTTCTTTGTTTTCTCTGTCTTCTACCCATCTTCCCTCGTGCCCAAATCTTTTTTTTTTTTAATTTTCTAAACAGTAACCTATTCCCATTTACATTATTTTAAAACTTCTGGCATGTTTGTTGACTCTACCCAGAGTCCTTTTCCTTGACATGGTGCATCCCAGAAGTTCCCCATCATATCCAGTTCACCAGACAGGTTCTCCAAAGATAAGAAGGATGTAGAGGTTCACTCTTCCCGTATCCCCTCTCTTTGTCAGATTTTTGAGATAACAGTATCTTTAAGACAAATCAATAATGCATCACTGTTTTGAGAGAACTGAAATTGCAGCATGTACAGGTAAATTACAGCAGGTGTGCTACCGCTGTCAGGACCACCTTTGAACAACGTGTATTCCTGAATTAAGAAAGGATGGTCATTAGTCTGCATTTGGGCAGCCTGCCTGTCTGAGCCAGTTTGGGCTGCTATGACAAAAATACTATAAACGGGATGGCTTAAACAGCAAGCATTTATTTCTCACAGTTCTGGAGGCTTGGAAGTCCAAGATCTGGTGTCTGGTAAGAGCTTGCTTCCAGATTCATAGCTGTCTTTTTTTGCTCTGTCCTCACATGGCAAAAAAGGAGTGAGAGCATTTTCTGGGTCTCCTCTATAAGGCTCTAGTTCCATTCATGAGGGCTCCACCCTCGTGACCTAATCACTTCCCAAAGGCCGTACCTCCTAATATCACCACGTTTGGGTTTAGGATTTCAACCTATGAAATTGTGGGCGGGGTGGGGGTGGGGCACAAGCTTTCAGAATACTGTCCTATTACTTTTGTTTCTCTGTCCATTTGCCTTCACCAACATGCCTCTTTTCTCATCCTTATGATCAGATTGCCATAGAGTTGTATATCATTTCATAGCAAATGCTAGCCCAGTCTTTTCCCTTTGATTATTTAAAATCTGTACCCTTCCATGGTTGCAGTCAAATCATGGATTCCATTCCACAAATCTTGATTTTACATTATCAATAATCATTCCTTTGCCAATATTAACAGTTTGGAATTTAATGTTCCCTCCTTGCCCTCTTCTATGTATGTTACTGCACAGGAGAAATATTTTAATTACTGCATATATCTCACATTGCAGCTCATTTATGTGGCTCTAAGAAAGAATTTGTCTTGATATCCAGTGGTGCTCACCTGACTATGAATTTTAAGACTGATAAGTCTGTGGGAGAAAGAGGTTTTAAAGTTATGTTGGAAGATATAGTTCAGAGGCATTCACAAAAAAGTAATATGGGGACCCAACTGCCTATCAATGGTAAGTATTTTTAAATATTTATTAAACCAGGTACCGTATATGTCGAAGTAGAACCTGTGGGGCACTGGTTTAGGGTCCCTGGTGGTCACCCTGCTTTACTACTCAAAGCAGGACAACTTCATTTCAAGCCATTCCTTAAGGCACAAGACCTTGGTAGTTTATTTTTTTAATATATTTTTTTTTTAATTTGTATTTATCTGAAAGGGAGAGAGCAAGAGAGAGCGAGATTGAGCTCGGGGAGAGGCAGAGGGAGAGGGAGAGACAGACTCCTCACTGAGCAGGGAGCCCGATGCAGGGCCCAATCCCAGGACTCTGAGATCGTGACCTGAGCCAAAGGAAGATGCTTAACCAATTGAGCCACCTAGGTGCCCCATTTGGTAATTTAAATGGACCATTTGAGGTAATAGTTAATTGGGGTGTGTGCATGTGTCTCTGCGTGTGTTGTTTTACTTAAGAAATAATAATAAACATACAAGACAGTTGCTATTTTTAAAAAATCCGGTGGGGACAGAGTCTGAAACAAAGGTAGAGTTCAGCGTGTTTCCATGTCTCTGTTACCATCTCTCTTTTATTAAATAACAACTCCCAAATCCCCAAAAAGATACCCCCCAAAAAGAATATTTTAGCTGAACATATACTAACTTCTTTGCGTAAGATAGAAACACATGTAATTTATCCAATCTACTTTTAAGCCAGAATTTCATTAGTTGTGTTTAAGTTTAAAAAACCCAAATGAATCTGTTATTAGGAGATTCTCTTGATTGGTGCATGATTCTAGGAAGAATTCTAATAACATCCAATACAAAGTTCTTTTTGATGTCACTTTGTCTTTTGTAAGATGAGGCGAAGGAATAAGTTCTAGAAGAGTCCTTGATTTGAGCCATAGGCTAATGAACCACATCATCTTACAGGTATGATTTTTAATTGTGTAAGGAGTGCTCAACTACCAACCCTTCTTTTGTCTCCATTGCTCCTTTTTTAAGAAGATATATTTATTTATTAGAGAGGGCACACAAGCAGGGGGAGGGACAGAGAGAGAGAGGGAGAGAGAGAGAGAATGCTGGAACAGACTCCCACTGAGCATGGAGCAGGGCTCGATCCCATGATCCTGAGATCATGACCTGAGGTGAAATCAGGAGTCGGACACTTAACTGACTGAGCCACCCAGGTGCCCCTGTGTCCATTGCTGTTATCTTTCCATCTCTGTATCTCTAAACTGACCCTTCATTTGCATGGTAAAAATATTTAGGCTGCTTCATTTCTTCTTTTAAGTACTTATATTTTTTTTTAGAAGTTGATTAAAAATAAGTTAAATATTAATAAAATATTGTTATACATCTGTACAAACAGCCCACAGGTCTAAGAGTTACCATATACATGGATTAAAATGCATTAAAAACATGCGGTAAGGTAGTAAACCTTAACACACAAAACATGTCGAATAAATACCTTTGTGGGTTTTTTTATTTCTATGATCTAGGATAGTTTTAATTTTGAAGAGTTTGTGTATTTTTTTTTGACATATATATCCAAAAGGAGGAAGGAATCCATGTTTTATATATATCTGAAGAGAAAGTAGAAATGAATTTTGATACAAGTATTGAATAAACAAACAAATCCACCCTGCTAGAAACTTCATTTTAAATAGATTTCTGGTATAAAAAAATCTCAAGCAAAGCATGTAAAAAAATAAGCATATCTTATAATTTCCAAATTATAGGCTATGAGGAAGCTTTTTTATTTTCTTCATATTTCAGGATATACTTGAAGAAGTCTCTTGTTTTTAATTCCCTGGTGGAGTTCTTTTTATATCTGAGATTGAAGTAAACACATTACTAGAAATTTTCCTTATCTTTTTCCTTTCTATATAAATTGTATTTGGATTACATGTAGCATGAAGTCTTTTGATATGTCCAGACGTGTTATACTGGGATCACACAAGTATTGCCAAAGAAAGAACAATGTCCAGTAATTTTATGATTAAATGCAATATTTTTAACAATCAGTTTCTGTTCTGATTTGTCTAAAGAGGTGTATATTAATCCTTCAGGTAACTTTATTGATTTTTGTTCATTTTAAAAGCAGTGGAAGAAGAGCGAAATCTCCTCTCTGGCTAAGAATCCTGGTTTTGAGCCTACAAAAGAAATAAACCCCTCCATTCTGAGATTTTAATAGACTTTGATAAGTATTTCTAATGTTTTGTTGTTACTTTACTCAGAGATAATCGTAGGAAGCAATACTGGGAAAGAGCCAACCCAAGGCACCTGTGGGATTCCAGTTGTTGACCCATTTCTAATGCAAGGGTTTGAGAGAAACACACACGTGCGGCCAGCTGAGCGCGGGGAGCCCCGGATAGTGGGTGGCCGTGCGGCCCCGGCACGCTCGTGGCCCTGGCTGGTCAGCCTGCAGCACCACGGACAACATTTCTGTGGCGGCGCTCTGATTGCGAAGCAGTGGGTCCTGACCCCGGCGCCCTGTAACTTTAGGTGTGTGCCCGTGCGGGGCGGGGTGGGGAGGGGGTGGAGGGGTGTGCTGGGGCTGGGTGTTCGCCTGCTTTCCCCGCAGCACAAGAAACATAAAGCTCCCACGATACATCCCAACCTGGCAAATGAATGAATGTGCTCGGACCACGACCTGTGCTTCTCCAACACATTTACTACGGAGAGCTTTTAATTTTAAAACGTGCTTCCTGCTTCTCCGTGTAGTTTACTTAATAAGTAATAACAGTCCCCTCTTTCCTCATCTATAAAATGGAGGTAATATCTTAACATGTTTGCATCAGTGTCTTAACCCCTTACCTAGAACACAGGAGTTGCTCAGAGGTGAATTCCTTTCCTTCTTGCTCTGCTCTACTGATCATTCTACCCACTCTCAAAGTAAGTATCCACTTTGAAAGAATTTTAAAGAATGTCCTTTAAAAGAAACATTTTTAAAAATTGTATCTGAATCTTGGTCTCAATGTGATATGGAGGTATTTGAAAACTCCTTCCTCAGAAAAGTCTTAGGTTGGTGTTTTTAATTCTGGCCTCCCGGAAGTAGTGATGGCCCATAGGTAAATGAGGAGATACCGTGTTTCAGTGCCTCTAAAATAGGGTTTAAAATGAAAGTATCTGCTCTGATAACTTGGTGGGCAGGAACCTTCAATGAATCAAAAACTCCCTTTCTCTGCCATCCCCCAACAGAGAAATCACAAGAAATTCTCCTTAGTAAGGCAGTTTTCAGACTTTCATGTGCTTAAAATTACCTGGGAGTTTGCTATGAAATCTTAGAATCTTATTTCTGAATTTTGACTTAATGAGTTATGTCTGGGATTCTGCATTTTTAATGCCCTGCCAGATTTAATGCATGTAGTTCCTAGACATTTCTTTGAGAAACATTGTATTAGGGAGTAGAGTAACTGTAACTTTCAGAATAGGTTTCAGCGGCCGTTATATAAATATGTCATATAATGTGTAATATTATGATTGTAATAATACATAGAATCATTACCCTGAGGCATCATGAATCTTCTTAAGAAATACTAAATCATTTTTTGTTTGATGTTATGAAGGCAAGAAAGTAGATACTTTAATTTTTCTCAAGGATCAAATTAATAAACCCCCCCTTTCTAAGGATTCAAGACAACAAAGATTTTAATGTAGATGGGAAATGGTAGAGAATGTATTTTTAGTAATTTTGAAAAAGTATGCCCTCACTTAAGTGGTGTCTATCTCCCCCATTCCTTTTTCTCATGACTAGTACTGTCACAGATGGCCTTGTAATAGGAAGAAGTTTACTCTCAAACACACAGAATAGTGATTTGATACCAGCGAAAGCTGTATACACTCACCCTGGCTTCGCACAGTTCCCTTCTACTGATGATCTCTCCTTGCTGCAGCTGGAGAAACCTGTCCAAATAGGTCAGTGTGGATAACTCTGCTCCATATTTTGAACCTTTGCCATGTGGTTTCCATCTTGCTTAGAAGTGCTGTATGAACTTTTGAAAGTCACGATTTCAAAGAAGATTTCAAAGAGAATATTTCAAAGAAATAGGTTTTTAACCCCGTCCTATTTATTCTGAGACTCACTCTTCGGTGAAGTTTACCCAAATACTTAAAACAGCAGTTTGAACCATCAGATGTTCAATTGTCTGTACCTTTATGGCTTAGTAAAATCTTGTTCTTTCTTAATGTTTATTTAAACAGAAGCTGATGTGAACACATAGTGAGGAATTGTTCATCTTGGCTCTGTCACACGGTAGCCACATGATCTTGGGCCGGTTATGTAACTTCTCTGAGTCTCAGCTTGATCATTTGTAGAAAGGGAATAACAGTAACCCTCCTACTTACCTGCGCTTTCAATGAGAAAGTAAACTGGGGGGCAGTGGAACTAAGTGAGGCCTGTGGACAGTGCCGACTTTCACACTTGGGCCTTTCCATGGATTCCTAGGGCTATGGGACAGTGTTCCTGCTTTCTTACAACTCTCTCCTGTGTTTCTACCTTCCTCAGCTGTTCCCCTGCCAATAGCCTCACTTCCCTTTTTAATGTCTTTTCAGTGGACCCATCCTGCAAACTCCAGTCCTGGTTCAGCCCACCTTTTGCTTTCTGTGCTTTTGTTAAGTGAGTCAGTGAGAGCGTCTAGAACAGTGCTGCTTAACCTTGGCTATGCCTTGTAATCGCCTGGGTTGCTTAAAAAACAAAACTGTAGACCAGGATGCGATTTGGACCAATTAATCACAGTCTCAGAAGTGGAGACTTGGCATCAGTATTTTTTCCCCTTATTTTGCTTATTAAATTATTTTAAACTTTTTTATGTTGAGATCATCATAGATTCCCATGCACTTGTAGGAAATACAGACACACCAATGGAAACATCTTGCAGGGTATTGACATTGATACAGTTGAGATACAGGACACTTCTAACACCACAAGCGATACTGTTGCCCTTTTATAACAATACTCATTTCCTCCTCCCCACCAGACCTCTGACAACCAGGAATCCGTTCTCTGTTTCTCTAATTTTGTCATTTCAAGAATGCTATATAAATGAATCACACAGTCTTGTAAATAGTGGGGATTAACTCTTTTCACTCAGCATAATGCCTTGGAGATTTATTCATATTGTTCCATGTATCAGTAGTTCACTCCTTTTCACTGCTGAGTAGGATTCCATGATATGGATGTTTAACCATTCATAAAAGTTTAACCATTCATCTGTTGAAGAACATCTGGGTTGTTTCCAGCTTTTGGATATTCCAGATAAAGCTCCCCTGAGCATTTGTGTATAGGTTTTTTTTTTTAAGGTTTTATTCATTCATGAGAGACAGAGAGAGCAGCAGAGACAGAGGGAGAAGCAGGCTCCCCACTGAGCAGGGAGCCTGATGTGGGGCTCAATCCCAGGACCCTGGGATCATGACTTGAACCAGAGGCAGACGCTTAACCAGCTGAGCCACCCAGGCACCCTGTATATACGTTTTGTGTAAATAAGACTGAACAGGAGTTTTCATTTCTGTGGGATAAATGCCCAAGAATGTAACTGCCGGGTCATAGGGTAGGTGCACTTCAGTTTTATATGAAACTGACAAACTGTTTTTCTGGAGTCATAGTACCATTCTATATCTCATCAGAGAAGTAGGAATGATCTGGTTTCTCTGCATCTTCATGAACATTCACTCTTGACACCTTTTTTTAAGGCATTCTGATAGGTATATGGTGATATCTTATTGTAATTTTACTTTGTATCTCCTTAATGGCTAATAATACTGAACATCTATCCATGTGCCTATTTGCCATTTTTAAAACCCTTTTTAGTGAAATGTCTCTTCATAGCTTTTGCCAATTTTCTAATTGGATTGTTTTTCATATTGTGGAGTTGAAGAATTCTTTAGATAGATACTAGATTCTTTATATAGATACATCTAGATACTACTGCTTTGTCAGCTACATGGTTAGCAAATATATTTGGGGTCTTTCACAAAGCAAAGATTTTAATTTTGATGAAGCCCAATTTCTCCATTTTCCTTTTTATGGATTTTGCTTCAGGTGTCAAGTCTAAGAACTCTTTGCCTAGCCTTAGATGCTGAAAATTTTTTCCTATTTCTCTAAAATTTTTTTATTTTACATTTAGTTTCATGATCCATTTTTAATTTTTGTATAAGGTTTAAGGTTTTGGTCCAGGTTCTTTTTCCTCCCCCAGGATGTCCAGTTGTGCCAGCAACATCTGTTGAAAAAGCTGTCTTTCCTCCGTTGAGTTGCTTTTGTGCCTTTGTGAAAAACCAGCTGAGTGTACTTGTATGGGTCTATTTCTGGGATCGCTATTCTGTTGATCTATCTTTCCCCCTTCTCCACTACCACACTGTCTTGATTACTGTAGCTATGTAATAGGGTTTATATTAAAAAGTGATTCCTCTTAACTTACTCTTTTTCAAGATTGTTTCAGCAGTTCTCAGCCCTGTACCTTTTCATGTAATTTTTAAAATAATATGTCTACATATCACTTCCTGTGATTTTGTTACGAATTACATTAAACCTATAGATCGCTTAAGGGAGAACAGACATCTTTACTATGTTGAGTCTTTCAATTCATGAACACAATGTATTTCTGTACTTGTTTAGGTCTTGTTTGATTTCTTTCACCAGAATATTGCCATTTTTAGTGCACAGATCCTGTGTATGTTTTGCTAAGTATATACATACCTAAGCATTGCATTTTCTTCACAGTGATTATAAACAGTATTGTTTTTGATTTAAAATTCTACATGAAATGTGATTGACTTCTGTATGTTGATCTTGTATCCCAGATTTTGCTGAATCTAGACCAGTATTTTATAAACTACCCTTGGAAATTTCAATGTGCAGCCAAAGTTGAGAACCACTGTTCTAGAAAAAGACCATTGGTGAGGTTTGGGTGCCTGTAAAAACTTGTGGTTTCCAACTTCAGTACCATTCCCCAATCCTTGTGTGCATGTTTCTTCTTTCCAATATCCACAGTAGTCATAACAAATAACCCCTTTATTCAGCCCTTCTGAATTTACCCTTTATCCTGCCTCCCCTCGCTTTTTTCTGTCCTCCAAGGATCTTGCTTTCCACTCAGAACCACCTGATGTCAACACCAATGTGAAACTTTGTTCCTCTTCCCCCAAATATTTAGTTAGCTTACCTAATCTGTACTTATTCATTTCTCTTCAGTGGTCAGAGTGAGAAATATCCTTTTTCCCATTAGAAACAATACAGTTTCTACCTATGATTTACATCCTCACCATCTCACCATGGCCATCGTGTGAACATTTGGCCTATTTCTTTCCTTTCTTTTTATACTACTCTATGCGTACTTAAGTAATTGTAATATAGCTATTATGAGTTTTATCCTGATTTTTCACTTATCAGCATTGCTTCGTATTATTAAAATTTATTTTAAAATGTAATTTTAATGGCTACATAATAGCCTTTCCATAATTCTTATAAATAGGTTTTTTTTTTAAATTTAAATAATGCTGGATTGACTTTCCTTATGTATATGTTTTTCCATGTCTAGGATTGCCTTAAAATAAATTTCCCAGAAGTAGAATCATTAGATTTAGGGCATAACTATTTTCAAGATTCCTGACAGACTTCTAGGTTATAAACACAGCTGGGTAGAGTGCAAGGCGATACATCCTTTTTTTTTTTTTTTTTGGTCCAAAATGAGGCAATTTGGCAATATCTATTAATTTTTAAAGTGTATGCCTCCTGCTCCAGCAATTCTGTTTTCCACAAATACTGGCACTAAAGCATGGATTGATGATCTAGGATGCTTGATGCAGCTTTTAAGGGGAAGCCAAATTAAATAGTCTAACTGTTTGCCAGGGGGATTTAACAAATTGTAGTACATTCATTATCTAAATACTGTGTGCTATTAAAAAAAATGATCCGGGAGGTCCATATGCAAGGATAGAAATGTTGGACCGTAATCTAGTAAATGAAAAAGACCAGAATAAGAAAAGTGGCTGATTTAAAAAAATGTTGGCAGAGGGAAAATATTTTAGCTCAAGGAAATTTGGCAGGAAATGATATGATATAGCAACGATTATCTGTGAAAGTAGCATAACAAGATTTGGAATCAGTAGAGAGGAGAGTAGGAAAATAATAAACAAGTTACAGAGTTTTATGTGATTTTATTAAGACACAGCAGTAAAAAATAAAGAACAAATCATTGAAATAAATGGTCTAGGACAGCAGATATGCTGAAACATTTAAGTGTGTAAAAGTCTGGATAAAACTGAAGTCAAACAGCACAGGAAAGCAAACACAGGAGCACTGCATTCAGTGTGTGTGTGTGTGTGTGTGTGTGTGTGTGTGTGTGTAGTGTATATACACAGATACACACATAAACCTGCAATATTTATATATATATACACAGATTTTGGTGATAAGAAAAAATGTGAATGTTTAAATATATATCAGTATATTTTATAATACATCTGCAAAGATATAAAAACCCTAGCTGTAAAAATATTTGAAATGTTTACATTGCTACAAATGTGGTTTTTCTCCATTCATCGTGTAACACTGTTGAAGAGAAAAGATGATTATATTCTTCTGCACTGTCATCTCAGATTCAACAAGGTGATGTCCCGAAGGCACGTGGACAAAAAGGCAGATGTGTCTTAAAAATGGTTAGTGGGTGGGAAACCACCTCTATGCAGGCCATGTGTTTCCATTGTCCTAGGAAGATACGGTAATTCCCGGAACAAAGTGCTTGCATGTGAACTGACATGATCCCTTCTGAGTAATGAATAGATGGTATCTTCTGTATTTATTAAACTCCCAGGGTTAAAACGGGTACTGTCAGGTCAAAAGAGTTATTTTTAGAGCCATAATGGGAGAGAAACAGCATAGATAATATCAATCATATGGCTAAATGATATGTGCCTTTTTCTCATTCTAGGAGAGTTTGTATCTCTAATATGTTTGCCAGGGAAAGACGATGAAATAAACTTACTTTCCAAATGTATGACTGCTGGATGGGGAATAACTGAGCCATATCGTGAGTACATTCCCTGCCTTTTCCCAGATTCGAATCCAAACAAATACTTGTGAAGTCTGAGTGTATTCTTTGCTCATTTTCAGTTTCTCTGCGTTTTTAGTAGGAGTGAAAGTAGAAAAAGGCTTTTTCATAATGGATCTAAAGGTGACTCCTTGGGTTTTAGGACATCATATTCAATAATACTAGTTCATTGATACGAATTCACGGATACTTGTAAAAACGTGTGTTGCAGAATATCTAGTGATTTTTTTACCTAATAAATATTTGTATGTGATTTTTACCTAATAAATATTTATATGTAACTACTCCCCAGTTGCACAGTGAACACACACACTTGCTTTCACAACAGTATAGGTGCCGCTACGGTGAAAACCTCTTCTTAAAGTTATGAGCCTATTTCCAAAGATGGGAGGCTTTTTTCTGAAATGATAGGCTGGTATAATTGGTTATGTTTATCTGAAAATAATCTACACAAAGGTCAAACCCATGAGTCTGGTCTCACTTCCACCATATTGTACAACTGAATTAACAAGTCACACACATCCAATAAAAGAAGTTAAGCCTGAATGCAATTTCAGTTGTCACCTCCAGTGTCAACACTTAAACGTGAAGTCAAGTCAAAAGAATAAGAGCACCGTGCAACCGATGGAATCTAGACTTAACACGTGAAACATGAAATGCATTGTTTGCTTCAACAGCAACTGATTTGGGTGCACACCTCCTTCTATATTGTGGTGTCCTTTTTCTACCTTCTTAGCACTGTACTAAAGACAAAAGAACCCACGTAGAGTGTCATTTGTTGTTCCTGTTGTATAAGCCATCATGGAGCAAGACCAGCTTCTTACAAACCGCCTAACAAATTCATTACAGTGCCGAGAGGAGAGAATGCGCGGGGTAACCCTCGGAATCTGTCTGTATATAGGGCTATTTTTGTTGTATCCTTTATAAGCATTTGCCTAGGTTCTATGTTTTATTCCTTTTCTATTAGAAGGCGAATTTTCTAAAACGGTGCAGGAGGCAGCAGTATTACTGATCAGCAGTACATCTTGTCGAAGCTACTGGGGGCTGGATATTAAAAACACCAACATATGTGGAGGGGCTGCGGGCTCATCCTCGTGCATGGTAATTCAAGGACGCACTGATGAGTGTGGTGTTCTTCTCACTGTGTCTCATGAATGGGTGTTTGCTGACCATAAAGAGATACAAAATATACGGTACTTTTAAATTGAAAAGTGAGAAGAATAAGTACATTGCTAAGCTGATGTACTGTCATTGCAAATTTGGTCCTTGAAGGGAACACAGTTCTCAAAAGGAATTGATTGTTCATTTGCTTGGTTGACTATGTGAAATTGATGATATTCAGCTGTTTTTAGCCTATAAAAATAATTTATTATGGCTCAACTTCACAGCTGAATTAGGCAGCTCAAAGAACCTACTTCTAGTAGCATTGGAAATATAAAGATATATTCATGTAACTCAAAGCTATCATTTAGTCATTGGTATTTCATAGATGCTTGAAACTTTCTGCAAGTCACAGTCTATTGTCAGCGTTAAAGGACTGTGTTAAATGTACCTTTTAGCCACTCTCTGAAAATATAGATTTAGATCTGATTCAGAGACTCGTAACATCTGCCAATGGCCTAGTTCCCCTCCGCTGCTGTGAGCAGAAATCAGAGATGAGGGAATGAGGCACTGTCTAATCACCTCTACAGTGGAGCTTAGCATTGACCAAGCAACCAGCAGAACTTTCCTTTTTGCGGGTTGCAGGGAGATTCTGGAGGACCGCTGCAGTGCGCCCACAACGGACAGTACCAACTCATCGGTATTGTGAGCTGGGGCAGCAGGAACTGCCAGCCCACTGCACCCACGGTCTTTGCCAGAATTTCTGTCTACAGGGACTGGATCGCATCTGTCACTGGAGGAGAAGCGTGATCACTGAGACAGTAGCCTGGTGGGACTGTGTCCATAAATGGGAAAGGAAATCCCCAACAGTATACCCAAGAAATAAGTCTCTTCTTAGCGCCTAAGACTCCGTGTCATTCCTCCAACCCTTGTCATTGAGGAGCTTAGATTTGGTGTGCACATATGTCTAGTATTAAATACTGAACACAGAAAGCTAATGTTGATTCTTCTGGAAATGTATATTCGGAAATGTCATTAAATTCATATTTAGTGTACCATGTACATGTCATTATTTGAATACCATCGTATACACTGTTACTCTTTTTTCTAGTTTGGTAAACATTAGAAGACATGAAGTATAATGTTATTCAGTCCATATAATTTTTTTTTAAAGATTTTATTTGACAGAGAGCACAAGCAGGCAGAGCAGCAGGCAGAGGGAGGGGGAGAGGGAGAGGGAGAAGCAGGCTCCCTGCTGAGCAAGGAGCCCGATGCGGGGCTCAATCCCAGGATCCTGGGATCATGACCTGAGCCAGAGGCAGACGCTCAACCAACTGAGCCACCCAGGCACCCCCAGTCCATTATAATTCTTAATTTCATTCACATGGAATAGTGCCCTTAGCATGGTTAGATAGGAAAGATCCCTCTATGTTTCAGAGTTTCAGTGAACAATGGACATTTAAGAAATTATTTATCAAGCCTATCACTTGATTTTTAAATTTTTAGATAAATTTTAAGATATCTCAATTGTTTACAAACCAGTTAATGCATCTGAACCTCAGCTAACCAATACCCTCATCTTTCTAAGCTGTAGCCAAGAAGGGGGGAGGAACTAAGGAATGCCCCCCCAAGCCAGAAGATTAAATGCCAGAGTCCACCGCAGAAACAAAATGAGTGAGGGCCTGTGGCAACTATTTTTTTTCTTATTTTATACATTTCTACCAAAATTTATCATTTGCTTTCCAAGATTATAGCATTCAGAGAGAGAGAGAGAGAATATAGTTTAAGTAAGCGTCTATGTAACCTAATGAGAGAGCACTTCATAAGGAAGTAGGCAAAGTAAATATTTATTCTCTTTCTCTCTCTGATTCTTCTTTCCATTTCTGTCATTCCTTTGTCCTCACCCCACACACCCCTTTTCAATCTCTGCTCTCTTTTGCCAGTGCTACAAAGAAAAAGTATTATAAATGTCCTAGTATTTAGTGAAAACTTCTTCCATGAGTATTGGTCTCAACTGCCTGCATTGATTTTAAATTATGCTTTTGGACAGGGACTGAGTAAAATGGAAGAGACGATTTGCAATAGGGATTCTCTAATTCTTATGTTAATCAGTTTTGTACTATTTTTACTTTGTCTCTTGTTGAATTTTTCTCATCTCTTTTTTAATCAGGTGACATGAAGGGGATTAAAAGTGGGGGGTATTAAAGTGTCAGGCCTGTCTAAAGCCTTTTTGCTTCAGGGTATGATGTGCTGGTGGTTTATGTTGGTGCAACCACAATCGCCCTCGTGACCTTGTAGGACAGTCCCCTGGTGGTGATACTGCAGGGCCTGGTCAGGAAAGGGGGCAGGGTTAGTGGGCCATGTGCCACTTAGAGAAGGGGCCCGATTTTCCTACAAGAATCAGCAACTATTTTACACTCGGTTTTCAGCTTCAGTTGGCAGTAATTTTTAAATCCTTCTGTATTTAATCTTTTCTCTGTGGAATAGGACCGTTAGACTGTTTTACTTGCCCTGCCTCTACAATTCAATCGACGAGGGGCATTCACTTTCTTACGCTGATCTTTTCAAGAGCTCTCCTGCTTGCATTCATTGCAAGGTCAAGCTGTATGTGGACCAGACTGCAATCCATTGTGTAAACGGGTCTATTAGGTAAGGGTCATAAAGGCAAATCTGAAGGAATTAGAGACCCCATCACCTAATTCTTCATGTATGTATTAAAAAATATCCCTTTTGAGCACCTACTATGTGGCAAATGGCCCCAGAAACAAGTTTCCCTCATCTTTAGAATCTCATTGTAGTGGAGAAAATGACATATATAGATAATTACTAGCTGTGGGAGCTGGCAGCCTAGGAGAGACCAACCAACACTTTCCGCAGGAATGGGTGAAGGTTTTGCAGAAGATGAGCTCAAGTATTAGTTGATTTTTGTTTTGTTTTGAAGTTCTATACACCAATCTCTTATGTTAAAGAAATCTGTATCAAACTATTTTCCTAACAACAATCCCACATACTCTGAATTTCTCCTGTCATTTAGATTATTAGAAAATGTGTTTGTTCATTCTTAAGCCATAAATTGCATTACTTCATTTCCTCCAACCCCACCCCACCTTGTTTCTTTCATATGATTTTCAATAATATAGTTTCAGCATTTCATGCATGTTGTCAATTCAAGAAAGGATCAACAACTTAAGCCTAACAAGTATCTAATTCTCTCCAAAGATTAACAGCGTTGGCACCTATCCTGATTTCATTTTGGTCTCAACTGTATTGTCAGATTATCACTTTCATTTTTCTATTCCCCACAGATATAAAATAAGAAATTAAGAAATTTATTTTGCTTATAAAATAAATTATCAAATTGTCAAATAATGACAACACAAACAACTGCTGGAACAAAAACATCTAAAAAAAAAAAACCTCTTAAAAAGAGGCAGAATAAAGTGGGAGAACTGTAACAGGCAATGAAGCTATAATAATTAAGGCATTGATTATGGTATTTCTGCAGAGATGAACTGACCAATAGAAGAGAATACAAAAGAAGAAATGCCATTTTGCATTCTCTAAGTTGGCAAACAATTGCAACAGTGTGACAATATAAACATAATGAGAATGTGGAGTGGGGGGAGCTCTTCTCACTGCTGGTGGGGCTGGGGTATAATCTGCTGCTCCAGCTTTGGAAAACTCAGACAATATCAGTAAAATTGAAGATGCCAGTGTTCTCTGAGTCTGCAATTCTACCTCTAGGTATATGTCCTAGGGCACTGTCTTCAACTACAGCTGCCATTAAATGTAAAATCTGGAGCGTGGGGAATGATTTTTTTTTTTTGAATAATTTTTTTAAAGCTCCTGGCATGATTCTAATGTACAGTCAGGTTTGAGAGCAGTGTCTTAGAGGAAAAGAGGCAACCATGACCACTGAACATGTGCAAGAATGTTTATAGTAACGTTAATATCAGCACAAGCTGGAATTCCACATGCTCCCCATAGAAGCGTGGATAATCAAAATGGAGTATACTCACAAAGCAGTAAAAAATAGAAAACAGTCCATAGGCTCTTTACGTGAATCTTAAAAGCAATGCTGAGCTTAAAAAGCAATTTCAGGGGCACCTGAGTGGCTCAGTCGTTAAGCATCTGCCTTTGGCTCAGGGCGTGATCCCGGTGTTCTGGGATAGAGCCCCACATCAGGCTCCTCCGCTGGGAGCCTGCTTCTTCCTCTCCCACTCCCCCTGCTTGTGTTCCCTCTCTCGCTGGCTGTCTCTCTCTCTGTCAAATAAATAAATAAATAAAATCTTTAAAAAAAACAATTTCAGAAGATTAGGTACCATTGTAAAGCTCAGAAACAAGCAAACTTCAACATTATTTTGCTTAGGCTTACATCATATATGGTTAAAAAATGCAAGGGATGTAGCCTAGCATTTGGAGTCGTGGGGAGGCAGTGGAATACGGTGGAGGCACCACACACAAGTCATTTCAATGCTATTAATAATTTTCTAGTTAAGTTGGGTGATGCCTTCACAGATATTATCTTGCTTCATAGCTTACATATGCTTCTGTGTACATGAAATACTACACCATATAAACATAAAGGCCTTTTTAAAATTTTATTGCTTTATTGTATATCCTTCCAGTGTTTTTATGCAAATAAATGCAGACATGATGCATATTCTTATTTCCCCCCTTACACAAAAGTAGCATGTAAATTGTTCTAAACCTTGATTTTTTTACACTTGATCATATATGCTGGACATCTTTCCATATCACTACTTTTTTTGAAAAAATATTTTTGTTGTATAATTAGTTTCAGGTGTACAATATAATGATTCAACAGTTCTATATTCTGTGTACTCTGAAGCTGTTTTATCTCCGCCCGACCCCTCTCACCCCCAACTTAGAGGCCTTTATAATTACGCTAGCTCCTCAGAATAGAACCTGTCCTTCTCTCCGGGTAATTAGAATGTTCCACACATATCTAGAGCATTAAATCCTATGTTTTGGTGGTTCCCTTTGCCTAGAAAGCACAAATTGTCCTTGTGACTTGTGTTTGCTGTTGCTGATGTCACATTAACAATCAGCCTATTTGTTAATTTTTGCTTAGTTAACACTGGCAGTTACAGTTTCTACCATCCATGCTTTTCTAGGAAAAAGGGCTTCAAATGTGGATGAATATCTTCTAAATGCCAGACATTACCTGATATTTCCAGTTAGTTCCTTTAATCATTAAAGCTAATCCTTCTGAAAACATTTTGAATGTAACATTAATAACCCCTGGGCATAGGGATTAAAAGTGTTGGTTCTGAAGCCAGATTTCTTAGGTTCAAATCCCAGCTGCATCATTAATTAGCGTTATGACTTCAGGCAAATTAGCCTTTGTTGTACTTCCAATTCCTCATCTATAAAGTGGAGGTAAGAAAAGCAACCTATTCATACAGATATCCTATATTTAAAGGAGTTCAAAAATTTAAAGCATTTAAAAGACTGGTTGGCTCCTACTAAACTTTCAATTCATGTTGTTAGTATCTTGTGCATTTTCCTAAAATAAAGCTTTCAAAGAGGATTCCCCACCCCCTGAATCCTTTAAAAATATATTTTTAATAAGACTTGCTGTTCAAGAATGTAAGTACCCGTATATCTTTCCAAATACTCATTCCTTTATGTCTTCACTTCTTTTTCAATAATTCCCTTCCTAATTCCCAAAAGGATTTAATTGCAGAATGACAGTCCTATCAGGCTACCTTAATATCTTTCTCTGTGCCAACTACTTTACATATATTACATTCTAAGCACACTTGTTCAGAAAGGCACAATCTTTCCCATTTTACCGATGAAGAGGTTGAAGCAAGAGAGGTTAAGTGTCTTGTTTCATATTAAGCAGCTGATTTCAGAGCAGAATTAGCACCTAGGTTTTTCTGATTACAGACCTTAATCACCATACCACACTGACAAGTGTTTTCAGAAGATAATACTAGTGCAAGTGTGCAGTTTGGACTAAGGAAATGAGACCGGAAGTGGGAAATATTGGAACTGGGCCAGCTTCATGCACACACTTGAACATGTGAATGAAAGAAAATGAACCAAAATAAAAATAAGGTTAACATGTAATAAGGGAGGTTCTGTGTTCCGAGAGGTCAAAATAGTATAAATTTCTTTGACTCCATTAGGAATTACTTGTCAGCTGCTGGTTAAAAAGCCTTGACTACAGTAGCTTGAAAGCATTAGGATTTTATTGTCTTACCTAAATGAAGTCAGGCAGCCAGTAGGCAGTTTTGAGACCTGAGGCTTTTTCTGGCTTCCTCCTCCACCATCTTCAGTGTATGGGTTAAATCCTTAAGTCACAAAATTGCTGTTGGGCTCAGATTATCACAGCCACATTCCAAGCAGGGAAAAGAGGGAAGGTAAGGAGAAAAGAGACCAAATGGCTTTCATAAAAGCCCTACGCAGTGACTTTTACTTGCATATCTGGCCACCCCACATGCCAAGCTTGGGAATGTAATTCTTCATTTGGGTTTATTGTTCAGGACTCTGTGACTAAAGGAGAGAAGAGTATTTAGGCAACCAGAAGTCTCTCCCATTCCCTAATGATTATACGTTGCTTTTAATTTTTGTCACTTTTTAAGAAATAAATGCAGGAGAAATAGTGCTAGCTAAAAAACAACACTGTGGTTGTATAAAGCAAAAAGTATAATTCTTTATTTCACTACTGTCCTTGTCGTATTTCCTCTAGTTAATGTTTAGGAAGTCCAGAACATAGCCTATAACAATAGGAGTTAAGAATGAGGAAACAGAGAAAACAGAGGAGAGAAATTAAGAAAACAAATCAAGAAAACTTCCTAGAACCAAAGGGCATGAGTTGCCAGGCTGAAAGGAGCCCCTGGGTGCTCAGCACACCAATGGAGACGCGGATCTGCATCAGGACATGGCTGGGAAATGTAGGAGTATTAGGAACAAGAAAATGATGTAAGATTTCAGAGAAAAACAGGGCTCATACAATGGGTCAGAGATCGGAGTGGCTTTAGACTTCTCATCAGGAATATTTAAAGCAAATTTTGCCATGTGGGCCTTTCCACTGGACTTCTTAGGTATGTTGTAACAGAACAGCGGCATTTCCCCCAAAGGATGACCCAAGAGAGCAAAGAGGAAGCCATGCTATCCATTATGGCCTTTGCTAGCACATTTTAAACTTTACCACTTTTCAGTTTTTCGATTTTCAGTTTTTCCCTGACAAATCTCATAGTTTCACTGAATCAAGCCTATTTGTTCTGTGTATGGATCAAAAAAAAAAATATGGGAATATACTAATCTCCCAGCTTCATATTTTTTTTACCTTTGCCTCCAAATCAAAGACTCTAATGGATTCCCATGTGTTCCTTCCACATGGACATCGCTTATGGTAGACGTGATGTTAATGGCTTCTCCTAACTCAGCTTCAGCGATCACCATCGCTACTACTATGGGAGTGCCAACGGGGATCAATGTGTTATGGAACATCACCCTTGTAGGATGGAAGTGGTATCAAAGCAGCAGCCCCAATCTGTGTAGACTCAAATCTTTAATGGGTTCCCCCAACCTAACTACCTTCCATTAGAGGAAAATCAACTTCTGACCAAGTTTACTCCTTCAAAACCTAATTCAGGAGAAAGTGTGTGTAAGGGCAAGGGGAATGCTGATGTCCCACTGGCTTCTTTCCTTCTAAGACCCAGACAGAGAGGAAGGGGCTTTACTACTTTGGCTCAACTTCTCTTTACTTAGAAAAACAAGCTTAACTGGGGCACCTGGGTGGCTCAATCAGTTAAGCATCTACCTTCAACTCAGGTCATGATCCCAGGGTCCTGGGATCAAGCCCGGCGTCAGGGTTCCTGCTCTGTGGGGAGTCTGCTTCTCCCTCTGCCTCTGCCTCTCTTCCTGGTTTGTGCTCTCTTTCTCAAATAAACAAAAAAATCTTTTAAAAATAAAAAAAGAAAAGAAAAACAAGTTTAATAAAAGTATTTTATTAAGTATTTTGAACAGTAATAGTAAGGTATATATTCATAATTTTTAGTCAAAGCATCTGAATCCTGACCATATATTATTTATATATTTAGTTGTTTATGTATTTTTTACATGACATAAAAATCACCTGTAGGGACATATCTCATATATGGGATGGAAATTATTTCATCTTTTTAGCTCAACATCAATGTTAGATTACCATATCAGAAAAAGGAAAAATATCTTCTGCTCTACTCAGTTGAAAGTTGACTTTTTCTCTCCTAGCATCCTGTTTTTTCTTTCTTTTTTTTTTTTTTTTTTTGGTAATTGTGACAGTTTGCCATGTGCATAAAAATTATACAAACATAAAGACACACACACACAAATGTGCTTGTTCTTAGATATTATCTTCCAAGGTTCATCTGGGTTTACGAATTTATAAATATTAACATTAATAGATGAAAATAAGGTAGTGACTGTTATACAGGTTATCAGCCATTTGGTCTGGGAGGCTACATTTGTGTCTTTAGAGGTCAGCACAGTGTTTTAAAGAAGTTTGACTTTCAAAGCTTTTGGATGAGACCCATATGCTATCTAGCTAAAGGCATGTGGGCTTGATAGGTGATAAAGCTTGCAGACATTTCTATTTGTGGCATGTATTGAAATCAAAATTTGACTACAGTATGTGAGTTAAATATGCTGCCTCTTTTTAATTTAATATAGTGAATTAAAGTATTTCTAATGCTATGTTCTAGGCACTTAAAGAATTTCATCTACTGTTAACATGAAATTAGTAATGTTTAAAAATCTTAAGAAATAAAGAGCTACAATTTATTTATTTTTTTTTAAGATTTATTTATTTATTCGACAGAGATAGAGACAGCCAGTGAGAGAGGGAACACAAGCAGGGGGAGAGGGAGAGGAAGAAGCAGGCTCATAGTGGAGGAGCCTGATGTGGGGCTCGATCCCATAACGCCGGGATCACGCCCTGAGCCCAAGGCAGACGCTTAACCACTGTGCCACCCAGGCACCCCAGAGCTACAATTTATTTTAAAATATTGACAGTTCATGAAAATAGCTAATCAAATAGATGAGACAATATATGTACGATGCAAAGATAAGAAATATTAGTGCAAGAATATTTGGAAATGAAAAGTACAACACCAGATTCGAATGTTGTAATCAATGTAGAGAATGATAGTGTATAAAATACATATTTCAGCTAGATATTTTTATGTTGAAACTTATGGGAGACTATAATAAAACATGTTGAATACACATAATACATTACTATAAAAATAGTTTACTAATAACTATTAAGATAATACTGTGTTATAACTATTAAGATAAATGACCAGCCACAGTCACATATTTGTTTTGGGTTTTATTATTTGGTACCTGTGTACCCCAATGTAGTACAAATTCCATGAGGGCCAGGCTGTCTGCTTTGTCACTAGGTTATATTCTGTACTTAACACTCCACTTGTCACATAGAAGGTACTCTGTGAATGTCTGTTCCATGAATGGCCAGGTCACAGGTTCAATTGAGTGATCTGTGGTCCCTGTGATCCATTATTAGTCACACTGAAATACTGCACACTGCTTTATAGATCTTGATGGTAACTCTACTGAAACAGAGATATTAAATGGCAAATAGTGCCACTATACACAGACTTACAGTATTTATCCATTAGCTGAAGTACAAAATCGAAACTTGGCACGTGAAAAGTGATTTCAGATTTTTAAGTCCAACTTGGCGGATGAAAAAATTATATAAGAGTGTAAAGCATGGGACGCCTGGGTGGCTCAGTTAAGCAATCAACTCGATGTCAGCTCAGGTCATGATTCTCAGGATTGTGAGATCAAGCCCTATGATGGGCTCTGTGCTGGGTAAGGAGCCTGCTTGGTATTCTCTCCCTCTGCCGCTCCTCCCCACTCAGGTGCAAGCTGTCTCTCTTAAACAAACAAAACAAAAACAAAAACGAAAAGAGTGTAAAGCACAATGTTTAAAAATGTAAATACAAAATTTGAGTATAACATTGATAATGACCTATTATCGAAGCAAGTAAAAATAAAGACCTGGTGTATAGCATGAAACAGAATAGCCTTATAAAAGGAATTGTCTGGTCATGAGAGTTAGTAGCTGTGAGAAGGAGGAGACACAGAGGAATCTAATCTGATTGAATCTGAGGTTAGTGGTGCCTTTGACTTTCCGAGGCACAGAAGAGAAGAAGTAGATTTGGGGATAAATAATAAGATCCACTTGGGAATATATTGAATTTGATGCTTGTGGGGCACTCATATAGCTATATATACCTATCTAAAAATATATATATTTATCTTAGTTTTGCTGCTAAGTTGCTAAAACTTAAACTATAAAGAAAAAAAACCATAAAAATACCTTTTGAGCATCTGTACAAAATACAGGTTGTTTAGTACCAGCTTAAATTCCAATTTAAAACCTGTCTCCTGGTTCTCTTCTGCAGGTAATATATAATGGAATGGATTTTTTTTCCTTTGGAAGCAAATCGTTTTCCAGCTATAAACCTGTCACCAATAACATAGGATTAAGTATTCACCCCTCTTTAAATCTAAGCTGAGGTTCAATCTTCAGGTGAAATTAATTTTGTCTTCATTTGGTAGCTTGGGAAATGGTGAGTTGTTTTTAAATAAGCAGGATCAAATTAGTCAGTTTTGCTGTACTGAGAAATCCAACTCTTATGGGAGAGTTATTACCCTGAAAGTAGATTACTCTGGAGACCAGCGATCAGGTGTGACTAAGCGAACAACAGCCAGCTTCCATCCAAGCAAGAGCCCGAATAATCTTAGACCTATAAAGAAGGAAGGGCTGCTGGTACTTTTGTGGCTAAGGTAAAGAAGCACTTTAGATACTTATTAACTCATTTAGTCCTCATAACAATCATATGAGATATTATCATGCCATTTTGCAGGTGAGGAAGTGGGATGAAGTAATGGGCCCAAGGTCACATGCTAGTAAATGGTTGAACTGGAATTTTAACCCAGGAAATTCTAGCCCCAGTGTCTACCCTCTTACCTACCACAATAAACTGTTTAAATATGTGAAGGAGGACTAACGCTGACATGAAAAGTCTGGAAATGAAATTGTATCAGTGGAAACACTTTATATGCTTTTATTTTTTGGGATAGTTTCCATTTAGTGAAATTTTGTATTTCACTAAATGTTAATTAAATAAAACGGTGTGACTTGCACCTTCCAAGGGCAGTTTAGTAACGTGGTCAAGATATCTCTGCTTCTCCCAGCTTTCTGACTATGGGTAAATCATTTAATTGCTACTTGACTCAATTTCCATATTTATTGGTAAATAATGGTTTACCAGTAATCTTTATACACTTGTAAGGATTAAATAAGGCAAGTAAAACGTTAAAACAGTGCTTACCAGAAAAAAAAAAAAAGCTGTGCTTGTATAAAGTTATTATTATGCCTTTGTAAGACTTTGGTCAATCACAAAATTAAAATCTCAACGTTTGATTGGAAAATCTGATTACAGCTGGGCTTACTCTCGAACTCTTTCCAAATTTCCCTTTATTACCTCTTATACTACAAAGTGTTAGGAAAGGATGAAGTATTAATTTTCTTAACCAATATTTGAGTGCATAAGAAGTATTGGCGATATAAAGGTGAGGAAGACAGATGTGCTTTCTTAGAGAAACATTGAACAAATAATTAAAAGGATTACCTATGTCTGGAAAAGGACGTTTAAACGTTCTTGACGGGAGAAAATAAGGCAAAAACAGAAGGCACAAAACGTGGTGCGGACTAGGGAGGTGATACGCATTAGGGTTGCAAATGATAAATCCTGCTCCCAAGTCTCTCATTAGCAATGAAGTAAGGTGTGAGGTGTTGAGATTCGTTCTGTGGTAACTACCACTCGGAAGGCAACCCACTGCTTCCCGGAGCTGATTGCTTACTGGCCACGTGGTTACACCTAAACTATGTTTCAACCTATGTTCTGTGTAGCCACACCCCTTTCATTTTAACCACACCTCTTGATTCACAAAGCACTTCGTAAGCAAAGGGAATATCGCGAGAAATCTACATTGTCTCCCATCTGACGTTTTCAGCGGTGGTTGTCGCTTTTGTTCTCGCGATATTTTCGGGTAAACGGGAGCCCGGGCGACCCGGGCTTCTGTGAAACATGGCGGTCGGCTGATACCGTAACACAAGGTAAAATACTGAAACCCCGCTGGGTGCTGTCCTCCCGATTCTTCCGAGGCTGTTCAGGCCGTGAATGTGGTTAAGGGGGCTGAGAATCTGTCATGGGGTTGGCTCCGTTTTCATCACTCTCCGCTGGAGAGAGGGCCGGACTGGGGAGCCGCTCCACCTCCCCCGGGGGCGTTGCTGGCAGGACCCTGGGCAGCGCTGCGCCTGGGAGCTCCCCTCTCCCCATTCCGGTGTCTCTGCCTATGCTGCAACTTGAAGGAGTTTTAGTGCTTCTCCTGTAGATGCTGACCCTCACCCATTGCTTCTCGCGGTGTCCGGTGCCCCGGTGGCTCCTCTGGTCCTCAGGGAGAAGCGTCCCGTGTTGTGAAGACCAGCCGGATCCTGTCCCCGTCCTCCCGGGTGTCTGGCTCCCCACCCCCATTCAGGCAAATACCAAATTCTTGGCAGCAGGTTGCTCTCTTTAAGAAAGACGGAGGTCTTGGCCTCGCCTCGAAAGAGTTTCGCACGCCGCTTGGGGAAATGAGAAAGGGGCAGGGCTGGCGAGATGCTATAGGAGAGAGGTCTGAGTGTCACTACTTTCCTTAAGCCCTCGAGAGTTAAGAAACCTTCGGAAGGTAACTCGTCAATTCGTGATAGAAAATAGCCTTGGGTATAGGTAGTCTATAGAGTTGATCGGTCATTGTTTGAGAAAACATGTTTAAGTAACTTTTATATTTAGGATTCAGTGCCCTCAAGACTTAACGCAAAGTTACATAATATCTGTTAAAATGTTGCAAGACTGGCTTTCAGAAGCAATTGAAGATACATTTAAAAACAGGATTTGTTCATTTGTTTGAAATTGTATTTGAGTAATTGCCTAGCCTGATACTTTAAACTCTGGTATATAGCCTTTAAAAGAAACGAGTCAGGCTTGTTCACTGAAGAATTCAGGACTATGCTTTGTTTTGTTTATAGGTATCTTGTTTATAGATATCTTTAAATTGATACAGTTATTCCAGTTCTCCTAGAGGAAAAACATGAAAAAAAAATAAATTTCATGGTTTTGGGGGAAAGGGGAAGAGAGGAGTTTTGTTTTTTTGAATATAAACTTTAGTATGCAACTGAGTTGAAATGGCTTGAGGGTACAGATCATAAAAATATATCAAGCTTGAAAGATCTCTCAAAGGAAATCAGACCTAGTCTGGAACATCAAAAAAAAAAAAAGAATTAGAAAAAATATATCAATTTATTTTTTTTAGGGATTAATGGCTTAATTGGAAGAAATAGTGAAACTTATTTTAATGGAAGTTATGTTTAGGCATTCTGCCAGCTAACCTATTCAACAGTTTTTCGGTATTCTGATTCTGCCTTTTAATGTCATGATGGGCAAATTAACCTCTGTGTCTTAGTTTCCTTATCTGCAAAATCGGGAATAATAACATCTAACTCATAAGGTTGTTGGTGAGAATTACATGAGTTAACAAATGCATTTAGAACAATGCCCGTCAGACAGTTAACATTCATTCAATATTAGCTTTTGTTATTTAAAATTTTTTGTTTCCAAACTTTTGTAGTTACTCATGAGATATTGCCTTGGTGCTTAGTCAAAATACAGACTGAAGAAGATGCTTTTTTTTTTTTTTTAAAGATTTTATTTATTTATTTGACAGAGATAGAGACAGCCAGCGAGAGAGGGAACACAAGTAGGGGGAGTGGGAGAGGAAGAAGCAGGCTCATAGCAGAGGAGCCTGATGTGGGGCTCGATCCCATAACGCCGAGATCACGCCCTGAGCCGAAGGCAGACGCTTAACCGCTGTGCCAACTAGGCGCCCCTGAAGAAGATGCTTTTTAATGTAATTTTTTTCTGATCCCAAAAGTGATTCAACACTCTTCTTCTATATGGTTAATATGTCTTTAAACTCCATCTTCCAATGTCTTGCATTCTTAAGCTGTTCTCTTCTCAATTACCAGGGTACAAATTCCTCCTTTCTGCTACTCCATACAATCTTATTATAGTCTAGGTCAGTTCTACTCTTGGTGTCTTGTTAACCCATTCTCCTTGCATTTGGAGACATTCATTCTATTATAATGTATTTCATGTGTCCCTGACCTTTTCCACTTCAGTTTTGTACACTTTTATTGAGTAGTTAGTACAGTCAAGCTGTTACTTGAGGAGGATTGTATTTATCCTTGCTTTGCATTGCTGCTAGACACTTCCAGATTGTTGTGTTGCCATCACTCTATAGCCTCCTTTCTTAGCTTTTCTCTCAATTTATATCATATTCAGTCTATTCATGATACTATTAACTAACCTCAGATTCTATCCCACTTTCCTCAGTGACTTCAACATAAATTTCAAATATCCTACAAATCTTTGCATTTCTTTTGAGAATTAGAAACATTTACCAAATGACTCATTTTTAGCTTTGTTAGAAACTGTGAGGTAGCCATTATGCCTCCCTCCCTCCTTTTAAAGTAAAATATAATAGCAGATGCTGTGGTGTTGAGGGTCTTTCCAAATTTGTCACATAGCTAGTAAGTGACTAGATAGTAACCCAGGTTTTTTTGGGCACAGAAGTCATATTTATAATCTTACTCAGCTTCCAAGTACACCTGTATGACATTACTTAGACTGAGTGATGATAATATGTGTCCTTGTTCCAGTATGAAAGGTGGTTACTTATTTTCAAAGCATTGTCTTAGTCTCAACTGTTACCAGTGACTTCCTGGACTTTTGTTTGTTTTGCTTCTTAATATACATGATAGTTTAGGGCAGAAATTGAAGAAAACAGGTATGTTCCTGGAGATTGGAAAGTATGAAGAGCAGCACCAACCAGTGGACAAAGGAATCAAATGCAGTGGCTCCTAAATTTTTAGGATTTGTGGACCAGTACACAAAACAGAGGGGGAAAAACCAAACCAGGGGAAGGGGCTGCATTTGAGGACTGATGTAGAATTGCAGTTTTTATTTTTATTTTTTTTATTTTTTTTTTTAAAGATTTTTTATTTATTTATGTGACAGAGAGACAGCCAGCGAGAGAGGGAACACAAGCAGGGGGAGTGGGAGAGGAAGAAGCAGGCTCACAGCGGAGGAGCCCGATGTGGGACTCGATCCCGGAACGCCGGGACCACGCCCTGAGCCGAAGGCAGACGCCTAACGACTGCGCTACCCAGGCGCCCCAGAATTGCAGTTTTTAATCCAAAAATCAAAACAAATATCTCTGTTATCTGCTTTTATCATTTCGTAAAAGAAAGGACATTTTGACACCTAAAAAAAAAGAAAGGAAATAATCTCCGATACACGATTTTTAATTTGAATAAATTTAACTTTAAATGTTCCCTAAATTGTCCTTGGTTTTTTTCGTTAAGGTTCAGAAGAGAAAATTTTATAACAGAATGGCAGTGACTTTTAGAAACCAGTGATTTAGGGTATTTTCTTCTTCTTTTTAAAACATTTATTTATTTGAGAGAGAAAGAAAGCGCAAGCGTGGGTGGGGTGGGGTGGGCAGAGGGAGAGGAAAGTCTCAAGCCGACTCTTCCCTGAGCACGGGGCCCAACTCGGGGCTCTGTCTCACGACCCTGAGTCATGACCTGAGCTGAAACCAAGAGTTGGGTGCTTAACCAACCAAGCCACACAGGTGCCCCGATCTAGGGTATTTCTAAATACATTTTTTAAAATGGCTGACCAAGCTAGATGGAGAAGCATATAAATTGGGAATGGGAGCAGTGGAACTGGATAACTGGGAGAAGTCCAAGGAATTGAAAACACGAGGATAATGAAGAACAAATTCTGTCCTAGTTAGGAAATTAAAGAGCCTGAAAGATAATTGATTCTGCTCAGAGAGGAAAATCAGTGTTTTAGATTTTAGAGATGGAGCAGTTTTAAAAGTGATGAGGAGTCAAAACATGGTCTTGCTTGTGTGTGGCTTTGCATAGATGGAAGCCACTGGCATAGAAAATCTGTTACATGGTAAAAGCATTATTGTGAATGAATGCCATAGGATGAGTGTCTAGCGTCATGACTTGCAAAGAATTTTGATGGAATGGGGAAGGAGAGAAGCATTTTGAATGATCTAGGTGCTAGAGTCATTAAGGAAATTTTAAATATATCCAGATGTTAGTAGAAGATGATCACATGTACTGAAATGTCAGTGTACACTGTGCTTTGGGGCATGGACTCTGGAGCCGTGCTGCTTGGGATCGAATCCAGGTTTTCTATCACTTGCCGTGTGGCCCTGCAAAAATTACTTGACTGTTCTGTGCCTCGGTTTTGTTCTTTTTTTTAATCTATAAATGAGAATAAAAATAGTATCTACTTCATAGAATCGTTTAGAGGGTTAAATGAATAAATATATAAAATGCTTCAAATAATACCTAACACATAGTATGAGAGCTATAATTCTGTATAAGTGTTTATTATTATTAGAAGTAGAAGGGAAGAGATGGTTGAGAGATCGTAATATGATATATAAAACATGTGCTGCTTTACCCTGTGAGTCTCAGGAAGTAAGGGTTTGACGGGAACTCCCACCAGGAGAATGTCAGGTTTAAGGATGCTTTTAGAAAAACTAGAAGTTATTGGTTAATTTGTTCATAACAGAACAGTGGCTCTGTGGGGTAGAGTGGCAAGTATTAGGGATGGAGGGAGTTTCTTGATGTAGGTTAGTGCTGATCTAACAGGAATGGGACAGGAGTGGCAGAGTGGCAAGGTGCTCCATTCTAGAATGGTAATCATGGAAAATAAGAATGGAGGATACTAGATAGAGGCTGGAAAGTAGCCAAGCGGGAGGAGTGCAGAATAAGCTGTATGAATTGTTAGGTTTGTAAAACCAGCTGCTGTCATATCTTTATATATAATTTAAAAGAAAGCATTTATAAAGCATGTAAAAATAAAGTTTAGGAGTAAAATTCAGTTGTATTCATTTGTTCAACAATGCTGTCTATACCTATTATGTGCCAACCACTGTTCTAAGTACTAGGACTACTAGAGTGAAACAAACAAAAATTCCTCTCCTTGTGGATCTTATATTTTTATGTATTTAGTTATGTAACTGTTTTGATTGGAAAGCTATACAGTCATGGGTATTTCTGGGGAAATTTCCTTCCTTCCTTCTTTGGGGAATGTCCCTCTCTTCCTTCCCTCCTTCCTTTTTCCCCCTTACTATTTATTAACTACCCCTGTGCCAGGTGTTGGAGATATACAGATCAAGTTGAGACAGGTTCCTGCTCTAACATTACAGTGGAGAAAACAGAAAATAAAAAAAAAGCAATTAATTGAGTCTAAATTCTTTGGAATGACCCATTGAAAATGTCATAGAAAGAAAAATATATACATGTCTGCAGAGAGATTTGTACTGGGAATAAAGATTTGAGAGGAATCAGCGTGTAGATGGAAATTGTGGGATGGGAGATCACTGGGGAGAATGTGGGGGTTGGGAGGAGCACCAAGTGCAGAATCTGAAAGGAAGAGGAATCTGTGCAGTAAGCCAAAGAAGGTCTTCGAGGTAGAATGAAAATCAGGAGTGTAGTATCACTTAAGCCAAGGTAAGATGCTGTTTCAAGAAGAAAAAGAAGTGATAAACTATTTTTTCAGAGATTTTGTACTAAAGTTGTTAATGACCTACCTCAGATCAAATTTAGTTAAGAGGTGAGCATGTAGTGAGGAAGTAGTCACAGTGTGCAAATGGGGACAGTTCATTCTTCTCTTCTTCTTCTTCTTCTTCTTTTTTTTTTTTTTTTAAAGATTTTATTTATTTATTTGACAGAGATAGAGACAGCCAGCGAGAGAGGGAACACAAGCAAGGGGGAGTGGGAGAGGAAGAAGCAGGCTCATAGCGGAAGAGCCTGATGTGGGGCTCGATCCCATAATGCCCTGAGCCGAAGGCAGACGCTTAACCGCTGTGCCACCCAGGCGCCCTATTTTTTTTTTTTTTAAGTAAATACCCCCAACATGGGGCTCGAACTCACCAACTTGAGATCAAGAGTCACATGGGGCGCCTGGGTGGCACAGCGGTTAAGCGTCTGCCTTCGGCTCAGGGCGTGATCCCGGCGTTATGGGATCGAGCCCCACATCAGGCTCCTCTGCTATGAGCCTGCTTCTTCCTCTCCCACTCCCCCTGCTTGTGTTCCCTCTCTCGCTGGCTGTCTCTATCTCTGTCAAATAAATAAATAAAATCTTTAAAAAAAAAAAAAAAAAAAAGAGTCACATGCTCTATTGACTGAGCCAACCAGGTGCCCTGATTCATTCTTTTAAGTTTGGCTTATAGATAAGCAGCCAGAGATCTATAGTTGGAGTTGGACTGCATTTAATGTAGAGTTTGTTCTAAAGATAAGAGGTTTGAACATATTTAATGTTTAACTCCAATAGGAATGAGTAGAAATTGAAAGATTGAAGAGGGGTCAGTCTTGGTGTAGTTACCACTAAGCAGGTACAGAAAATAAATTTGATTACTCTGAGTTGAACAAACTGAGGGAGCACAGCTCAGTTTCTGAGTGTTTGTAGGCAAACGCTCAGAAGCTTAATTTACAACTGAGAATAACAGTAATTGTCGTGGGGATCAGAAACTCATCTAGTGTGTCTGCATGTCTCTTTTTTCCTTACGAAAAACATTCACATGAAAAGCAAAATTATAATCTGAAGGCCATGTTGTGCATATGGAATAGGAAAGAGAAGTTAGTTGGATGTTTTTAATAGTGAATGAAATCAACATATTAATGCATTCAGTTTCACTTTAGAGCAGGAGCCCCCTCATGGACTGATTAGTAGTGTCCCTGGTTAGGGACTGGTTTCTTGGACAGTATTCCTGACCACTGCCAGTTTTTACTTCTGACTTTCCTTTTTGTTCACAAATACCCTTTCTATGGCCTATTCTTTCCATATTAATCCTACCTATTGGATTTCAGATGAGTCTTTCTGCTTTCTTCTAGAGACATTCTTTTTCTTTAGTGGCTCCTGCAACCATTTGATTTATTCTGTTAGGTGTTGATTTTATTAATAAAACTTTGATTTCTAGTAATGCTTTATAGTATCACCTATAGTATTATTTATATAAATCAGTCTTATAAAAATTATATGAATATTTGAGAATTCAGTTATTTTTATGGCTTTGTAACATATTTTAGATATAGTTGGCATACTGGTCAAAAAAAGAATACCAAGCAGTCAATTTTTAAATAATATTTTTATTGTAAAAATAGATAATTTAGAAAGTCCAAAATTTTGTTAAAAAGACAATTAAAATCTTCCCATGATCTACTTTTAACATTTTTGCATATAGACTTTGAATCAGTTTCTTTTTCCTCCTGTTTCCCATAGAACTGGACTTTCTTCTAGTCTTTTCCTAATGTATTGTGCTTTCCTATGTCATTAAATGTTTTCTTTTGTAAGATTTTCAGTATTTACATGCATTCAGAGCTTTTAATACATCATAGTTTGTATTTTGGCTACCCAGCATTTCTATCTTTCTTTGATAGTTAAAAATAACGATATGAGAATTATCCTTATAATGAGAATTAGCCTCACAATCAAAGTTTTGTTGATAACCAGATTATTGCCTTAGGATACTTTCCTAAAAAGGGAATTTACGTAGTCAAAAGAAGAGTGGTGAATATTTATATTCTTGCTAGCAATAGATTAGCATGCCTATTTTATTTATTTCATTGTCATCTATTAGTGGGAATGTATTTTAATATTTGTTAATTTAATAGAAGAGTTATTTATTTTAATTTGTATATTTAAATATTATGAACGTGAATTGCTTTTCACTTTTTTGCTACTTAATGTGTTTGTGTAAATTGTCTTTCATTAGTATTTTTTGTCAGGGTGGGATGGAGAAAGGAGCGGTGCGGGTAAGTATTAAGCTTTTTTCTCAAGGAGGAATGAAAATGTTAAGTTGTTCCAAGAACATTTGTCAGTTATCTAAGAGTAAAGAAACCTTTGTATCTGTTTTAGAGTATTCATTTATTCATTATTTATTCCTTAGCATGACTATATGAAAGAAGAAGAAGGTTTTCCTGAAGATGAGGCGACTGAATCGGAAAAAAACCTTAAGTTTGGTGAAAGAGTTGGATGCCTTTCCAAAAGTTCCTGACAGCTATGTAGAGACTTCAGCCAGTGGGGGTACAGGTGAGTAACAGTTCTAATTAAGACTCTTTCACTGAGTGCAGCTTCTTAGGGAGCCAGTCAACAACCTTCAGAAATGTAGTCATGAAGAAGGACTCATCAATGAATTGCACAATAACTTTATGACTGGTCTGTCCTCTTGTCACACTGTGTGCCCTAATTTTATTGTCATGTATATTTTCTTTGGCATCTAACCCAGTGCAGGCTATGCATTTAGCAGCGTTTATTAAAACATTACTGAACAAATTTATCCAGTTTTACAGCTTTGGTGCTCGAGTTATATATAATTATATATAAGTAGAATTGAACTTGGAAGAAGTAATTTAACGATCTTGAACTGCTTCAGTCCTATTTTGGTTAAGAAGAAATCAATTTAGACATTATAATAGAAATTCTTAGATTTCACATTACTGGAGAGAGGCAGCATGAGGTAATAGTTAAGAGCTTAGACTCTGGAACGAGACTGTCTGGATTTAAATCCCACCTCTCCCCCTTCGTAACTACTTGACCTTAAGGGAGTTACTTAATCCATCTGTGCTTTAGTTTCTTCTTCCATGAAATGGGGGTAACATCAACATTTACCTGGTAGGGTTACTCTAGTGATTAAGTAAATTAATATTTATAAAATGTTTAATGCAGTACCTGGTACAAATAGAAGAGTTCATTAAATAAAATAAATATGAAATATATAAGAAAAATATGCGACTATGACAGTAAATTTACTATTATTTCTTTCCCCATGAAGAACTAATAAAATATTTCATGTAAGATTGACATTTCATTTGGTAAAATGTGTAGTTAAGTTGCTTGCTATTACTAATCTGTGATTAAGTTTTTTTAATGGAAGTAGTGCAAGTTCTCGTTGCACAATCCATTTTAAGTGTATTTTGTCACTGTATGAGATAGTTCTTTTCTTTTTGTCAGATCTTTTCTTGCTTTTATAAATGAGGTGATATACTTAGGAGATTCCAAAGTAGATGAGAATTTTGTTAGAGATTTGGAGATGTTATTTGAGTTTCTGGTACACAGGTTGTCGGGGCTTCTCAGGATCTAAGAGGTAGTCTCGTTTTGTTTTTTATAGATTGGGCTACAGACATGGATGCGTTTTTAATTATGAGGGGAATGCTTTCAAATTTGTAGTTTCCTCTCATCATTTATCATATCTATGGTGTTGCTATATATAAATTTTGTGTCTTTATGTAAAATCTGGCAAATCTGTTTAGTGAGATATCCTTAATATTGATGAGATAAAATACTTCTCAATAGTAGAAACGTTTATGTTCATGTATGTGCTCATTAAATCTTCGTTTTTGAGCTGTTTTAGAAAGAGATCTATAATGAACATTTTAAGCAAAACTTTTTCTAGTAGTATCCATTCACAGGGCAATCATATAAGGGTTTGCTTTGCTAATTTTAATCTCACTTAAAATAATTTCCTGTTGTTTACTTTTTAAAAATTGTTTTAATTCTGGTTTTTTTTTGTTTGTTTGATTTCTCAGTTTCTCTAATAGCATTTACCACGATGGCTTTATTAACCATAATGGAATTTTCAGTATATCAAGATACATGGATGAAGTATGAATATGAAGTAGATAAGGATTTTTCTAGGTAACTTTTTTCTTCTTGAAATACCTTTGGATTCAAGTTGTTTTAAAGTTAGCATATCTTTTTAAATTTTTTTCTAACCTTTTACGCTTGGTTTAGTTCTGAAGTAGTCCTGAAAAATCCTCCTTAATTGCATGCATTAGGTGAAACATTTTAGAATCATTTCAATACTGGTTAAATTCTAAAAGAGAGATCTTCTTGATTTAATATGCACTTGTATAAAATGGTTAGGAGAACATAATATGGGTTTTTTTGTTTTTGTTTTTGTTTATTTTTAGATGTTGAAATGGCAGAAATTGTTTAATGTTTTGAAACTGTTTACTCTTCAGATTTTGAAATATCTTGTGTGTGCTGGAAAATAAATTGTCTAAAGCTATATTGTATATGCTTATAACTGGATTTTTATAAATTATATCTAAATATAATGTTACTATAAACAACATCACTTTTAACCCATTGAAAATATACACTTTATTTAATTTATTTGTATTTGGATTTTTTAATGATTGGAGGTAACAGGTTTATAATGTTAAGATTGTACTAGATTGGGGGGGGTGTACTGTACTTCTCCGTTTCAATTCCAGCTCTGCCATTTACTAGCTATGTGACTTTAGGGAAGTTAATAAATCTATGTTTGCATGTGCTTCAGTCTCCTTTTGCAAAAAATGGGGGGATAATAGTTATGCTACCTTCCTCATGGGGTTAATGAGAAGTAAGTCAGTCAGTCAGTATTGGTAAATTGCTGTGTAACTTTGGGCAAATCACACAACTGACTTCTTTTGGACCTCAGTTTCTTCATCTGTAATATGAGTATTATTCTGGATACTAGTAGTTTTCAAAGAATCTGTTGTTTTTCTTATTTTGTTGTTTTTAGCAGCAGTGTGAATCATTTTTCGCTTTTTTCCAAATGAAGTATTACATAGGTTACCTCTTAAGCTTAGTGGGGATGCCCAGAAGCCTGGCCGCTTGGCCTCGTTCTCTAGTTCCTACAGCATCTCCTAAGCCTAAATCACACAGTTATTTGGAGTACAGTTTGAACTCTAGACAATTTTAAGACAATATGAAGCTCCAAAAATCTGTGGTTCTTTTGAAACCAGAGAAAAATTATTAGAGGGAAAAGGTTTTGATTGGAAGCACAGGACGGGACTGATATTGGTTGTACTCATTGTGTTATCCACAGTGCTTAATTAATTCTGGTATATGAAAATTAATTTGATTTGAACTGATCCTCTGAAAATAAAACATTGGCTGAGCCTTTTTAAAAGTCTACGCAAAACTTTAAGCATCAAAGGTGTTTTTTCTTGGCAGTTTGGGCATTTACCCTGACCACTCATACTTAGTGTCCAATATGCCACCTCAGTGGTTACGGGATCTTTGGCCAGACATTTGCTCCGCTCTGAACACCACTGGCTTATCTGCAAAACTAGAAAGCTAACTACTTTATATGTCCATGATAAAGAATAAAAGAGATAGGTATGACTGGGTGGCTCAGCTGATTAAGCATCTGCCTTTGGCTCGGGTCATGATCTCAGGGTCCTGAGATAGAGCCTCTCATTGGCGAGTCTGCTTCTCCCTCTGCCCCTCCCCCTGCTTGTGGCGTGCTCTCTCTCTGTCTCAAATAAATAAAATCTTTAAAAAAGAGAATAAAAAAGATAATAATTGTAGGGCATCAGGCATAATGCCTAATATATGATATTTATCTGATAAATAGAAGAGAAAGACTTGTAATTCCTAACTCTTGATTTTGAAAATTTTATGTTCCTCAAAGAATATTCCATATAGGGTTTATATAAACAGAGATAGATTTTTCTGAGTTGCTTGGAGTTATTGTTGAGTCACCACGATTGAATTAAAGGATACTGTGTTGAAAACCTGTGAAATCAGAAAGGCTTTTAGAATAATTGCAAAATATAGAATTTTTACTTTTAAAGTGCCTTTGTCTTGGTCATAAGAAATGCTATCCAAGTTCTAATCAACATATTTTATTCTGTTTGAAATCCAAGTTTTCATAGATCAGTTGATATATATTTCTCATGTTTTCTTGATTACTTGGTAAGTACTAATATTTCCTTCTTGTCTTTTAGCAAATTGAGAATCAATATAGATATTACTGTTGCTATGAAGTGTCAATGTAAGTACACCTTTACTTGTCGAGGCCATGTATCGTTTATGGTTTCAATAATTATTAGTAAAAAGTAAAACCACTGGTGGTGTTTTAACCTTGTTTTCTCCTTTATGATATCTTAAAATGCTATGGTAATATTATTTAATAATGCAAGTTCATTTGCTCCCCAGCTTATATTCTTTAAATTTCTTTTCCATGAAGAGAAGAGATTTAACTTCCTATTAGTATAATTAAAATAAAAGAAAATTGGAGGAAATTTTCATGAGTCAGAGTTCTAACTTAGATGTATCATTTCTTTCTTTCTTGTTCGGAGTTCCAGTTTTACACCCATGCTCTACAACATATCCTATTTCACTGGTTTGGTTTGTCACCCTTTACTTGTACTCCTGCGTATTAAAATATGGATCCAAGTCTTGTAACTAAATGATGTCTTACCATTTTCTGTTTTCTTTTCTCGCTTCACTTGATTATACTGGCAGAAGTGGAAAAATGTTAATATGCTAGATAGATGTTTGAATCAGTATTGCTCTTAAAGACAAGGATGTTTTTGCATGAAAGATATCTTTTAAATTACTGCTTTTAGATTACTGAAGATATCTTTTAAAAACGGAGACAAAATTTTTTAAAGTGTAAAATAGTTTAAGGAGATAATTTCTGAGAGATTTCATCTCAGAAAAACTTTAAATCTCTTTCCCTTTTCATTTATTTTTCCTTATGGTAGTGGTTTTAAGAGGAAAGAAACACTTTATATCTATGAATTTGTTACTACTGAATATATCATATTTTTGCCTTATTTTAGATGTTTGAATACCATTAAAATTTTTGCCTTTTCAAAATAAACTTTTCCTATTTGTTGATTTTTTAAAAGTCATCAGTGGCTTTCTCTTAAAATTTCTTTTAATTTCTAAAAATAATTTTTGTATCATTTTATTTGGCAGCCATTTAATTTAGTACTCTTGATTAGGTTCTTGACAGTTTTTGCAAAGCTCTGCAGTTGAGTGAAATTTATGCTTTTTGCCATGAGATTCTGAGTTATCTTTTTTACTGAACAAGAACTAGAAAACGTATTATTGATTTTTTTGAATACTTTCCACCAAAACTGTATAATGCGACTGTTTTAACTTTTGAACAAGTAATTGGTATAGGAAAATGATTTTATATATCTGAATTTTCTGTTAGCCATTTCAGTTTGTTAGTTGATATAAGATGTAGTTTGGCTCTGAACATAGAATATAAACTTCTAATTTTTTTATGCAGATGTTGGAGCAGATGTATTGGATTTAGCAGAAACAATGGTTGCATCTGCAGATGGTCTAGTTTATGAACCAGTAAGTTTAATGGACATTTATTTTTAAATAATATGCTATTAGATGTTGTTTTCTTGAAGACAGTTTTGATATTTGCTTTTAGTTTTGTCTGAGCTAGCTTTTAATATATACATATATATATATATATATATATTTTTTTTAATTTAAAAGTAACCCATATTCTTTGTGAAGATTTCTAATACCAAAGCCTTGAGATAACCATTGTTAGCATCTTTGATAAGCCTCTAAATTCTGTTTTATAACCTTATTCATGTTTTATATTTTTTGTTAAATGCTATAATGATTAAATTTTCTTCTTTTTTCCCAATGATTTGGAAATTCTGTGTCCTGTTTGTATTCTACTTTTTAGCAAAGTTGTCTTTAAAAATGTTTGAGCTGTATTCCTCTTAACATAAGGAAGAATGAACTAATATCTAAAAGGAGATGTTTTCTATGCATTTACTTTTTTTTCTGTCCTTCAAACCTCCATTTCCCAAAGCTAGTGAAATTCTGACATTCTCCTACGTTTTTCATAGCACAAGTTGTATGTGATATAACCAATTTGTCAGAAAACACCATCACATTACAGGGGCAGGTGATAGCAAGCCAGGATAATAAAGAAGCTTTAGAAAATAAGGAAGGGAACTCCCAGCTACTTTGATTTGCTCTGTGCTCAGTTGGCATTGTGGTACTTACGTTTACCCTTGTATTCTTGAGTTTCTTTGTTTATCATTGACAGTCGTGAACCCTTCTTTAAGCAAATTGCAAAGTGAAGACTAAAGGTGGTGGAGGAGGATTAGAGATAGCTGGACATGTCATAGAAAAAAAAAGGAAGCCTTTAGGTCAGTTTTGATTACCAATTTTTTTTTTTTTTTGAAGATTTTATTTATTTATTTGACAGAGATAGAGACAGCCAGCAAGAGAGGGAACACAAGCAGGGGGAGTGGGAGAGGAAGAAGCAGGCTCATAGCAGAGGAGCCTGATGTGGGGCTCGATCCCACAACGCCGGGATCACGCCCTGAGCCGAAGGCAGACGCTTAACCGCTGTGCCACCCAGGTGCCCCTGATTACCAAATTATTTTTAGCTTATAGCAATAAAATATATTTCTGCCTTTTGGTGCACACTTTTTAAGTAGAAATTTCTAAAGAAAAAGTAACTTTGTTATTGCCACTCTGAATCTCTCTGCTCCCTCACTCCTGTATTTCCACTCAAAAAATTGATTTCCCTGTAATTTTTTATGAGGTTAGGTACCTTACAGATTCAGGTGCCATGTTATCACATTTTAAGCTATCATCTAGAAATTTAGATCTAGAGAATTATTAGACACTTTAACATTTGCATTACATTTCATACTATTTTAAGAATAATTATTGAGTTTTAACTCTGTTTTATTGCTTTTATTTTGTATCATTCTTTTTTATCATTTTGTGGAAGGCCTTTTTGACTTGTCAGTAAGGATATGTGAATATGTGGGTTATATTTTATAGACTTTAGCATTACTGCCTATGTTTTGTTCTTCATACATGTAATTTTGGCTCAGGATATAATTCTTGCTTTATGGTGTTTTGCATTCAGAACTTTATAGACATTCCTTCATTGTCTTCTGATGGAATTATTTTTTCCTTCAGAGGTAACATATTTATCTACTTGAATGCTTTTTTTTTTTTCCGCTTTTATAATTCAGATATTTATCCCATATATCCAGGTGTGGATCACCTTTGGGTGTAGGGTTTTTTGTTTTTTGTTTTTTGGGTTTTTTGGTTTTGTTTTGTTTTTTTTGTATTCTGGTTTGATCTTAATGATCTGAATTTTAAAGTGGTTTTTTTTTTTGGCTTGCTTATTTGCTTTAATTTTGTTTAAAGCAGTGTTTTTACCTCTGCTTTATTATTTTATTTTTAGAGAAAGAAAGCAGAGGGGGAGAACAGGGCGAGGAGCAGAGGGACAGGGAGACAGAGATTCTTAAGCAGGCTCCCCAACTCAGGGTTCAGTGTCACGACCCTGAGGTCATGATGTGAACTGAAATAAAGAGTTGGATGCTTAACCAACTGAGCCGCCCTTTGTGTCCCTTTACCTCTGCTTTTTAAAATTCTTACCATATGATGTTGAATTTCATGGAATGGTTCTCAATATCCTTATCAGTTCTTATTTTAGATGCATATTTCAAGCTTCGCCTCTGAGTTCTGATCCAGCAAGACCAATCTTCTTTTCAGTGCCTTCATTACATTTTAAAATTCAATGATTATATTTTTTATCTTTAATATATCACAGATCATTCTATTTATTTTCTTTTCGATGCTAAATTTTATTGAGAAATAATTAGAAAAACTTAACATCTTCTTATTTCTAGGAATGGTTTCATAGAGGAAAATTAGCCCTCATACCTGAGATTGATCACTTTTTTCAAGTTAATAATTCTTTTTATATATTCATTTATTTATTTTTCATCCTTAGGATGGGGATATAAGTGGCCTAGTAAGTGATTGAGAGTTGACATAGAAGGTTCAGTTATGTCAGTTTTTATCTGACCCCCTTTCTCCAACAAAACACACTTTTTTTTTCAGGCCTAGATGAAAGGAGAAAAGGGTATAAGTTTAGATATACTGTGCTTCTTTTAAATCATATTAGAGCCTCAGATGCTTTTTGAAAAGGAAGGGAGAAGTCAGTATTGGGTCCAGGATGGCAGCGTGGTTCATCAGGGCACTCCAGATTTCCTTTTCTGTGCTTGTTTTGACAGGCTACATTTTGCTAGGCTAACTCCTCCTTTCTTTAGCCGGTGTGACTGTCCTCATTAGCAGCCAGCCGTGGCAGTACTCTTGCTTTATTTAGAACACCGTCCAGGCCACATGTAAGCTAGGAATGACACTGCTGTGGAATGCCCTCACCATGTGGTCTCTGGCACTTGATTGGACTCCTAAAAGTGCTCCTGGGGTGGGGACTGCCTCTTTCTCAGGTTATAGACAACAATAAGTTGTCTTAGCACCTGTTCCTCTCTTTCTCTGAGTTACAGACTTTCCTTTTTTCCTACATAGACTTCTGTGTGCCATGAAATGAATTATGTGTTGGGCTCTTTTCTCAATTTAGTCTCCCTTGTATGCAGTCTTGCATAAGTTCTTAAAATTTTCCAGCATGTGGATGCTAATTTAAAAGATAATATGGAGTGTGTCTTCATTTTTTGTTGTTGTTGTTTCTTTGAACACTGTGAAAATTTGGTTGTGAGGAGACTTAATCATCTTGAACTTATCCTCTAAAATTTATTTATACTTTTTCTTTAGCATTCTCTCCATATTCAGAGTGTCTCCCATTCCTACTCTTTTTTTTTCTTCACATTTGTTAAGTCTCTGGTTTTGTTTATATGACTATTTTTTCTGGGGAGCTTGTCTCCCTAGCTAGATTTTAAGCTCCTGAGAAGCATTAACTTTATTCTTTCTTCTGTGTTTCACAAAATGTGAAGTATAATGCCTTGTTAGGTATTAGGCACTAAGGAATATGTAAGAATTATGTAATTGTAACAAGATTATTGTTTATTCCATTGTAAACAATTTCTGCCATCCCTTCCTTCATTTGTGGAATAGGAACATTTTATTTAAACTTAATTGTCATATAATTAAAAGTTATGTCTTGACCAGATAGTTAGGAACTTAAAAATATTCAATTGTATACTTTTTATTAATAATTTCTAAAATGTTCAACAGTACTTCTAGTAAGTCCGGACCCATTCCTTTGTTCCTAATTTATATTAAAACATAAAGTAAGAGTTATTAATGTAAAATTATTTGAGATATTTTTTACTTGTTTTTATGTTTTCAAACTTACTGTCCTAATATGCACTCTGAATATTAAAAACTTAGCCCTAATAACTTCACTAGTTTCCAAATCATGATCATACAATATGCTGTGAGAGCTACTACTTTGCTGTTTACTATTATATTTCATTACTATTTCTTTACTTAGAAGAATTTAAAAACTGTGTAAAAGTGAGGAATCTGACAGAGCTGGGTTTTTGTATAGTGACTCTTAAGGTCTGTGATGTTGGAAAAAGTTTTGAACCTATTGAGCTTCTTCCTCATATAAAAAAAGGCAAGAATGATAACAGACTCACAGGTTGTTCTGAAGGCTAAGTGAAAAAAGAAGTAGCAGAGTACCTAGCATGAAGTTGGTTACTCAGTAGTTCCTTTACCCCCATGCCACATACTATACTATGCAGTTTCGGAAAGTCAAAGGAAGAATCCTCTCCCCCACTGTCAAAAGTTTTATTTACAAGGTAACTGGGAAGCAGTTGCATGCAGCTTCCTCAGTTCGCCATGTTTTGCAGATGTTAGCATTTTCCTTGTGCACTATGGTGGAAAAAAGTTTGGGAAGCATGCTGTAGATACGATCAGCAGGAGGAGTAATCAGAGATAATTTCACTGTATTCAGATAGATGGGGGCAATTTAACCTGGAGGATATGGTGAATAGGATTTAGATAAACATGAGGGTCACAATTACAGGAGAGGAAGTTTCCAGGCTGGTGTAATTAAATTACCAAAGGCAGAGAGGTAGAACTGGTTTAATAAAATGAGGGATTCTTTCACTTTGATTAAAGAACTGAGGATTTTGTAGAGAGAGAGTAGTAGGTTAGGGCCTGATTATGGAAGGATAATTAATATTGCTAAATTTAAAAGGTAGAATTGATATGCTTTGTTATGAATTGCCTTTATAAAAATCAAAAGTGGTCATTGTTATTGCAAACTTAAATTGTGGATATTGGTATAAACTGTGAAAAGCTTGCATATTTCCCTCTGATTCTACAAGTCACCTCATCTGACTGAATTGATGAAGATAGTGGTTATATAAATTTCTTGAATTATTCCTTATTGTTTAGTACATTTGGGAATTACAGCACTGTTTAGCTTGTTTCAAAAATTGTTGATTTCGGGGTACCTGGCTGGCTCAGTCGAAAGAGCACGTGACTCTTGATCTTTGGGTCATGAGTTTGAGTCCCACGTGGGGTGCAGAGATTACTTAAGTAAATAACGCTTAAAAAAAAAAAAAGGTGATTTCATCTGGTATTTTTCCTGGCAAGATTATGGGCTTTGGATGCTTAGATTTATAGTTGAGCTTTATGTTTTTCTTTTTCTTTTTTAAAAACTTTCATGCATGTATCATTTAAAGGATTTCAAGTCCGAAAGTACCACTTTGTACATAGACAGATTATCAACTTGCAGTCATTTCTATAAATGTGGGTAACTGTAACAGGAAAATGTTTGTGATTAGTAAAATTTCTTTATATTGGTTTTGAGTAAGAATATTATATATCACATTTTTGAAGCTTACTTACAGAAGATTAAATGTAAATCATGAATACTTGTTTCTACCAACACTATAAATTTGCTTCTTGCTCAAAGAAAAATTTTTTAAATTATGATATAAAAGCCAAGAGAAATTGACAGTGCTAGTGATTATGTTTTCCTTTATTTCAGGCAATATTTGATCTTTCACCACAGCAAAAAGAGTGGCAGAGGTAATAAGTTAACAAAGTATTGTGGTCCCTAGAAATCTAGATCATGTTTTCTCTATTTTGTCCATTGTGAATTATTCATAGATTAGCATATTTCTCTGGGCAGTTTTTGGGATGAAATATTAGCAGAATATAGTAATTAATATAGTCTTTACAATTTCAAAAATTTTATCAGATGTTAAAGTCATGTATAATCTTTTCTCTAATGTACTTTGAATCATAAATACATTTTAGTTTTCATTTAAAATTTTATTGACTATTTAAAAAATTATAAAGCAATATGTGATCATTTAAAATTCAGTTTGAATGGAAAGAATATAGAGTAAAGGATATAAATTAAAAGTAAAAGCCTCTTAATCATTACTGTTATTGGCACTGACTACAGTAATAACCAGAGCGAAATTTCTTGCGTCACCTTCTAGAAATATTCTGTTCATTTATAATTTTATGTATGTTTGCATATTTGCTTATGTTTTCCTAATACAAATAGGATCATTCTGTACATTTGTTCTAGAACTTGTTTTTTTCCATTGAACCTGATATTTTGGATATCTTCCCATTTTACTACATAGAGTATTCATTTTATAGATAAACTAATTTATTAAGTTTATTAAGTTGGATCCTCATCAGTGGACATTTAGATTGTTGGCAAGACTCTAATATTAAAAACAATGCTCAGTGAAAATTGTTGAATCTAATTCCTTACGTACTGGTTTGGGTGTGTGTGTGTGTGTCTAGAAATGGAACGTCTCTTTCAGTGGATATTTAATTAACATTTTGATAAGTTCTTATCACAAAGAAAAAATTTGTGAGGTAATGGTTAACTTATGGTGGTAATCATTTTGCAATATATACATATATCAAATCATATCTTGTACACTTTAAACTTATACAGTGTGATATGTCAATTATATCTCAATAAAACTGGGAAAAGAGACATTTTGATAGATGATGCCAAAATATCTTTACTTGTACTCCAAAACTATATGAGATTACTTGTTTCTATACAACCTCACCACCAGTGGATATATCAGACTTTTTTTATTATTGCCAATTCTGTGAGTGAAAAATTTTACACTTGTTTAATTAGCATTTCTTTTTGAATCAGTTGCATATCTTTGTGGATTTTTTTTCCTTGTTTGCAATTCTTTTGAAACTGCTTATTTGTGCCATATGCCCATTTTTCTTGGTTGTTGGGGTTTTTAAAAAAATAATTTTAAATAATCCTTTGTATATTAAAGAAAGTAGTCGTTTGTTGTAAGTGGTTCCCCCACCCCTGCTCCCATGTGCTGTTTTTTTTTTCTTTTTGGTTTCCAATCTATGTCTTGGTGCTTACAAAGGCTTTACCTAATTTAAGATAATTGCAAAAAATTTTTCTTTACCCATCTTCTTTTTGTTTTTTTCCTTTCTAGTCCCTAAGTACATTTCAAAGGCTTTCTCTTTTAATTTCCAGTTTCACCATTTTGGGGAGATTTTTAAATTAAGGTCGAAATCAAATGTAGTTAAACAAAAGAACCGAAAATTAGGTATCTCTGGGCTTCTAGAACTTAGAGTAGAAAGCCATCCAGAGATGAAATACATTACTTTAATCCAGAAATATTAAAGTGAGAAGCCCCCTTTCATCTGGAATTTTATTCAGTGTTCAAGACTAGTAATAGATGGGAGCAGAGGTTGTGTTTTTACTATTAAAATAATGGCTGTTTTCCATCATAGAGTTTTTTACATATCTTCATATGTGGAGTATAAGCTTGGATATTGGTATATTTGAGGCAGGAGTTAGACACACACACGCACACACACACACACACACATGCAGAGTTTGCTGTCATCAACCTCTTTTTCCACTGCCCAGCACTAAAATTGGACTCTGGAAATACAAGACACACAACAAATAGAAACTTAGAATTTCTGCTAGCATTAGATCCAAAGATTTTAAGTCTTTAGATGTGTAATCTGAAGATGGGATCGTGTAAATCTGAAGATGCTGATATTCTTTTAAAAAAGTATAGGTCAAGTAGGTAGAGTATAATATTTTGTTTAGAATGGTCTTGTCATAGAATAACATTTAAATTTCTTTGGAAGAGGAGACACCAGGTGATGTTAAATGGCACTATGGCCTGTTTTATAATGAGGATTAAATGCTTGTGGTATGGGTTTTTATCCCAGTAATCTCCCAATTAAGTCCACCAAATCTGTTGTACTTGTCTTATTCTTTGTATCTATAACACTTTATTCAATACCTGATAAAAAGAATTTTGTCATAGCTAGATGCATGCATGAAAGATGAGTTTAGATACTCAGGGGAGCAGAAGCTCCTTCTTAAGAAGTGACCCTGACTGCACATCCATTATCAGTGCCATCAGACATGCTATGGACCTCAGCTGTTAAGCCTTTGGCCACCCTACCTCTCTTTTCCTTCTTTTAAGGAAATGACCAAAGAAAACTTGGTATTTTATTTTAGAATCAAGACCTATAATAATAAATGTATGGGTTAACTAAGTCAACTAACTATTGTTAGTTTTAAACAAATATTGGCTTGCTTGTGGACTGTACTGTATCTCTAACTGTTGCTTCTGTGTGTGGTACTTAGAATGCTGCAGCTGATTCAGAGTAGACTGCAAGAAGAACATTCACTTCAAGACGTGATATTTAAAAGTGCTTTTAAGAGTGCATCAACAGCACTTCCACCAAGGTGAGATGTGATTTTTAAATGTAGAACTATTTATTATGAATTTACTATGACATAGTGTTAGTATTGGTTTATCCTCTGAATCTCTTAATTCTTAGAGAAAATGTAATCATTCTGTATGATGAAGATTTCTTCTTACTCTTAAATTTATAGCCTGTGATATTGTTCAGGATTATCACAAATAGTATTATTTTCATTAAATTTCCTCATGTATGTATGGTAAATTCCAAATAAAATTATATTAGGTTTTAAGAACAAATTAATTACATCTGTCATTATTTTATAAGCATGTATAAATTTTGGTTAGGAATTTTGTGTTTATTTCACTTTTTTCTCTTTTATAGGTTAGAATAGGTGATATTTAGAAATGCTATAATCATGAAAACGTTCATTTAAATTTAAAACTATACAGAGGTTTTGCATTTGCTTAAGAAGGAACTGTCGTTGTCTGCACTTAGATGGCGTGTCCTTCCCTCATTCTTATTTCCATCTTCCCCTGTCCCCTAAAGTGCCAGAAACAGATGACAAAACATGTTTTTATTGGACTAATTCTTTTAAGCTTTCCTCTCATTGGCCTTAATCCTGTGGCCAGATATGAAAAACCATGGAATTTTAGATTGTGTAAACAGATATATATATATATATATATATTTATTTATTTAAATTTCTAGGGATTTTTTTCCCCCTCTACAAAATTTTCGCACCACAGAATGGTGACTATGTTGACTGTGCTGTAAGTAATCCTTTCTCTCATGTTGTAACAGGGAAGATGATTCATCACAGCCTCCAGATGCTTGCAGAATTCATGGTCATCTCTATGTCAATAAAGTAGCAGGGAATTTTCACATAACTGTGGGCAAGTATGTTCTTTTCACTTACTGAAAATATTTTTAGACAAGTTGGCAGCTTGACTTAAAAGTAAATTCTTTGCTAATCAAATATGTAATTACTAAAGGGCTGCTTTAAGTGTTGTGTTATCTGTATTTTTGATGTTTTGAGACTTGGCGTTCAGGGCTTCGATTTCAGGATAGGGAAGATTTTTAACAACTGCTTCAAAACAAAAGGAAAACAATTATGTCATAGTTTATAAATTAAATGAGCTGTAGGTAGATATGAATGAAAACCTACTTGCCAAGTTTAGTAGCCAGGAAGCTCTTACCTAGACATTTCATTAATTTGTTCATGTTGCAGACGGTATTAGATTTTTGTTTTGTTTTTCCTTTTGATAATCATCACCAAAATGTAATCCCTGGCTAATTTGAGACAAGTATTTTGATGTAGTTAGAAATTAGCAGTACCTGAGATAAGGTAGGTAAAAGTTAAGGAAAAATACCAGACCACCTACCTTCATGAGCAGCACCCAGCATAGAAACTGTCGTAGGCTATAAACACTTGGTAAATTCCTGAATAAATAAATAGATTCTCTGACTGCTCCCTTTCTCCCTGTTTCCCATATTCATTTCCTTCCTTGCATCCATCTAGAGTTGCAGAGCTAAACAGTTCTTCATTGTAAAAGATAATTCTGAGAACTTGGCTGTGGCATGTACCATGCCAGATACTAAGGATGAAACCTTCGTGAAAAAAAGAGAAAAAGGGTTTTTGTCTTTATGGTACTGACATTCTGTGAAAGAATCCAAACTTTGAATAGTGATATTACACTAATAATTATTTAGTTATAGTTGTATTGAAGCTGTATAGGAGAAATATGGCCGATAAGAAGCTATATAACAGGGTACCTGACGTACCCTGCACATCAGCAGAGGCTTTACTGAGGAGAACCTTTGAACACTAGCGAATGATGAGGAATTTCACGTATAAAGGAGAAAGGGCATCCAGGCTGAGGGAAAGCCCATAAAGCAGGAGAAAGCATTGCTGGATATTTATATATATATTTTGTTATATATAGAGATAAATAGCTTAAGTCTTTTATACAAAATTATTACGGTGTTTACAGCGATCAGATCAAACATTTGTCTTTGTTGTCCCATTCTTCTTAACATTAATGTTTTGTTGTTTTCTTGCTGTTGCCAGGATCGATTCTATAGCTTAGAATTCCTTGGTATCGTGCAACAATAGATAATAGTTGGCTCAAAGAAATTTAGAAGATTTTATTGCACTTGCAGATACAAACGATATCCTACTCCCAAACTAACTGAAAGAGGGAAACTTTGACTAATATTTCATGAGCCCTTATATTATGGCCTTTATTCCCAGTTTCACTTCTCTCTCCATGTGATAACTCATGCCATGAATAAGAGAGGCCAGATGGAAAAGTATTTGGTTTGTGTCGTATCATCTCTGGGATATCTTATAAACCCACTCCTAATTTCTGGTATTATGTTTACCAAGTTCAGTATTGATCTTTTTGAAGATCTCATGTTACCTCTCAGATACAATACCATCCTCAACTGTAATATGAAGAAGAAATCAAAAGAACCTGATTTGTAACAATAATATGTATTTCAGTAATCAAGTGTTTGAGCAGGAGTGCCTTAGGTAAGGTAATGGAGTAGGCAGATGCTCGCCACATACACGTAGAATCAGTAGGTATACAGGAATGGCATATGCAGAATGAAAGCCATGTATTGGCCGTTCAAATATCATGAATGGTATTTCTGTTGATTCTGAAATAGGGACCAACGCTTTGTGATACTGCAAACCAAAAAAAAAAGTATAATATTCCCTCCACTTCCTGGGAAATTTAGTATATATTGAAACTACTACAAAGTACTTTGTGTAGCTAAATGGAGTTAAGTTCTAGACTCAGATCCTTATTCTGAGGGTTTCACCTACATGAATGCCACTTAAGAGTGTTTGGAACTCATGCAAGATGTCAGACAGTATTTCGTGTGTGAGAGCGTCACTGCATTACGAGCTGCCTTGCTTCCCTAGCTGCTGTCTGCGAAATGCCGATTGTGACTCCTCCCCAATGATTGTGACAACCAAAATACCTCCTCCCAGCCCTCCAGTTTTCAAAACAGTCTTTCTTTTACTGAAAATCACGTGGGACAATGTATCATAACACATGAAAAATATATGAAATTCAGATTTCAGTGTCCAAAAACAAAGTTTTACTGGAACACAGTCATGTGTATTTGTTTACATATGGCTCCTTGTGCACTACAATACCGGGGTTTGAGTAATTGTGACAGAGGCTGTATATGACGCAGCACTTCGTGCTGCTACTCGGGGCGCTAGGAATTAGAACAAGTTGTAACAGTTACAGCTCTACAGCATTACAATGCCTTGGGTATTGCTGTACCACAACGTTTGATTTTTTATTGTATTACTCTGTCAGAAAAGGAAAAGAAATATGGGTTTCAGATGTACTTTTAAGGCACAGTGGAGTGTGGATTATTTTATCAAATTTGACTTGAGAACATCATGTTTATTATGCAGTGACACCGTAGCTGTGCCAAAGGGATACGGGATATGTAAATATTACCAGACTAAGCACTCGTCACAACACTACTCTCAGGAAAATTAAAAAGTTTAAAAGGGAATATCTAAGCACAAGCAGAATTTCTTTGTAAAAATAAAAAATGAAACTGAGACTGTAACCAAAGTAGGTTGACACTACTTTGTCATTGGTTAGCTGAGGAAGGAACTTGGCGGCCGCTCGATGAGATTGTGCGTGTTTGCACCAACCAAAGAAATGCCTCCAGGGAAAATTGCTTTGGAGCGTTAGCTTTTTGGTGAGAAAAGTGCTCTAGAGGCTGAGGACATTGAGAGCAGTGTCCACAGTCAGTTCCAAAGCAAGGCAGGTGATAGGGAGTGGATTTCCTTAGCTCTTGCCCAGGGAACAGACATCACCAATACTGCTTGTTTTCTTTTTGAGGAGTCAGTGTGAGTTTGAAGTGATCAAATAGCCTGCGTGGAACAACTACAGACAAAAATATTTTTAAAGAAATTGGGAGAACATCAGTGTGTCGCTGGTGGTAAATAGGTATGAAGCAAAAAAAGGCTTACGTGGATGAATTTTCAAGGCTTGTGAAAATGTCAGGTGTTCATAGCCTGTGGCTATCCATTAGTATCATTGGCAGTACTTCACAGAAAATACTTCAGTCTGTCGTGTATTATTGAACCGATAATGTTGATGGTGAACCTCATTTGCTCTCATGGACTTAAGCATTGTCATCTCCATGAACTTTTGTCAGAAAGAAGAGCTGAATATTCCAACTTGCCCTACTACATGACAGTTTGACAGCTTAGCGGTGGCCTAGGATTTTTTTGTGATTTTTGTTTTTTTTTTTTTTTTTGAGCTTAGGGCTAAGATTGAAATTTTTCTGAATAAGAAAACTGGCAGCTATTTTTATTGAACACTGAGTAGCTTTGTGCAGACTGGATCATGTTTCTTAATGAATTCAGCCTAAAATTACAAGAAAAACTGTTAATATAGGAAACTACATTGTGGTAATGTTATTTTAATGATAAGTAACATCAAATGATTTTAAGTGGTTTTCCTTGCTTTCCATGGTTGGACAGCCTGACTATCAAAAGTTAAAACAAGAAGCAAGATCTCCATGCTTATATGTGTATATATTTTCCAACCTCAAACTGTAGTTCCTGCAATGTTTTCCGACCTTGATGCAAAGGAAATTTCCGTGTTTCAAAATGTATTTAAGTGTGCACTTGAAGAAATTCTGCCTTAAATTGCAAGTGATCAATCTGTATTATGTAACAACACGCCAAAAGGAAATACCAAGAGAAGAACCTCATAGACTTCTGTCCAAGCAGCGAATATACTCAGTTAAAAGATACGCTCCTGGATTAATATTTTCAAAGATAAAATATGTAAAATTTCATTCTAGATCTTCAGAACAGATAAATCTTTGTGATCGATTTTGAAAATAGGGAACACTAACTCTAAACACTAGTTAAGGAAAATGTTATCTCCCAGCAAAAATACCTGAACTACAAAAAAAAGTAATCAGTTATTACTCTTATATTTTGAATGTCATTAAGAGAAGTTTGTGAAAATTTTTCTCTGTTCTTATGTAACTAACTACATAATATCTACAGTTTACATCTTGGCCCACAAAGCCTAAAATACTCCCTGTCTGGCACTTCACAGAAACAGTTTGCAGCTCCCAGTTTATTGCATGGCTGAGATGAGTAGACTTACCTATTTAAATCATAGGACAAGTATGTTTTCATTTTATATTAAGGCAATTATGTAACTTGGGAAAGATCCCCTTTCTGGTTTTAATTACTTATATATTTAAGTATTATTACTTTAATCTTTTTTTCCTCTTTTCAGGGCAATTCCACATCCCCGAGGTCATGCACATTTGGCAGCACTTGTCAACCATGACTGTAAGGAGTTTCTGAAATTTTTTCCATGAAGATGTCATTGAAAAAAGTGTCGTGTGTGGGTTTTTTGTTTTGTTTTGAGTGCAGATACAACGTAGGGTTTTCAAAGTGGGCTGTTGTCAAAACGGATATCCAAAGGAAAAATAAATGATTAAATATATTGACTCTAATCCATTTTCTCTTATCCTTAAGCTACCTGTGTTTCTATTTATTCATAGCTCAGAAGTTGCTAGGGTTAGGGAGCAGAGCCTTGGTGTGCTTTATATCACTATGTACACATTTCTGCTAATTTTTATGGATAATGAAGCGCATATATTTGAAGTTTATTTCAGTATGTAGGTGTACATCTGGACACGGGCATACATATAAAGTATACAAGTTTTATGTCATGATTGTCATAAAACTTAGTTTTTTAAGTCTTCTTTAGAGGGGCGCCTGGGTGGCTTAGTCAGTTAAGCCTTCGGTTCAGGTCATGATCCTGGGGTCCTGGGATCAAGTCCTGCATCGGGCTCCCCACTCAGCAGGGAGCCTGCTTCTCCCTCTCCTACTCCCCCTGCCTGTGCTCTCTCTCTCAAATAAATTAACAAAATCTTAAAAGTCTTCTGCAGAGAACAAAAACAAGTAATAAATTCCGTAAAAAAATCAGTTTGTCACATTTAGCAATGGTTTGCATTAAAATATATCTGATTGGTTTCGTTATTTGGCTACATGGACATCATTCCAGTTCTAACAGTCCTTTTATTATATAGTGATTTTGACAAGGAAAGACTTATTATTTTTGGTTATCAGGATTAGATGTACCATTTTGTAGAAAATAATTTGTACGTAATTATAAAATTTGAGATACAGCATTTTATTAGAATGTTTATTGTCCTACATTTAATTCCACATATTTATATGCATTTTTCTTAAAATAATGTAGTTTTACATACTATATTATACCTACAGATTTGAGATATTTTCATTTGAGATAAGAATGTGAACCAAGAAGTAACATATAGTGTTGAATAATTTAATTTTTGTATTTAATTGGTTTTATTTTATTCCTCTTAGCTTACAACTTTTCTCACAGAATAGATCATTTGTCTTTTGGAGAGCTTGTTCCAGGAATTATTAATCCTTTGGATGGAACTGAAAAAATTGCTGTAGATCGTAAGTATTTAATAATTACTTTTGGAATTTGCATGCAGGCAATTGCCTTTATAACTTTAATATTAACACATTTTTAATAATCCTCTTGTGACAAACAGATAAATCTTTAAGTAGATTAACTGGCTGATAATTTTATGTGGAAATGTATGTAGAGAGAATTTCCTACTCATGGTTATAATTTATGTGTAAAAAATGAGCCATAAGAACAAAAGAACTTAGAGTAAGAAGTAATCAGGGGAAAAAAATACATAAAGAAAAATAAGTAAGCAGGAAACAGAGTAGAATTTAAAAACTCTCTAAATAAATGGAAGGTTAATGTGTTAATAGGGCTTAACTGCTTTTCCATATGCACTAAAGAAAGAATAAGAACTAAAGAAAGTTTCAACATTAGAAGAAGAATTATTTTCTTTGTATTGGTTTAAAGTTCTAAAATGCATATTTGCCATTTTATTTTATTTTATTATTTTTTTAATGTTTTTTTATTATTTTATGTTAGTCACCATACAGTACATCCCTGGTTTTTGATGTAAAGTTCGATGATTCATTAGTTGCGTATTCTTAATTTTATAACAAGTAATCTATCTTGTGTTTCTTGAAGGTTTTTGGTTGCCTTTCCTCTACTGAAATAGTCCTACTGTGTGACATGCCCCACCTATAGGGTCTTTTAAGGACATGTCAAGCTTCCTGTGCTACTAGGAATTCTAGTCTTTGCAAAAGTGTAATTAAGGATTTCATTTTTTATTAACTAAAATAGATTTATTAATATTCTCAGTATTTTACTCTTTTATCATAGTGTTGTAATCAGATACATCAAAGATGTTTTACTTAGAACACTGAGTTACACTCCTAAGTATTTTATGTTTGTATGGGAATGCTTTACTTAAGGAAACTTTATACTAAATTTGGAAATTCTGAGAATCATAAGCTTTGTTCAGTGTATAATCTCATCCTTATATGTATGTTCATTGTATACGGATATACACGAGATGTTACTTATGATCATTTGAAAACATGTTGGTTAATGCTGTTTCAAGATGCTAAAATGGCTTTAAATTTTTGTACAGAAACAGTTCTAAATACAGACAGATTAATTTTCAAAATGCTCTTTTTGACTTTACTTGTTCCTAAATTCACAAAGACTAAGAGGTATTTAAAGTTATGTTATAAAATGCTACCAGATGAGTGTCAGTAGTTTATTCAAAGCTTTAAAGCAGGTGTACTCTTCTCCTTACTACTGTATGTTTTATTGGGCTTCTTTTTCAAAAAGAAAAAGGAAAATCAGTTTTATAGATCTGTTGTGTCAGATTCATCTGTATGTTGTGTCATTCCCTCCTTGATGTTCCCCAGAAGTTTTGAGGGGATTACTTAGTACTTACATCTTGAATGCTGTACCAGTTTGGACAGACCCACACCTTTGGAACAATTTGTGGCCTGCAACAAAATTTCATTCAACAGCATCTGCTGCCCCTCCCTCCACCCCCTCCCTCCACCCCCAGCTTTCCCCAACCTGGCCATTAAATTATCTGACAAATTTATAGCCTTTCCTTGAATTAACATTGACATAAAGGTCTTCAGTAGTTCTCTGGCCACAGCTTAAATGTTTTCCAGTTTTTCCTGTCATGTGTCTTTGACCCTTTTGGTTATTATTCATTGCACTTCACTCCTCACGTGTGGTGAGATTCCCTTTGTCCTTCATGTTTCCCCCAAGGGATTATCCTGCCTATGTGTACAATATAGGTTATTGCCTTGCCACTCTCAATTTCGTCTTTTTTCCATTAATATTTAAGACTTAAACACCTTTTTCTCCCAGCACTTCCAGCTCATTCCCTCTTTTTATGACACAATAGAATTTATTTGTAAAATACCTCGAAACTAAGCATAGATAGAGCAATTCACCTTACATCAAAGAATGATTCAAAGGATGAAACTGAAGACCATCTACAGTTAAAAGCCATCTGTTGGTGGTAGACAAAGTTGACACTTATCTGCCTTAATATTATCTGTGATAATATGTAGGCTATTCAGTTGAAACAATAATAGAAGGACTAGTTAAATACTGTTCATGTTTTTTGAAAGTTATATTGGTACAAGTGGTAGGTGAAATAAGTGATGAAGTCGAAGCTGGTTTTGTTTTGTTATTTAATGCTAGTGTTTGAAGACACCATTATTCTTAACCTCTCCCTCCTGTCTTGTTTACCCTTCCCTTCCCTATTCTGAATTACACTAAGATAAGAGACAGAGAAATTGGATTGATGGAAATAAGAATTCATTAAGATTGAGCAAAAGAAGATAGACACACAAAAGTACATTCTATATACTTGCATTTAATAAAATTTTAGAATAGGCAAAACTAACCTGTGATGATAGAAGGTAGATTAGTGGTTGGCCTAGAGTTGGAGATAGAGGGGATCAACTGCAAAGGGGTATGGAGGAACTTTTAGAGGTGGTGAAAATCTGTTCTATTTTGATTGTGGTGGTGATTGTGTGGGTGAATACAATTGTCAAAATTTATCAGACCACACAGTTAAAGTTGGTGTATTTTATTCCTGTACACAGTTTCCATAGACAGTTATGTGGTGTGAAGTACATCTGTTTTCATGTCAGATGTAATGAGGCCCTATTACACTTACCTAATTCTAACTACAGATAGATATATCTAATTCTAAATTTTCTAGAATATAGACCTAGAAAATTAACATGTTTTGTATTATGTGAACTGTTACCTATTTAAGGTTAATTAATAATTGGTAATATACTGGTATTTATGACTTGTGTTGAACCTAGAAATGCCTAAAGACTATCAATAGGATCCTTTGGATTATGCAGTAACCTCAGACCATCAGTGAGTATAGGTTTGTTAGTTATCTTCCTCCTGTCGTATCCATTCTTCATATATATCCGAAGGCTGGCTAATTCAGTTTTGGTTTATTTGTGTATCTTAAGATATTAGTAGAAACCGAAAATGTCCTGTGGTGATTATACTATTATAACTTTATTCTTACTAATTTCTGTACTATAAAGAAATGCTACTTTTATTTTCCACATTTGATAAAGGATAATAATGTAATGGATATCTAATGACTAGTTCATTTTTTAACATCTTCTAATGTGTATATGTGACTCTTTTATGTTTATTGAAAGCTTGTTTACCAAGTATAAGTATATTGCTTTCATTGATTCTTTTAATTTTGTTGTTGTTGTTAAACACTAAGTCATAAGTAGCATTACATTTCAAGTTAAGTGTGTTAAATAGAAGGAGCGTGGATTTGTCAGTAGTATTGTTGCTATTGGATTGGTGAAAGAAAACACACATTTTGTTTTTATTCTAGACAACCAGATGTTCCAATATTTTATTACAGTTGTGCCAACAAAACTACATACATACAAAATTTCAGCAGACACGCATCAGTTTTCTGTGACAGAAAGGGTAAGTTGAATCCAACTGATAAAATTTTTCTTTTTTTAAAGCATTTTATGGTCCTGCTACAAAATAAGGTTAGAGTTGGTACCCAAAGCCCCATTTAAAATTTGTGGAAGTTTTGAAATGCATTAATATTTTATTTTAAGCCAATAAAAATGGATATTCGTGTGCTTTAGAGCAAGAAAAGAGGTAGATTTTAAAAATCTGGAATGTCTTCTATTCAGTTTAAACAAAATATTAAACTATGATGGTATTAATGACTTTATTCTTAATATCTTAATTTTATAATGTTTTCTCTTGTATTGGTATAATTAGTTCTTATCCGCCAGTGGACTCTGATTTCTGTGTTATTTATTTTTTAATTAGTGTACCTACCCTGGGGCATGCATAGTTCTTACGGCTCAGATAGTAGACTTAGAGGGTTTGCCTTCCTAAGTTAGTGCTTTTTATTTATCTAAGAGGACAAAGTTCTGCAATCTCAGGGTGGAGTGGCCTTATAAATAAATATTATGAAGAACAGAGTTTTGGAATTGGACATTTTAACAGACTTCTCATACCTGAGGTCACGTTTTCTTATTGTTGAAGAATGGTGAATATTCAAATATTAATATCCAGAAGAGTTTCAAGGTTTGAAAACTTGATTTTTGAAGTATAAACAGGATGGAATGAAATATTTTCTTGCTCAGTGAACACACTATGGTAGGTTTATGATTTTAGTTGCATTCCTTTCAAGAGAAAGCTGCTTCTAAAAACTAAACCGATAGTGTAAATTTTGATCTTTCAAATGAGGACATTCTCTTTTCTTCTTGTATTGTATTTCATACAAATAAAATGAACAGCAGAAAGTGAAATTGTTTCTAAATCTGATAATTTAAATGACAAGAAATATAATTATTTTGTAAATTCTTAGCAAAGAATTGTTACAAAAAGTATATCAAAATATGAACCTGGTTTTTATGGATTTGGTCAATGAAGATGCCATATAGTTGTAAGTTCTTGAGCTCAGCAGAACACTTGTATATAAGGTGACCCTTTTGAGAAAATAGGAAAGAATGACTCTGCTCTTTTGATTTCTTTAGAAGCTCATCACACAAAGACCACAGAATAATGTGATTTGTCTCTGAAGAGTTTAGTCTAGTAGGACAATTCATAAAGAGACTTGGATATCCCTTTGTACAGTTGGGCTGTGGGGCTTCATATTGGCTGTGCAAGTAACCAGATGATATGAATCCCATTTTTCTCCTCCTGTCTCTCCCCTTCCTTTCAGGAACGTGTCATTAACCATGCTGCAGGCAGCCATGGAGTCTCTGGGATATTTATGAAATATGATCTCAGTTCTCTTATGGTAACAGTTACTGAGGAGCATATGCCTTTCTGGCAGTTTTTTGTAAGACTCTGTGGTATTGTTGGAGGAATCTTTTCAACAACAGGTTAAGATTCATTCCTTTTTTGTCTAATTTCTAAAAGTGTTATACTGAAATTAAGATGCTTTTCCTTAGAAGGAGCAAGAAATATATACATTCCCATGTTTTGATATTTAAAGAATTTTTTTCTGTAAGATTTAATTCCGAACCTCCAGAATTATATTGATTAAACATTAAACATAGCTAAGTTCACTGCATCCAGTGGTATAAGGGAGATTACTTAGTGAGCTGGAAAGATCCTAGAATTGAATCCAAGTTCTGCCATTTACGTGGTAGTAGGCTTGTAATACAGGGTACCTACCTTTCTGAAATTATTTTATCATCTATAAAAATGGGAATAATAATAATATCTGACTTACAAGTGTGTTGTAGGATTAGATGAGAAAATGCCTAGAAATAGTAGACACTTGAATGTAAATTTTCTTTTTCATTTAAGGTATTTTTAACTGTGTAATATGTAAAATCACATTTTGTGGTACTTTGAACCATGCAATATGTGCAAACAGAATTTTCAGTCAGTACCGTTTCTATGATTTGGGGCTTTTCTGTCCTGAGCTTATGAGAGTCTCTCAAAGATAATGTGCAGAATTGTAATCATGAAAATCTGAGCATTAAGTACAATAGATAAAGAAAGGAAATTGTTCCTTCTATACACCCAGCCCCCTATTCAATATTACATGGAGCTGTATAGTTTATATGCTTTGAATTATATTCTTTAAAAGAATGAATAGGTTTTTCTTATGAAAGACTTTGTCACTACTTTATTTAAATTTGTTTGAATTTGGGGTGCTGATCTTATTTATTTTTTAAAATGGTGTGAGTGTGAGACATATAAAGCACCCTTGAAAAGATTGCATTGTCAAGGTCATGGATTATGTGGTCTTGTGATTTTGAAAAGAAATCCATTTGTTTTAGAATTCAACTGGGTATTTTTAACTGTGGAAATGAATAAAGCAAACTGCTTTGTTTCCTTTCTTAAGCTATTCCATTATAATTAGTGGAGTTTTTTTATTCTTATGTAACAATTTAGAAAATAATTAATTTAGGAAATAATTTCATTAAAAGCATCATGTAATTAAAAATATCAACTTATTTTTTATTACAGGCATGTTACATGGAATTGGGAAATTTATAGTTGAAATAATTTACTGTCGTTTCAGACTTGGATCCTACAAACCTGTCAGTTCTGTAAGTGCCACAATATAAATGGTGCTGACCTCTAACTCATAGTACCATTGTTAAATCTAAACAGTAGCTTCCGGTGCTCAGAAAGAAATTGCCCAAAATAAAGTGTTGTGTTTAGAGGGAATGTATGAGGAATAAAACTAATGCTTTGGTTTTTTCTTCTCCCTAGGTCCCCTTTGAGGATGGCCACACAGACAACCACTTACCTCTTTTAGAGAATAATACACATTAGCACCTCCTGAGTGGAGGAGAAAAACTTTTTGCCTGAGACATAAAACCTTTTTTAATAATAAAATATTGTGCAATATATTCAGAGAAAAGAAAATATGAATGAGAAGTGGGAATCCTACCTAGGAAAAAAAAAGAAAGAAAAACCCAAACTGAAATCCTATATATGTTGTGTCTGTTACAAATGTCCTAGAAGAAATTATGCAGCTAATCAGTGAATAAGCCCAACTGGAGTATTGCTTTGAAGATGACCCCTTCTGATATTTTCATAGCAAATGGGCAGTATCGAAATCAGAGCTTGCTTCTTGGTGACAAAGAGCCTGAAGGAAAGAAGTCAAACCACATCTAAAGAAAAAGGGATTGATAAGTGCAAATGTTTGCGTCCTTCTGTTTTTAAAAGATATGTCAGAATAAAATATGTAAAACATACGGAAAACTAGTCTAGACTTCAAAAAGTTGTGGTCAGGTCACGCAGTTAATAAAGGAAAACAGGGATGGGTCCCTATGTTATAGCCATAACAATGTTAAGCCATAATGACAAGGCCATTTATCCAATAATTTGGTCTGAGGAAGGTAACTGCTTTTCTTTAAATTCTGGCTATTGGCTTTTTCTGACTGTTCAAGGCAGGGCCGTGGAAGACTAAGGTGAATTCCTACAGGGCCAGGTACGTAGGTGCTCTAATATGTAACAGATATTGTTCACAAAGTGTATGGTGGGCACTTACACAGGGAGAAGAAAGCACATTTTTTAAAAAAGATGCTAAATTTTCTAATTTGATCCTTATATTATTGGTATTCTTTGGGAGTGGGAGGTGAGTAATAAAAAGGTCCACTACTGGTGATGAAAATTATCAGCTTGTGAAATAATAAAAGAAAAAGTAGAATATTTTATACATGTTTGGGAGAGGGGCAACAGGGTAACTTTTAATAAAGTAGAAACATGAGGCAAATACTTAAATGAGGTAAGATCATGTCAAATCTGAGATACCATTAAACAGTGTCCAGTAAGCTATACAACTGGATGATGAGTGTCTGCATTCAGAGTGTCCTGAATGTGACTGCTTTTGTTATTAGATTGTGTTGTTCTAGCTTTCTTATTATTTAAGGATCGCTTTTAAATGTCCAGACTATGGAAGACTAAAAATAATGAGAGGGAGATTTCTCTCAGGTGCCATTAGAAACTGTATTTAGAATATGTGTGCCAGCATCAGTTTTCCTTTTGTAATACTTAATGATAGCAGAAGAATCGGCTACCAATCCCCAACAGAGAAATGGGGAAATAAAATTCCAGGTAAGTAGCAAGGACAAGACTAAAAGACTCGATTTAAAATGGTGGTTTTGGACATAGGATGTCACAAATTACAGTTTTACAAATGGATTTTTTTTTTTTTTTAGAGATAAAATGTTTTCTTGAAAATAGTTGGTACAGATAATGTCAATGGAGAGAAGGAGAAATACTGATGGAACTGCTTTGAAGTAAAGCTTATGTTGAATGGCACTCTGCAGGAAGTAACAAAAGCATTATTGTTTAAAATACACACTTTACTATTAAGAGCCAGTAAGTTGACTTACTAACACAGGTGACATAACATGCTCTGAAAGATTTTTGATTCTAGAAAATTCCAAATAACGAATGAGCCTTCTCTGTTATTTCTTTTTTTCAGATGCTATTTCCAATGTAGTTAGACTAGGAACTAATAGAATGTATCTCAGAAGGAATTTTACTTAGAATTTTAGCTATTTTAGATGGAATCTTGGTTCTGTGAATCTGCTTTCCAGAAAGGTCACTCAAGTTTCAGGGGTTTTTTTGTTTTTTAAAGGGAAGTAAAACAATATTGATTTAAAATTATTTTCTTTCAGTTAGGATTTTAGCTGTTACGTGTCTTTAAAAAAAGATTTTAAAATTATTTTGGTGCTTACATGATTTTTTAATTGTTCCCATGTTTTCCAAATACCTTATTAAAATTTGAATGTAACTAATCTGTCCCATTAAAGCTGACTATAAAAGGAATTTCTTTAAAGCAAAATCTTGCTTTGCCATTGATTTACACTTTAATAGTTAAAGATTTCTACCTGACACTTCTCCAGTAGTCAAAGTCAGGATTTTGGCCGTCAAAGTAGTAAGATTCTGACCAGCCTTTTGGATGGTGAATGAGGAAGTATGTCTGCAATATTGGGATTTGTTAGGAGTTTCTGACCTCACCAAGTGTTTCTTTTCCATTGCAGAGAACACTGTGCTGACCTACTTATTCTGGAGCTTTGGCTTGTGCCTGGGGGAGGGCGTCCTCAGTAGGGTACCCAACTTTATTACTTCATCCTCCTTTTTCATTTTATTAGGGTATTCATAATATTTATATATTCCAGCCTAAGTAATTTAAAAGTTGAGATTTCAACTTATATGAAATAGGTTTTTTTAAAAACTGTGTTTTATATACTTTGGCCTATAAAAAGAGGTGAAATATTTAGGTAATTCCCTGCTGCGGTATTTGTACAGTACAGACTACCTCTTGGGAAAAGCTTAACCCAGTATTAGAATTACAGAATTACTTCTAATTCTCCATTTAGATGATTAATATCACATTTTTCTCACGTTTTATGATAGAGAGCACCGAATTTTCATAGAAAAATTACTAATGCAAGCATAGTTTGCAATCTTTAATATAAACTTAACTTTGGAATTCATAAAGGAAAGACTTAAGGTCTAATTTTTTAATGGTATCAGTAGGGATATTTTATGCACCCTGTCTTTTTATGTCCTGGGTTAGTAAGTCAAGTACCAGAAAGTGAATTTATATGCAACTTGTCTGCTTCAAAATTTAAAACTTTGAATCTTGAACTTGAGTTCAAGATGCATATTTTTGGTTGTTGAAAAATTACTTAAATCTGAGCTAGAGGACCTTTAAAATTTCATCATGCCCTTTAACCTAGTACTTAAGTCCCTCCCCTTCTGTTTGGAGCTCTATTGCAAAACTTCTGCAAGCCAGAGTGAGTCACCCTTTGTCAGCACTAGCCAAACTGGATCACCATGTGTTCACTGCATTATGGTATGATGCCGGAATTAATATCCAGGTATTTCCTTATTGTAGTTTTCCCCCATTTTTGAAATATTTTTTAGTGGTAAAATCACCTTGCCTTGTCTTAACAGTAGGAAACAAACTGCTTTGGATTTTTTGGTTTTCTTGTGGTTTTTTTTGCTTTAAGAGAAAAGAGAATGCACAAGACTCATTTAGAGTCTCCATCCTGAACATTTGGACTCTTAAGTAAAATGACAAATATAAATTTCTTTGTCCTTTTACGATCACGTACCCCAAGTAAGCCTCAGTTCTTCATATTTAAACTTCTTTTTCCTCATAGGAAAACTATGGCAGTCTTTGAATATCACTGTTACATTTGCTTTTGCTCCAGGTGGAGCTAAATTACTGTATGAGATTGGATTTCTTTTGTATTTTCATATTAAAAAGTGAATGAGTGATGCAAATTGAGCAGTTGACTCAAGTCTATAAAACTGTCAACAGAGTTGAATGTAAGATTGTAATCAGTGAAACATTTAAGTAGTTTTATCTTAGTAACTCCTAATTGTATTGGATATTTATCAGAAGGAATTAGATTAACAACTCTTCCAAATATAATAACTCATTTATGCTATTTTGTGTAATAATTTTAAGGTAAAACTGAGTAGATGTGGGGGAAAGTATATATTGATGAAAGCTACATACTAATGTAGACCTGCAGCAACAACTGATATTACTATAAAACACTTTAGAATCTTTTCTGTTTTCAGGCAGTTATGCAGATCAACTTGGTGATTTCTTGTATTAGACTTACCTTTAATTTCTTTAAAGTAGAATTGATACAAGTTGCCCAACCTCACATCTCCCCACCTGTTTATAGTTCCAGGTTGGAATCAGTATACCAAATAGAGTAGGGAGACCCCTAAATTTTTTGTGTACCAGAATAGGGGTTTCTAGCTGTTAAAACTCAATTAAGCATCCTTTGCCATAACTGTCTCCACTTCAGGTCACTACTGTCTCTCAAGCCAATTACATCTTAAAACCAGCTAGTTATTTCATTAAATTAAAAAATATATATTTACAAAGTCATCTAAGCAGGGAGCATTTTCCCATACCTTTATGTGGGCATATGGGACAACCATTACTTTTGTTTTTTTTTTAAGATTTTATTTATTTATTTGACAGAGATAGAGACAGCCAGCGAGAGAGGGAACACAAGCAGGGGGAGTGGGAGAGGAAGAAGCAGGCTCATAGCAGAGGAGCCTGATGTGGGGCTCGATCCCATAATGCTGGTATCACGCCCTGAGCCGAAGGCAGACGCTTAACCGCTGTGCCACCCAGGCGCCCCGACAACCATTACTTTTTACTACAGACAGTTGTTCATGTTCCCAGAACGTAATTACTAGATTTGCAGTTCTAGAAAAATAACCCTGTGGAAATTCACATGTTTTTCCTGTGAACTTTGAAAATTACTGATGTTTTTGGAAACTTTAGGTTGATCTACTTTGTTATGTCTATTGTAAGATAATACACTATTTGGGTATTAGTCCCTTCTCAGATCAGTCTGTTTACCCCGAGATGCTAAATCAGCTGTTGGAATGAGATGTTAACTGGAGGTGATGGTGTTGGGTTAGTATAAAATTAGTAAGTTATATAAGAAATGTTTTTTTCTGAGTTGTATGCCCATCCGCCTCAACTTTTTCTATTAATTGCTTTAGGTGGTGACTGTTTTTAACTCTGAAATATTCATTACTGTATCAGGTATGTTGTGGGGGAAAGAATATAGGGGATACCAAAACTTCTTTTTAAACACAGATACCTTTTTGTTGTACTTACCATCCATCCGCTTTTCCCCAAAAGTAGAAGATTCTTCTCGTTACATTGTAATTGTGTGTATTAGGCATTCAAATAATTGTTAAGTGGTTTTGATATAAAATAATTAGGGATTTTCTTTCATACCGATACCTCTTTTTACTGCTTAATTCATCACAGAACTGTGACATTTCTTTAGTGCCACAGATAAAACATGCTTCAGTGTGTAAATGTAACCCTATTAATGGTGTCAGAAAACATTGAAGCATTATGTATCTATGTGTTAAAATTTATACTCATCTAGTAGTTTCTTTGGAAAATTCTATCATTTTTCCTCAGGGGAGGGAGGAGATCTGTAATAGTCAGCAGTTAAAGAGACAACACTAGAAGAAGAAAACATTTTTTTAATTCAAACTTTAATCAAAAGTCAAAATGAATAATTGATCAGTGGAATTTATGGAATTGGTGAAACAATAATCAAAAGATAGTCAATTCTTAGAATAAGTATGTTAGAATAATTATGTTTTATCCAATCTCATTGAATTATAACTTGATTTCATTTTTATCATATCTATAGTTTGTATCTCAATCAATGTAACTCAGAAGTATCATGTAGACATCTCAAACTAAAGATCACCAAGTGCTTTGTTTCAGAGCTGGGTTGTCTGCCCTGGAAGGAAGTTCCCAGACCTTAGATGAGATTGGAAAAGATATTGCCCAGAAGAGTTCCCCCCAGATGCCCTTTATGGTGTTCAGAAAAATCTCAAGTAATACCGGACTAGAAGCTGCCCTCAAGCCCTGTGCACTGCAGCTACGTGCACGCGCTGAGTTTCTAATTATTCTGGAAAGTGAGCATACACATTCCTTACCAGTTTATGCTTGTGTAATTTTCTAGTAGTTGTGATTATTTTTAGTTGCTTAGGCCCCAAATACTGTATTTGAATAATATTCCATGTTTTAACATGAAACGCTGCAATCCAACGTATACTGATCTCTCAAATGCGAGGAAATTCAGGATAAGTTATGCTATTAATATAGGGATTTGAGAATAAATACAGTTTTTACTAATTAATTAATTGGTATTATACATAAAATATTTTTAAATAAACAAAACATCTATTCTCTAAACTGACACTTAGTGAAGTCCATCCTCTTCTGTACATTGTACAGTTAACATTGCGCAATTGGAATGATCAAGATACTAGCAAGTCCTGGTGATCACAGAAGGGTCATCTTCCCCATTTTGCAGAAAAAGACTAAAACTAACATTTACATTTATATTTAAAATTTTGCTTTCCTCGCTGGCAAAGATCAGGGGACTGTGTTTTTAAGATTCTAGCCTAGTACCGTCCTCCCATTAGTCACTCTCACTCTGAGGCCTGAGCAAAATAAGCTTAAATATAAGGAGTTTGGTGACTTCAGTGAACAAAAAGGAAACTTAAGAGAAGGTTTTCAGGAAAATGGGCGATTCAAAAGATTTAGAAATAATAGTTTTCAGATTCCAATTATGAGAACTAATTTTACTTAAAAGCATAATTGGTCCCAATGCAACTACACTTGAGCCCTCATTCTATACATAATTATTATTATTATTTTAGATTCAGAAGTGGGTATAGTTGAGGGAGGTGCTAAATGTGAACCCACTTTTCCAATTCCCCCAGCCTTCTTCAGTCAGGTCTTCATGGTATAACACAAAAAGGAAGCTGAGATTTCAGTAAAGAATTACTTCTTTTACAGTATTTCTGAGGATGAGAAGATCATTCTTCCTCAATTTAATCTTGATTTTAAACCTTTATACTGGGTACCTCAGAATGGTTCCAGGGTTAGAAGTGCCTGCCTTTAGCACATTTCAGCTTCTATCATGTGTTCTTCCATGTTCATTGAGTCAAAATTAGTCCTCTCGAGAGAAAAAAACCTAAATATGAACGAATAAATGTACTTTGGTGTTTTATATTCAAGGGCACAGAATAGAGTGTTAGGAAGCAAACTGGAAATTTTTCCTAAGATATGCATGATTATAGGTTAGAATAGGACTTTCCTTCTCTCACTGAAATAAAAACAATATGTAGGTAAGAAACAGATGAAGACAACACATTTGACAGGTAATGAGCTTGGGCATATTCGTCGTTACTTCCTAATCTTGAGAACCACAGTTTGCTGTTTTAGAGGTATCCGAAAGGTTCCAGATAAAAGGAGCTTGCCAAATGTTCTTAGACCTTAAGCGTGCTGGATGCCCTAAAGTAGGAGAGGAATTTATAACAGAAGCTCACGATGAAGAACCAGACATTCCGAGCCATCTGAGATCTTGCAATGAGAAGGCGCCAGGCGATGAGAAAGAGGGCAGTATTAAAGAGGTAGTGAATATTTCGGAGCCTGGGGAACAGATACATAGAACCAAAGTTAAAACAGCACCGAAGACCCAACTGTGTTATCTGAAGCCTAAGTGTGTTGTTCCCTGGTTGTGACCAGCAAATTTTTAGGTGCTTACAGGTATGTGGCATGACCTTATGACCTTTTGATTTTTATAGCTCTTACTTCCACAACATGCCTTCTGAATAATCAGATTTCCATAGTATTCCCCTTACTAGTTTCTCTTTCCCATACTGCTCCCTACTTTAACCGATCCTACAAATCTGACAAACATAATCTTTCTTAAACATTGATCATATTGCCATATCACAGCTGGTTCTCGTTCAGTAGAAGGTAAGTTCTAAAGTTCCCAGCCTGCTCTTCAAGGTTCCTCTCTGTTTGCAATTTACTTTAACATGCCTATAATCTCTGCATTAAAAACCCTTTGCTTCTACCAGAATTCTATCAGACTGTTCTGGTCCTTTGTCCCTTATTGAATAATGACTGAAAGAAATTTAAGGCAGTTTAAGGACTTGAAGAATTGTTGAGTGATCTGCCCATGTTAAAGAGCACAGTCAGGTTTCCTGTTTTTTGGGTATTCCTTATATCACATTATGACAGGATGTGGTAGGAGAAACAGAGAAACTTCGGTTCAAATCTGGTGCCTCTACTTCCCATGTCTTACCAGGGACAAGTTATCTTCTTCGAGTCTAAATAGTTCTTGGATTAAAAAAACCCTCATAGGGGTGTGGTGAAATCTAAGTGAAACAGTATATTACAAGGGGAGTGTATACAAGGAAGGACCTGTAATATAGTAAATGCTTGGAAAATGTTAATTCTTCCTCTCCATTGCTCAAATTTCATGTCTGATATAAAATCAGATACATGTGGTAAGTGCTTAATAAATATTAACTGATTATGCTTACCTTTTCAAATGTTGTTTTGCTTCTGGGATCCCAGCCATATCCTCTTTCAGTAAGTACTTCTTAACGCCTAAAACATAATTTTCAATGTATTCCAACCAGTTCAACTGGCGCACATCGAAGTTGAATACCTGAAAGGCAAGAAGAAGTTATGGATCACCAGATTTTCACTGCTGGAGGCAATCACCTTGTCCTTTTGGTGAAATTTCTTTTACATAAATGAGTGACCTTCGGTTTGAGAGACGGGTTGGACTCCTCGAAAGGAGATTATTTGAGCTGTTATTTCAGAGGCACTGACAATATGCGTTACCATTTATTCAGAAATATTTGAACATAGATCAAGCACAAATATTTGACTTTTGGGGAGTCTTGTGAGGGAAACTTAAAGGAACAGGCATTATCTGGTGAAAGCTAATTTCATTTCAAGTAAGTAGGGATTAATTATTTTTAAAAGTGATGGAATGACTTTGGTTAGGGACCAAAACAAATCATGCTTCTTTCCTTTTCCATTCTTAAATTTTGGTGGTGTTTCCTTGGCCTACCATCTGCTCCTACTTCATCGTGCAGATTAAGGTAAACTGTGGATAAGCAAAGCCTTAAGGAAAAGTTTAGCAGAATTTATATTCTGTATTTGCTTAATGTGTGCTGTTAAATGAAGCCCTTCAAAACCATTTCCTTTAGAGTTAAGTGGTAAGAGTTAAATGCTTCTCTTGGAACACTAGCGTATTTCTTCCTCTTGGATACAGAATGCCGTGGAACCAAATATTCCCTTTCACTTTGCCACCAGAAAGCTGAAAAACAAATTCCCTACTGAACTGCAGTGACTTGGTAGGATCTTGTAGACTACACACAGATGGACATTCTATTTTCTATTCTTTGACTTCGTATTTTAATATTTTCCCTAGTTTGACGTTTTACTTCTGTTTTGTTCTTTTATTATATGTGTTTGAGTTATTTCCAATCTTTGTGAGGTAATATGGAGAACTGACAAAGAGCAGATGAGATTAACAAGTTCCAGAAACCTTCACAGGCTTGTCCAACAGCTGAAATGCTTTCCAAAAGTAATTCTGTATCACTTTGGATATGTTTGTTTTCTATAGCAGTAAATATTACTTATTTATCTATATAAATAGAAGCTTTTATTTTTATACTATTTCACATTTCTAAGATTTCAGTGAGGCCCTAGTTTGGAATCCTCATTTCATAGGGCGAATCAAACTCAATTCTAAGCCAGAGTTTGGCAATTATATCAAATTATTCAGGACTATTACCTTTGCTAAGATATTCTGAAAGCATATGTTAAGTCCATAGCAGATTTGGTTTTTTTTTCCACAAACTTTTTGGTTATTTTAGGTCAAAATAGTAAAATGTCAAAAAATGAAACTCTAAGCTTATTACCTTTTGAATTATTTAGATGGATAAATTCCATGGAGAGAATGCAATAAAAATAAGCCTATATAAAATTTGAAGTTAATTTTAAAAATAATTTACAATAGCTTGAGCTTTCTTTTTTAATAAGCTACTTTGATCATTATACATTTCAAACAAGTGCTTAGGATAATTTTGTCTATACAAGGTATGTAAACATTTCTGAAAATAGCTCTATTTCATGTCAGGTTTAGGGATACTCAGCAACTATTTCAGTTAAAACATCCCTCTAAGTCTCACCTGTGTATTTAATATAACACTTACGGTGTTTGACTTTGCAAGTAACCCTTAGGTTCTACGACCCGAGGTAATTCTAGGGCTTGGATTTGAATCCTGCTCTGTGAGGCTGGAATGTAGGAGTAAATTCCTTAGCTGGCAAGTGAGGCGAGCTATGGCCTTCTAATGTTTCCTTCTTAGTGTGATGCTGCCACATACTAGATAAATCAAGAAATGCTTTTTTCTTTAAAGAAAAAAAAGATAATGTCAATCAAGAGAGTGAAAACTTCGAAGTTTAATTGAAAACTAAGGATATGCTCAGGGAACACATGAGTCCTTGAGAAGAAAAAAGCTAGGAACATGTACAAAGTATGAAAGATTTGTATATTTGTGAATTTCAGAATATGCAAAGATTTCAGGCCTTAATGTCTGCCACTGCCAAGAAGCTAATGTAAAGAAATAAAGGTACTGGTGCTAAGCAATTAAAGTGAAGGCCTGTCTTGAGAAAAGTCTGAATTGTTGCAGACAGGTCATTAGAGGGAGAGAGAGGCTATCTGTGCTGTCAGTGTGCTGGAGGGAGGGAGGGAGGTCTTAGTGGGATGCACGTATGGGGAGGGGTTAGCTTTAAAAAGAAGAGATGCAGAACGATTTTGATTTGACAAGAAGAGTGCATGTGTTTATGAGCAACAAAATTACAAGTTTTTCATTGAAGTCCTGTGTTGTGGGGTTAGGGAAAACATAGAGGTTTGTTGAAAACAGCCACCAAGGGAAAACAGGGATTGAAGCAAAGTATGTGAAATGTGACTGCAGGATAGTGAGGATCAAGAGCCCCGGTCTCTTACCTACATTAACTTATGTCCTGCAATTGTGTCAATAGCATGGACTGATTTTCTTAACGAAAAAAATTCTGTGTATATAACTAAAACTTCCTTTATTCATCAGCTTTCCAGGTCAAATAATTCTAAATTGCAAATGAGCAAGGTTTTCCTGTTGGTGGTCATCACTCTACTTACTCTCTGATCTTCAGGACTCAGCTCAGACATCAGCATTTCTGTATTGTACGTGCTCCATTCCCAGCTCCGGTTGACAAAATACTCCAGCATGGAGACGTTTCTTAAAAGCCGATTCATGACCTTTGTCATCCTGGGGAAAAGATCGGACAGGAGCAAGTATCAGCACACCACTGATGGCTATTTTCCTGTTACTCTATAGGATGTATGACAAATTACTTTTGAGAAAATATTAAAAAATTTCCCTCTTCTCCTTCCCCCACTTCCTCATTAAAGTACGTATTCTTTTTTCTCTTTCCACACTAACACTCTGTTGAATGAAGCAGGGGATAAATCTAAAGGAGTTTGTTCTATTGGTCATTTTAAAACCACCAAACTCCTCCTCTTCCTCTTTGCTACCTTCTCTTTCTCAAGCATAGCAAACATTTAAAAAACCCAGCCTGATACCAGAAAAGAACTTACTAGGTGATAACACACTGTCGGGCACTGTGCCGATACTGTAAAAAAATTATTAGCTCACCTCGTTCTCATAGCATCTCTGTTAGGTAGGTATGTGTCTACATTTTATGAATGGGCAAAGTGAGCTGAAGATAAAGTGACCATGATAATATAAGCATCAAAAAGAAAATTCCAACCCAGTTTTGACCAACCTGAAAAAGCCTCTGCTTTCCTAATCTCACCACTCTGGGTCCCATTACTTCCAATGGCCGGCATCTTCCTGTCCTGTGGTCAGGACGTGGACCAGCTCTGCTGGGTGAACTTCCCGCCTTTACAGCAATTTACAGAAAATTTTCATAGGTGCTCTTATTTGATCCTCACAGGTAGTAAAGATCTATATTCTTTATCTTCATCTTACAGAAGGATTAACCAGTTCAAGGTCACAGCAAATGCATCAAACTAGATCTTCTGGCTACAAATTAGATCTTCTGGCTACAAATTACTTCGGCCTGTAGAACATTTATCTTAAGCCAGTTTTAACAGTAGTGATTACTGTAGTTGACCCAGTAATGACTCATGATGCTATTTTGGGAATTTGGTCATATTTCTGGTCAAATCCTAATGCCCATCTACCTAATGACTTACAAGGAACTTCTCTCATTGTATTATCATGGGAAATTTTTAGGCAGAAAGAAGATAGGCGTGTTGTTCCCTGATACAAGCATCGTAAAAGCGTTCCATTTGGCTATTACCATCTTACATTTTTGCTATCAACTGAATATTTACATCCCCCTTCCTCTCCAAATTCATATATTTAAACCTATTCTCACCAATGTGATAGTATTTGGGAGAAGACTTTGGGAGGTGATTAGTGCCCTTTATAAAAGAGACCCCAGAAATCTCTCCTGGCCTTTCCAGCATGTGAGGACACAGACAGAGGACTGTTCAGGAGCCAGGAAGCAGGCCCTCAGCAGACGCTGAGTCTACCAGCACCATGAGCTTAGACTGCCCAGTCTCCACAACAGGGAGAAATTACCCGGTCTATGACATTCTGTTACAGCGTCCCAAATGGACGACGACAACCTATCCTTCCTAACTCCTAACAATCTATCCCTCTGACTCTGCTGTCATTGATGTGACTTCAAGAAATTTAATTTTTAAAAATAATCATTGTAGAATGATATCCTATGTACAGGAATATATCAGCATAATAGTATTTTTTCTTAGAAATAATGCATTTATTATTTTCAGGTACAGAAGGTCGTCTTAACACATAAAATGTAAAACCCATAAAGGAAAAGAGTGATTCATTTTTTTCACATAAAAATCTAAAACTTCTTTAGTAAAACAGTGACTATTCTATGCCCTCTTACATAAAACCTTATAAAATAGGTATGATTACTGTCCCTTTTTACAGGTGAGGCAATTAGGTATTAGAAACAGTAATTTAGGGCTCATATGGCCCTTGACTTGGTGAAGCCAGGATTTAAATGCGCAAGTCAGACTCTGAACTCCATGCTTTTAAGAAAACCTACATTGTAGGTAGTCCCCTTGTATTAGAAAAAGCTTCATAAAGCTATGAGATAAGAAATTGACTTGGAGAAAATACATTAAGTATATATTTATGCACGTAAATATGCATTTCTGTAAATTAATAAGGTCAACCCAATAGAAAAACAGGTGAGGCGCAGAGGCAGACGACTCACAGAGGAGACACTTTGAATGTCCAATGAACAAATGAACGCCCAGCCCTCCAGCAATCAGGAGAGTACAAATCAAAGTAACAGATGCCATTCATTGCCATTAGTTTGACAATTCAAAAGATTGATTTTTCCCCCCCGCCAAGTCTTGATGAGGGTAATTAAAAACACATTTTTACCCCGCTGTGCGGATGTGGTAGTGCAAATTGACAGAGGCTTCCTTTAGGGCAAGCTAGCGGTCGTTGCAACATCCGGGTAGCCTCCCATCCAGCAATCACACTCCTCAGCATCCTCCCCAGACCCAGCAGTAGGTTCTAAAAAAATGCACGTGCACTGATATTCATTACCCCATTGTAATGGGAAAAATTAACACTAGGCAGAATGACTTCGATTTTCAAGGAACATTAGTGAAAAAAGTTGGAAAATGTGTAGGCTTGATTTACACACACACACACCTCAAAGCAAAACTATATATGTCTATATATGGTTGTAAATGCACAGAAGGTTACACACATACCCGGGAAGGGAAAGAATCTAAAAGGATTCTAGCATTTTCTGCCATAAAGATGATTCTTAAAATTCCTATCACAAAAGAAACCTGCCTGTTTCCCACAAGTATTACAATTTAATTTCTCACAAAATCCATAAAGGTTTTTGTTGGCTCCCTTCCACCTTTTTTCTTTTCTACTTACAGAACTTTGCTCTTTATCCAGGTCTTCTTACAACCCTGATAAATGTCAAAGTCTTCAGCATGTCTGCCTATAATGTTTGGTTTTCCTTCTTTACCCATCTTTAATAGGCCCCATACAAATATTTTCCCCATAGCCACAGCGTCTCCTTTTCCCCTTGCTCAAGAACCTGATGATTATGGAGTTACGAGCTCTAAATAAGTTCTCTGAAAATTTGGGTGATTGCAACATTGCCTAAGTTTTGGCCATTTGCTCTGCTAATAAGGATGGAAATTAAACATGCTGAGAGAGACTTCCTCCTGTAAAGAGGAAGCAATGCTATTCGTGCTTCCGATGCTTGCTTGCAGGGATTGCCTTTGGTAATTATAATGACTCTTCAGACACAACATAATATTCTTCAAGCAAGGCGGAGAGAAAGGGCTAGGTCCTATGTCACACAGCTAGATGGCGACAGAGCTGCCTCAGCCTAAGCGCATTTCATTCTACCTTGTTACCTTTAATTTCTTTACTCCCCTCTAGATGGCAGTAAATCTAGTTCAGGTTTCTTCAGATCTTTCCTCTTTTCCACTTCTAGACTATAAATTCTTCCCTTAGCTTCTACTTCCTATTTGTAAAATTGGTGTAATGAGTACATCCTCTCTGGATTGTGAGAATGCAAACGAGATCATCCCACATCGTCTGTGTGTGTGTGTGTGTGTGTGTGTTACCATTATTGCACAATTTTAAGATTACCCAACAGTTTAGAAAACCCCAGACTTAGAGTCTCAGTTGCTTTGCTTTTTCGGTGGGTGATTGCTTGTTTAATTCACCAAACAAGTTTCTCAACATTTAACTTCCTTTATTATGATAGAGGATTTTTAAGGTTGGGGTCCCATTGGGGCTTCTCATTACTACTGCTTCAGTTGGCCCAAAATTTATATAAGATTCAGTTGTCACCTTCAATCCCCAGATCAAAGGAGGGCTAAGGACTTTGGGGCCCTAATCTTCCATGCAACAACACCCTTAAAGCAACTGACCCGGCTTCTCACCTGGGCTTCCTTCCTGTGAGCCGCAGATAGAAGTCGTAGATGATGGCAGGGGCCCGGTGGCTGACAGCATTCCAGTACTGGCTTGTGATGGTATTGGTTGTGAAGTCTGCGTTTGGCCTCCTAAAAGCTCTCTCTAATGGGACTTTTTCAAAGGTTGCCAAGACCTGGAATCCTGGGGAAAAAATAGAGTACTGAGTCTCAGAGCATATATGCCCACGGTAGTGGAGGGCATTTGCAATAGGTTAAAATGATAAAGCCTAGTGATTGCTGTGTAGAGTCAAGAATCAATCTCTGAGAACAATATTAAGATATTTATGCCAGGCAAGAGGTCACCTACAAAATCAAATAACGAGAAAGGGTTACAAATTGGGTCCTTTTCCTGAAATCTTTATCTAAAACAACTTCTTGGGGAAATAGTTTCAATCAATACAGTGAAGTATTGTTCAGAAAAACTTAAATCCATCATTCGGTTCCCAGGTTATCTAGTCTATTCTGAAAGTCCCAAGACAGAGCCTGAGGACCTTATTTCCTAGGTAGGATCATTAGTTGTGGAACCATCAGGAAAGTTTCTTCATATTTTACTTAAACCTTTAAAGAGGTTACTTAAAGCTTCATAAATGTTTAAGTGAAAAGAGAGTATCAAGGCGGAATTCTCTTGTGCTGGTTCACTTTAGATACCAGTCTTTTACTTCTTTGGTATTTCTGCTTCTCTGGGAATATGCCAGACTCCATTGTCCATCCACTCTTGTTTCCAGATTTTTTTCACAATATTTTTTATATTATTATGTAGATAAAACCTAGATAAAAGTTAACAAACTTTTTTTTTTTTAAAGATTTTATTTATTCGACAGAGAGAGAGACCGCCAGCGAGAGAGGGAACACAAGCAGGGGGAGTGGGAGAGGAAGAAGCAGGCTCCCAGCAGAGGAGCCTGATGTGGGGCTCGATCCCATCACGCCGGGATTATGCCCTGAGCCGAAGGCAGACGCTTAACCGCTGTGCCACCCAGGCGCCCAAAAAGTTAACAAACTTTTAATGTACATTTGTAAAATAATTCTTTTCAAAAGACATTAATTCCAATACAATATTGATTTTATCTATGTAATATTTTCAAAGAATATACCTAAATTCATTATTCAATTATGATGAAAATATCAGTTACTATGGGAATATGATTATTGTCCTCCTTAAAGTGTATTACTTGGAAATTATATAAAATATATATACCTTATACAGAAGAGATACTCAAGAAACATCTGACCCAGGAATCTGGACTCTTTCCTCCCAGAAGGATTCATATTCCCTTTTAGGAATCACTTCTGGAACGGGTACTGCACATCCAGCAGGGTCAGAGACCTGTCTTCTATTTCTGTTTGAGCTACCACCCCTCCATACGAATTTGAATAGATCTTTTACTCTCTCGGGGCCTCATATATAAAATAAAGCAAGGCCACCAGATTATTTTTAAGATTACTTTCAACTATGACATCGTATAATTTGATAAACAGATAAGAGGTTTCAGCATGGAAGAAGACTTTCGAATTTCAGAAATGGAATTTACATGTAGTATCTTTATTGAAGAGCTTAACATATGTTGTTTGCTTCTATTAATGCCTCTTTTTATGAGTGATACATTAATCCTGTTACTGAGGTAGAGGAGATTTATTTTTATTTCCAAATGTTTTCAGAATTATTTAGATAGATGATCTAAGTAACTGGATATATGATCTAAAAGAACTTTGATGGTAGTGGATCACTTCATTTTTACTGAAGTAACAACTTTACAAATAGAGCAGCATAGCAGAGTGCTCCGAAATGAAAATCAGATTCTAACCAAATTAAGTGCATGTGATTTTTTTCTATATCTAGTACCTAAATAAAACTAGATGATCTAAAAGTTTCAGATATTTGCAGAAAATCAACTCCTAAATTGACAAAGGAGTACAAGATTGGTTAGCTAATTTTCAATTACATGCAGGATTAATTACTTCCATTCAACAACATACTTTCGAGGTTACACTTACAGCTCACTGTATAAATCGATGAAGAGTATTACTGACTCAATAACCTAAATCTACTCTGTTATTGAAGATCTCACAGTGTCAGTGATGTAGCCAGGGGACAAAGGACGTGGGTGTGGGAGCAGCCCCCACCTTAGCACGAGGGGCATTTCCTCACTGACATTACTTAGAACTGCTGACTTTTACTTGGTTTTATCTATTTTTAAAATCTTTATAGCCAAAGGACCCCTTATTGCTTACAGTCATGCACATTATTCCCACTAACCCTCTTTCTTTGATGTTCCACAGTGCATTCTAGTTAACTCTTATGCATTTATAATTACTAATTATTTTATCTTTTACTTATTTTTTGTCTTTTTCTCCCATTAGACTCTAAGCTCCAAGACACATTTTGTCACATTTTTGCCCTGTGGTAGACGCTAATACTGAGTGGGCAGATGCTAACGGTTATGTAGTTACCTCTCTACAGGCACTTACCCATTTTGCCCCAATTACAAGGATTGAGGTTACCAGATGTACAGTGGTAGATTAATGTTGACTTAGGTCTGGAAAATGAAATAAAAATTAAATAAATACAACAAAATGGAGGACGAATGAAAGAAAGATACGGAAAAACAACATGTCGGCAAGGATGTTTCAATAATTCCCATAACTATCTTTTTGTTCCTTCTCTGGGTAAAAATGCAAAACGGAAGAAGGCGAGGAAAGTGTGTGTGTTTGTGCATGTGGGTATGAAAGAGATCTCAAATAAGCTGATGTATTTAGGGAGCAAGTGGAGGTACCATGACAATGAGAACGTAGATCATATTGCTAACTTTTGGACATGTTTATTGGGCAAAATATAGGTTATGTTTTCTTCTAAGTCCAGTTGAGCCCTGCTGTATTGGAAAACATCTAAATGGCTGACTTCAAATAAGAAAAATTTAATTCTGTTTGCCATTTACTATCAGAGTCAAATATACAAACAACCTTTTTTGTGTGTGTGTGAATTAGGAAATAGCACCCCCCCCCCGTGGTGATTTGAACTTTTGGTCTATATCAGGAAATGAGCAGTTGTATAAAATATAAAAAATGCCCTTATTTCACCCACTTTTATCTCCTTTGCCTTAAAAAAGGGAGGTTTATTTTAGATTACTGAATAGAAAGAAAAGCTTTTTAGGGTTATCAAGAATTTTATGCTTAAATGATTTAAAGAGTTTGTTACTATATACAAAATACGAAGCAGTGTTTACAAAACGCCTCCATGCACACATGACAACATATTCGGAACTACGTAAAATATTGAGACCAGTCCTTTCTGACATTAGGGGTCTTCTACAATCAAATGCATATATTTTGAAACTAAACCTAACATATTCACCCTCCTCCTCACCAAATCTTTGAAAGCCGGCTTCCGCATGCGCACCTGTGAACTGCGGTGTACCATCCCACAGCCAAAGTGAGATTGACGACTGTATCAACGGGAATTAAATCTGCCACAGCCATCGGAGTAGCTCTTATGGACCGAAGAAACCCTTTCCCAGCCTGCACAGGAAAAAGAACATTAAATACTGAACCAAGTTTTAAGTAACACCTGGGGCTAATGCTAATGCTGTAATAATAGTTCATACTGCCTCACTGCTTACTAGGTTATCGGGCTAAGGTTGACCTCTCTCAGCCTACCCAACCCCCCCAGCCAAGTCCATCTCAAATGCCAACATTTCCAGAGGTCCTCAGGTTCCTTTGGGGAGTGGAGTTCTTCAAATTGGTGGGAGGTTAATATGTTTAATTAACAAACGCCAAGAATAGTTTTCACATTTAAAAATTGATTCATAAGGTATCTTAAGAACTAAGGTTTCCTAAATTTCCTGTTAATATTAGTTCACCATTTTATTTATTTATTTATTTATTTATTTATTTATTTATTTATTTGAGAGAGGGAGGGGGAGAGAGAGAGAGAGGAACAAAGAACGAGCAGGGAGGAGAGGCAGAGGGAGAAAAGCAGGCTCCCTGCTCAGGGGTTCGATCTCAGGACCTCAGGATCATGACCTAAGCCAAAGGCAGACACTTAACTGAGCCACCCAGGCGTCAATTTACCATTTCTTAAGTGATGTCATTTTCTGCTAGTTCTCACTAACTTAGAAAAAACAGTAGATCGTAAAAGTTTAAGGAACATTTTTAAAAATTAGTAAAATTCTACCATTTTACAAACAATCTTTTATTACTTAGGAAAAGGCCACCAGTTTTTGTTAAGTATCTTCATTTACTTTACAGATGTTATATAAATGTAAGAATTGGGAATTATTCACATTAATAAATAAGTCATACCAACAAATTAGTAGGTTAGTAGTCATATTTACTGATTTTATGAAATTACTGATACCCTGCATATTTCCAGCATTCATTTGCAGTGGTTAGCCCTTTCCTATGTCCCTATGTCCCTAATTTCTACTTTCTTGTGATTGATTCCTCTTCCTTTGTATGTAAGAAACCAGTCTGAAAAAATTTTAGAAAATCTGCATCCATGTGCCACTGTGTAAATAATATAATAAAACTCACTCTGGGATCATGTTAAAATAATTATGTTCCAAGTTACCAAATGTTCACCGCAGCTAAGCTTTAAAAACGAAAGAGCTGAAGGCAGGTAGAGAACAAAAAGAGAGGGGCTGCTAGAAAGAAATCAGAAAGAATTTCGCTGCCACTGTCTTTGACAAGTCATCATAATTCACTCTTAGGTTTGTATGTGAGTTCACGTGGGACCTCGTTCTGAGAGGAACAGAAGCAGTCTGAAGCATGGCATTTCTAATAAGATTTAAACTCAGGGAGAGAACTGAATTCCCATCCGCTGTCCTGAAGAGCAGAGAGGCGGTTCCGGTCCTGTAGTGCTTCAGCGGCACCGTGAATGGGGTCTCGCCTCCCGTCGGCTGGATCGGCCCTCACGGCGGGGACATGCCTACAGACGGCTGCGGACCAAGAGGCACCGCTGACTCTTCTCCTTGTCTGGGGCAGGAGTACTGGTGAGAAGTGTTTTCTATATCCACTAGTTTTTATATGCGACAAATTTGTTCTCATTGGTGGTATCTGTCGAGAACTAGTGATTGATATATTTTTATGATACATAAGATTTCTACCCACACACATCAACTCTTGAATGTGTCTTATAATCAAGAATCGAATAATCGTTGAGAACGTGATTTTTGTTGCATCCCCAATTTGCTGTACTAATTCAAGTGATTAATAAATAGCGAAAAGGAGGAAACACTCCCATCTTGTGGTAATCAGAGGGAAATGCAGACATGGTCCTTGATGCTCAGATTTTCCAAAAATAAAACTCCTCAATAGTAACTGATGATATCCCAGAACCTCTGTTCTCCTCATAGTAAAATCTACACATAATTAAAGTAGTTCATCCTGCCTCTATTTCCCAATCAGCAAAATAGAGATTAAGTGGCTTCAGTAGTAGTTACTAAAGTAACATTTATGGCTTTGGATCAACGAAGCTAAACCAACACTACACATCTTATTACCATGCCTCTGCTACGCTTCAAGGAGTTACTGCTCCATTATTATACCTACCGCAATAATGAGCCCACTAGGTCCGTTTAAGTTATCAACCCAGCCCTAAAAGAAAAAACATCTCTATTAGTTGCACATGTCAGAAAATCGTAATACATTCACAACGTCTGCAGTCTGATCTTAGTAAGTTTCAACCCGGAGCCCTGAGACCCCAGCCGAGGGAACGGTCTGTCCACTATATCTAAGATCACAAAGATCAGTGACAAAGCTCTGGATATTTCTGCACTTGTGCAAGAACGACAATTCTGCCAGCACCTTTTTTCATAGGAGGAGTCATGGGAGTTTCAAGTTGCTTTATGACATCTTAGAGATTAAATTGAACCTTGTCTTAATACCATAACTTGCTAACCAATTCATTAACCATCACTCTCCTTCACCTCAGACCTGATTTTAACTCTCCAGGGGAACACTACATATCAAACACGATTTGTAGGAAGGATCCATTCCTGGAAAATCTGAAAAGTCATAGCACCCATACTCTATTTGTATCAGCTTGCTCAGAGATGTTTGGGGAAGACCGTGTTCTGGAACAGTTGGAGGAAAACGTCTTCTTGAATTTGTCTTTTAAGCCCTAAGCAAGTCAGCTGACCTTATCATGTCTGTTTCTTTATCTGTAAAAGTCAAAATGGGTGTGTAAATAGGAAAGGAGGGAGACAAGAGATGGGGGGCTTAACGTTTGTTCTCCTGGGGACCAGGCGCTACGCAAAGCACTCCTCGTACACGGTCTCATTTGGTTGGCTCTCCAAAGTGGGTCCAGTGAGGAGACTGCTCAAGAGGCCGCATGGCAGTAAGTCATAGAGCGCAAACGCTCTCGGCCCTAGCGCTTCACAGAATAGCTTCAAAAAAGGTGGCCTAATTCAGCGTACTTTCAAATGGATATAGCCGTATACAGATGCAAAACTTAATTATTCCTAAACTGAGAACCTTCTGTGAACGTTGTGATTCTTATTTACCCTGACAGTCGTAATACTACATATTTAAACTGTAGTGGGGAAGCCAAGAACTAAAACTATGCCCGATGGGAACTTTCAGACTAGGGTTAACGAGAAGTGAATTTAAGATTGCCCAACTCTAGGACAGGCAGTGTAACCCTTCAGAAGAGCTTCAGGCTGGATAAATCTGGAACCAAACGTGGAATTTTGTCCTAATAGAAGGGGTTCATATTTGATTTGCTGCACTCAGCTATACATTCTGAGAAGAGAGAGACACAGAGACAGAGAGAGAGGGAAAAAAAAAAATAAAGGACCTCAGAAAGTAAATGGGCAAGAAGGACACCGGTTTGGAAGCAAAGCAAGGAATCTAGGCGAGCGGGCTTACTGGGAAAGGCTCCTGCCACGTCGCTCCCACGATGGAGGGCCTTATGATGGCAATGTTCATGTTCCCACTCTCCTGGTGCACCACCATCTCTCCCAAGGCCTTGGTGTACGTGTAAGTATTGGGCCGATCCCCGATCAGCTTGGGTGTGATCTCATCAATAATAGCATCGTCTAACCACCTAAGGATAGTCAGAGTCAAAAAGAATTTTAGTAACATATGTTAGACAATAGGAAAAAACAAAAAAAAAGAAAGAAAAGAAAGAAAAAAGAACAAAACAAACTAAAACAAAACACAATCAAACAAAATTTTCCCTTTCTCCCTTGAATTCTGGAATCCAGAACAGTCACAGGATACCAAGGCTGAGTGGGCATCTGTCCAAATCCCACGCACTGAATGAGCTCTTGGCTCAGCACCGCCGGGCCCGGTCTTACCAGTTGAGTCGACTTCCTCCCACCTAGATTGATAAATTCAACAGCCACGCAATCTACTGCTTTATTACACATGAACTCTAATTATCCTCAATTATTTCTTCTCCAGCTGACTCACGATGTGCACCCCTGAGGACATCTGTGGGTGCCAGCCGTGCCCCGTAGCATGCCACGTGCGGTGTTCGTGGAGCTCAAAGACTCTCACCCCACGTGTTTCAGGGGTGTTGCCAGTGTTGCCCAATTCACACCTAGCACACCAATTTCGCACCTTTAGCTTTTCACTTTTAAAATTCCGTTCAGTGCCTCAACAAACAAAAGCAACGACATTTGGCAGACTTACAACCTGTTCCAGCAAATCTATGAAATGCATTTTGAAGCTATATTTACAGTCTATGGTAATAGCTTGGTAATTATTTCCAGAGATTGCCCACGAATTCTGAGGCTCTCTAGTAGCTATTAATAGTCTGTCGAGAGGAGTGATTGTAGTCCTCTGAAGCAGCTTTAATAGTGATTGCTGAACACCTCTACTTACAAAAAGACATGTATCACGAGTAACGGAGTTACCATGACACCCGCCTAATCTCTTTTTAAAAGATGTCAGCACCCTGTTGATAATCCCAAAGTCTATCTGCACTTCTCGAAGAAAGCAATAAAATCATTGTCCAGGAAATATTTAGTGTTTCTCTTAACTGGCAGATCTATTTGGTTAACCATTTGTTATAATATAGTTTTTTAAAAATTAGGCTACCTAAATATGTTAGTGTGATTTTTCTAATCGATGTGCTGGGTACATTTACTCCTCCCTTAAAGGACGGAGCTCACACTATTCTGATTGTAGACAAATCTTGGCTCTTACTGCTTTGCTCCCATGACAAATTATTGAACATTTACGATGTGCTTATGCCGATAACCCTTCAGAAACACAGCTCTCAATTTTAATAACGCTCATTTGACGTTGGAGTGGGACGTGAGCTCTGTCTACAATGTTTTGGTCTTCCTTGCTTTGCTGCTATTAGTGCTGAGTATTTTCAAGATACTCAAATGCCTTTTGATTTAAATTGAATAGGGAAAGGTCGAGAAGTTCCTAGAACAAAAGCAACTCCCAATACTTAGAAAAATGGAAGATTTTCTAATTATATGGCCACCTGAGGTTAGGGATAAAGCGTGTGGGATAATGCAGGCACTTCTCCATTTTATGATGATGTTACCTTTACCTCATCTTATTTGATGGTCGACTGTGGATTAACTAACCTAAGACCATTTTCTTTCACCTGCAAACACACACAGATTACAAAAACTGGGTCAGGAGAAATACAGCTTGATTTCAAAAAGGCTGTAAAGAAACACATTCTAAGAACACATCAGAACGTAGCCCTGCGCTAAGATGATACGTCACGTGGCGGGGACCAGCTCTTGTCACTGATGTTGGTGAGCACGGAAAGGGTAACACTTAGAGGCTTTACCAAGCCCGGTGAGTTAGCTTATGCTAGACAATGTTGGCTTTGAGGCGTCTGGGCGGCTCCGTTGGTTGCGCATCTGACGCTTGGTTTCGACTCAGGTCATGAGCTCAGGGTCGGGAGATGAGCCCCAGGTCGGGATCCACAGTCAGCAGGGAGTCTGCTTGAGATTCTCTCTCCCTCTCCCCCCAGCTCATGCTCACACACTCTCTCTAAAATAAATAAATCTTTTGATAAAAAAAAGAAAATGCTGGTTTCATAGGTTTCTAAGAACACAACTACAAAAGAAGTTGCAGTGCTCTGTAAATGGCTCGCCTCTCCTACTTGTGGCTCTGCCTGTATTCCACAGAATTATCTTCTCGATTCCTCAGTTTTTATTGGTGAAAACTGGCGATCATTATAGCTGTTCCAATTTTCAGGTTATCATGAGAACAAACAGGCATATTCACAACTGCACTTAAAGCTCTTTGATAAAGCAAAATGAGCCAATAAACCGAAGGCATTTTTATGTTTGGTAAAACCACCAACGGGCATGTATCTACAAAAGCAGTAGTTGGCTTTAAAATATCTTTTCTGACGTAGGCAAACAGCCCCTGGCCCATCTCATCCAGCCACTTCCTGGGTTCAAAGAGGACGTTGGTGTAAGAAGCACACACATGCGATGGTTAAGTGATACTCTTCTGGGGACCTACAACCAGTTCATGCTCTTCTTTACCAAAGTCTGATTTGCTGCTGTCTGTTCTCAATTTGTTGTTAAAATAGTAAATAAGTTGGCATGGAAAAAAAGACACTCTATAAATAAAAGTACATTCTATAAATTTATAGATTTATAAATTTAAATAAAAATATATTCTATAAACTTATTCTATACATAAAAGTTAATTCTAAAATTAACCAAATGCTCTTCAGGTTACCTGAGATGTTTTGAACCCAGAGGTCCCAGATTCTAAACTTCTACTTACATTGCTTCAAGAGAGGCAAAAAGTTAGTGAAGATTTTGGAAAGCAATGTACACGCAATTTCCTGTAAATGTTACTGTCTTTTTTTGGGGGGGGGGGGCTGAAACTTACTGAATCGACCTCCTAATAGCATTCATAATTTAGGTATTTACTAAAGGAAATGGCAAGAGTAATAGGTCTTTCCTCCTAGTTTTCTTAGGTGACAAGCGGGGCAAGACGAGCGGCGTATCGGGTGACGCTTTCTGCGGAGTAAGTACTGGACACGTGGCCTCGTGGCATGTTTGCTCTCTCCTTCTCCCAGCTCAGTTACGTTCTTCCCTTGATTCTTGCAGCGACCACGCGGCAGGTTCCTGTGTCAGTTCCCGCATGTTATGAGTCCCAGAGAGCGGGGGTTATGCTGCTTCTCTCCGTGTCCAAGTCACCTTCTGCGCCCCGTCACCTGCTGCCTTATTCGGTCCGTGAGGACTCTCCCGCACACAGTCTGGACTGGCCAGTTTGTGCTCTGAATAACGTTTTGGGAAGCGGAGATGGCCACCGGCAGGAGAGCCCGGGGGAACTCAGGGCGAGGTGGGGTTGGAGGGAGACTGTGGGGAAGGAAGGGAGGGAGGGGATGTGTTTGTAGAGAATGAAGCAAAATTGGAAGTGAGAATATCCAGTTGGCTGTGACGACAAGTGTTGAGAAGCTGAAAGGCTGCATGTTGCCCAATTTCAACGTGGCAGAGTTGGCTTCGGAGCAAATTTAAACTTTGTACGGGGGAGAAGGGTGTACCCGTGCCTAACGCTCGCGGTGAACTGGCCTCTGCACTTCCCTCTAGACTTCTACTGAGCACCTCTTCTGGTCTCCAATGGCCTGATAACGTGAAAATCATGCAGTCTGTCTAGGAAACAGTCTAACCTGGCTCTGACTTGTATGTAAAGCCTGGGAACAGTGAAAGTGCACAGAATTTTCAGGTTTCTTCTCAGCTGCTTGGATGTCATCTTAAGCCTATACAATCCACAAATACCAAAATGAGTGTTTTCCTTTCCCCCGGAAGAGATGCACTTTCTTAGTGTTAACAGTGTGCTCTTCACCAGGCGAGACTACTTTCCGACATCTGACCTCCTTTCCTATTTCTGCCACAGCTGCTGCCGTCAGTGTTTGAGCAAACACACCTTCACTTTTCCACATTGTGGACTAGTGGTGCTTCTAGACGCCAGGTAGCTCCAAGAGCCTGATTTTTAGTAGGTACAAATCTATCGGGAACTTTTCACCGATGAAAGCCTCTAGGAATGGAGGGGCCGAGCAAGGACAGTGGGGAGGCCAGGGCGCATCAGTGACTGGAAGATGAGTGACCCTCGTGTCAAAGGAGAGCCTTAAATGAAAACGCACTTTGAGGCCCTTTTCCCCAAACTCGCCTGCTCGTCAGTGAGACTTACGTGGGGCGATGACAAAAGTTCAGCTCCTTGGGTGCCATCTTAGAACCTCCAAATCAATCCTTAGGGGTGACAGCTTGATCACCTTGACTTTTCACCAGTGGAGTGGTGATTGTTACGCTCAGGTAAACAGGGGGATCAGCAGTTTGAGAGGACGCCACTCCACAAACGGTAGCCTTGAACCCATTGGGGTTCGCCCTCAGAAAGGCATTGCTTCTCGGAGTAAAACCTTCAGTAGACTTGAACTTTGAAGGACTTACATCCCTGGCATTAGAGATGGAATCTGATTGATTAGACAGGTGTGCGTAAGCCCAGGTGCAAAGCAGTTGCCACGTCCCATTGGTTTTTCTGTCCACGAACAGAGAGGTGTTTTTTTGTACCTGTTGCCACACCCCAGTTCTAGATCTCCACCCCATCACATGGCAGTCATGGCTGTCCCTGCTTCTCGAGACTGCCCATGTGGGTCCACCCCCCTTCCTCCTTGACCTTACTAAGGTTCCTAAAGCCCACTTTCATCCAAGTCCCTTTTTGATGAAAACAAAATGGAACCACCAACCAACCAACCAACCCAAACCACCCCCTACACACACATACTTGACCCTCCCGCTGTGGATCCCCATTGCCTGTAGAATTAAATACAGTCCTCCGCACGGTATTCAAAATCTCAGTATGGCCCCTGCCCATCTTCCCGGCTGCACCTGTAACAGCTTCCCTCCATGTAACACCCCTGCTGCCGACGTGGACAGACGGCCATATCCACACGTGCCCCCAGTTTTCCTGCTCCTGTGGCTGTGCCTAGCATGTGCCCTCGTCGCACCTCTCCACACCGCGCCTCCTGTCCCAAGTCCGTGTCCTGTGTGTGCCTGTCTCCACAGAGCCCCTAGACCACCACCAACTCAGTCTAACTTGATAGGTCCCCCTTCCTCTACACACTCCACATATAATGCTACCCTGTTCTACTTTGTGTTTTGTTGTGAGCTCCTTGAGAATACGGTCTGTATTTTAAGAAAACACCTTCTAATCTCTCACACTGCCAAGTATGCGGGAGTACCAAAAAGAGCCATGTGACCAGAATCATGTGGCCATGGAGAAAAAGGGGTCCCTGTAACTTATTAGCTGAGAGGCTTCTGAAGAGTTACTTAGCCTCTCGGAGCTTCTGTTCCTTTATTAGCGCAATAGTGATGATACATACTAGCAACCCTACAATATTATGGGAAGGAATGGAATGTCTGTGAAAGTGCCCTTACTCACAATAATTGCTCAGTGATGATTCATAGGTGTCCCTCCCTTCTTAATGCATATTTACTAGATTGATTTACTGCTAAATAAAGCAGTAAATATTTATGGATCCACTTTTCTAGTTTCTGACTCTAGTTATTTCAAGTCTTTATATAGGTGCAAAAATCCTTTTCTCCCGTCTCTCCTAAGAGGAGCTAACTTGGCCTGAAAAAGAGGGAAAGCAGCAATCTTTCCTGGTCAGTTATGTGCACTCTAAAAAGCATTCTACTTGAGTCGCTATTCTGGGAAACTGGAATTTCATTGGTAGTCACTCATCCGTTTACACACAGGAGTTTCTAGGGGTAAAAATCCCTAATTGCAGAAGCTAGAAATACGAAGACAGAGAGATGGGTAAGAATGGTGGCACCGATAAGAAGCATTAACTCCCAGTCGAAGCTATTATTATAATGTGGTTATACTAACATGCTCGAAGTTTATTCTGACACAATCAAATTTCATCTTTCAGCCACGGTTCAGGACCAGGGGAACTCTGGAAGTTTTCAGATACGGGCTGAAGAAAGGGAGCTGAGGCCTGGCAGTCTCGAGCTGTGGGAGGACGGAAGCAGGGTGGGCTGAGGGGATGGGGGAGGGCTGGTAGGTGTCAGTTTGGGTTCACAGGTCCAGTCTCTTTGTGAACAACACTGAGCGGTATCATTGGGCCTATGCAACTGAAAAAGGTCCTGGCAAAAAGTGCAAATCCTCTTTTATTTCCCAGAATGGGAACTCTCATTAAACCGGTTTTTGGGGAAAAGAAAGGTTTATTTTATTTTGTCACGATTGATCTTTTTTTTTTTTTAATTCTTTCCCCCCAGCTTTACTGAGGTATAATTGACAAAATGGTAAGATATCTAAAGTATACATTATGATGATTCAGTATACATATACAATGTGGAAGGACCCCACCTGCCCCTCCCCATCTAATTAGCACATTCACATGGGTGATTTTCTCGCGATCACAAAGCCCAGAGCACGGCCTCAAGATCCTCTTGTAGTCTAACACCTGGTTCCTTTCTAAAAAATGAGGACCCCTGGAATACCAAGAACAATGACAGCTCCTAGACCCCTGGAGGCCACCATTAATAAAAACTTTCAAGAGGAATAGAAACCTAAAAGTCTCAGAAATTCATTTTATTTTAACCACAGGTCAATTACAAAATAGAAATCAGAGAAAACATATTTTCTTAATTCAAAGTAACTAAATTTAGATGAATTGATAGTAATCAGAATAACTTTAGTGCTGTTTGTTAAACCTTCAGAAAATTCCATCTGTTACAGGGGTTGTCGAAACCGTCACAAACAATGGTGAGCTGATGAAGGGTTGCTAGGCTTTATTCAAAGCATGATGCCAGACTTAACATAGGTTTATTAGAAGTTTAAGAGGAAAAAATGGGCCATCGGAAATAGGGATAAGACGGGGCATCTAGGTATTTTACACATAGGGTTTCACATCCCCAACTACAACAAGCTTGCTCTGGAATTCTGCCGTCTATCCTCACGTTTGTCTAAGCCAACCTACCAACAAACCTCAGCCGGAACAGTGTGAACAACGGTCACCTCATTCCATCAACAACACTTCATTCATTCAGCGCGTATTCGAGTCCCTACCACGTGCTGGCGCTGAAAGCAAGAACGAGCAAGAGACATTCCCTTCCTTCGCCAAACTCATTGCCAATAGAGGACACAGACAAGCAACCGGATATTTCAAACAACCTGGGGAAGAGCAATGGTAAAGATGGGCACGGGCTCCTATGGGAGCACCAGGGAAGGCCGCTTCCGCCCAACGGCTTCCAGAGGAGAGCTCCGACGCCGGAGTAGGAATTCACCAGGGAAGCAGAGGGGGAGGTAGTTTCTAGAAACGGAACTGTCATAAGCCAGGGTAGAGAGGCCTGAGGGAGAGGACTAATGACTTCAGTGTGACTACAGCGCACACATAAAGGGGGGCTTGATGGACATGAGGCTGGAAAGGTGGTCCTGAATATAAAATTCTGCATTAATAAATTGTGGTTATGACATTTCCCTGTTTAAAACAAAAACAAAAACCTTGGTTCCTTAATTGCATGCAAAATGTATTCTGTTGAGAAAAAATTTATTTCATTTTTAGATCTGTTTGGCTGTATATTTTTCAAAATAATTACATTCCTTGGGGAGCAGTAAATGACAGACATGAGTTTTGTACAAATGCCAGCGACGGTTTGATCATAAATCGTGTGGCGCTCCCCTGCTTTCACCAGGGGATGCGGAGTGGGGAAGGATGGTAAGTGCTGAGCACCTGAAGAGAAATCAACTCCTCTTCTGGGAGGTGAGTTTATTCTTCTTGGAGATCAAGGGGTCCTGGATCTGGACTAGAGTCTGGACGCAGTTTGAGAGGGCGGAAGTGCTACAGAGGACCTGGAGAAGCCCCTCGCTGGGGGTGAACTGAATCTTCATCTCCTCTCTTCTCTGGCCAACCCTGCAAGACTTCGGAACTGCTCACCTGATGCTGTGATCTGTCAGGTGCTAGACGGGTCAGCAGTGGAGTGAGGCTTTGGAATCTCAGCAGCAGGGCCTGGAATCAGAGCGGGTCTGCCCCTTTCCTGAGCATAGCAAATATGTGAGCACCACGGTGACCACGAGACAGCTAACCAAACTAGGAGAGGGCAGCTAACCGAAAACAAATCGATGCCACCTGAAAACACGCTGAGGCTTTCCACACCCACTCTCTGTACCGACGTGGGGCACCAGAGCGTCTCTTCTCCAACTCTCCCGACAAGCTGCGCGCTCGGAAGGTTGCTTTGCATCACTTCAGCACATCAGCGCTTCCTAGCGACTTGAGGCGACCTCCAGGTCCTTTAGATGACTTTCATTCTTCTTTGTCCCGGATACTTGAAAATGACAGGTAAAAATATCTATTCTCAGAGCTGTAGGAGATAAAAATGTTTGCCCTGAAGGAAATGCACTCTTGATTTAGCTAAGCTGCATTTTAAGGAGTCTATCTTAAATAGAGATACAGTATTACGTGAAATTAAAATCTGACAAATTTCATGGTGAAGTAGTTTATTTTCTCTGCCTTAATACTTTTTTTGCAGTTTTTTTTTAAACACGATAAACTTGGTAAATTGAACAGAAGAATGAAGACGCAGAAAACAAAAACATACTTATTCTGAGACCAGGGCCACGTCCTAAGAGCAAAGTGGTTCCTGTTAGTAGGCAAGACGAGAAAGATGCTAGCCCGTTATTTTTCCTCCACAACAGGACAATGAGGAGAGTGTATCGCAACCTCCTAGACCAAGAGAGCCGCACGTTCTGCCAGACCTGGGAGGACTTCCGCTTACCTATGGGCTCTTCTTTCCTAACCTTTTGATTAACTGCTATGAAACCCTCCCGAGCACAACAACTGCTTATGTATAACTCAACTCACCATCACCACAGGATGGACACTATCAACAGCCCCATTTCACAAATGAAGGAACTGAGGCACAGAGAGGCCAAGGCACTCCTCAAGGCCGCACAGAGAGGGAGCTGCAGACGCCCGGCAGGTGTGACGCGGAAAGCGTTCTTCTCCACTTTCCCACCGGACCCTCGACTTCCGTCAGTGGCCATGCCCAGGTCAGGAGCAAGTGCGAAGCCACCTCCCTGGAAGGCAGTCCTGTGCACCTATTACCCCCTAAACGATTCCACAAAACTCTTCGGTGGCATTTTCCCATGCGTGTCCCCCGCTGTCCTCCCTCCCCACGGGGGGTGGGGCGGGGGGAGGCAAGAGCAGGGGCCGGGAGGGAAAGCTGGCGCCTTTGCGAAGCTGCTGCAGCGGGGGTGGGGGTCTCGCTTTGTTACCTCATCAATGAACGACTGCAAAGAATCAAACAGAACCACGATCTGCCCACCCCCTGACCCCCTCCTGTGACCCCACTTACTCCATGGAGTCGATGATTTGTTTCGGCTCCACCGGGCAGGGGTAGATGACTTCGTCGATGTGCGTCAGGTTACAATTGGAAAAGGCCGTAGAGATATGTATGAAGGCTTCGAGCTTTGGCATCTGACTGGCCATAAGCAGGAGCTGCTGGGTGGCCGTGACGTTAAGTTGCACGGCGTGTCTGCAGGAGGTGAAGCAGAAGGAAGCACAGTGAGGCAACTCGAAACCCCGCCTTGCTGGAACTTCACCTACTCCAATAACGGGCAGGACCATCCGATCTTTGTGGCTGCACCACAGGACCAGGAAGAAAGGCGTGGGTCATGGCTACACAGCTGCGTGATGCCTGGACCGTGTTCTATGGCGATGGTGCATTCTGCCACATAGATCCTATTCCCTGAAGCATTCTTCACATTGCACTTAGAGAGGGCTCGGTTCTAACACAGCTGGAAGGAAAAAAATCACGATCCTCTGAATGTACAAAGGGGCTTCTTCAGCAGCCATTCAAAATATAAAAATCCATAAATTGAGCATCTAATTCAAGAAGCGGCAAAATTCAAATGAATTGTAGGAGAGCAACAGTGGATGGCGAATGAGAAATAGAAATTTTTATTGCAAAGGTCCAGGTCAGACCTAAAAACCGATGTCAAAATCCTAAACTTCAGCTAATAGAACACCAAGTTATATAAGCACAATATGTGATGACAATGAAATGGTTCATTCTAGACATACATGGTTTATACAGTATCAGGAAGCCTATTACTCTAACTAAAAAAGACAATAAAAAAGAGAAAAACTAAATGATCCCCTATATGCATTTTGAAAAGATTTAAAATGACATTCAGTACCCATCTCTAATTTAATTTTAAAAAATTCGCTAAAAGAAGAATACATGATTAAAATATATCCCTTTCCCTTTGCTAGCCTGTATCATGTTTAATGGTGAAAAGTTAGGAGCACTGCTTCAAAGTCAGGGCCAGGAAGAATGCCTACAATCACTACTACTACTTAATACTGCTCTGAACTTCCACCCTGTAATTAGAGAGGAAAACAAAATGAATTAGCATATATAAAAGTTGCAAAGGCAGTCACGAAAATCCCTATCAGATTACATAATTGTATATCTGGGAAACAAACAAAAGAGCTAAAAAAAACCCACCCTGGGACAGGCTATGATTCATTCAGTAGAGTGTCCATTTATAAAAGTTATGTTAAAGGAAAAAGCTGGCACATATTCAAACCTGAGCATTTAAAAAAACATATCAAGAATAAATGAACAGACTATATAAAAAAATGATCAAACTTCATTAAGGGTTATAGAAAAATTGAATAAACAATATATTGTTCTTGGATAGGAAGAGCCAATGTTTTAAATATGTTAAGTTTTTCTGAATTAGTTGACATATTCATGGTAATCCCAATCAAATTCCCAACTTTTTAAGGAGTTGGAAAAATTATCTTAAGTTTAATCAAGATGGATAAGCAGATGAGAATAGTCAGGAAAATTCTGTAAAAAGAGAATGATGATGAGTGTATACTTGCCTAATAAAATAAAAATCACTGTAATGAAATAGTGTGGTGTTGGCAGAGAAAGCCTAAGTAACGGAACAAATAAAGAGTCCAACAATGGAAATTCAGTATATTATAAGAGCTTCATTTAAATAAAGAGTAAAAGCAAGTCATTTAATAAATGTTGCTTAAGAAGTGGCCATCTGTTAGAAAATTTTCCAAAGCTACTCTACATTCACACCCACATCACTTTCCTTTTTATAGAATTTTCCTATTTCTCTTTATAGGCAAATAAACTCTAAATGGGTCAAAGATTTAAAGGTGAAAATGAAGCAATAAAAATGGTAGAAGACATTATGAATAACTGCATAAAAAATACAAGTAGTTGAGGACAAATGACAAACAAAATATTCAGAGCCTTATAAAAGACAAAAAAATCAATATGCTAACTATTCTAACAAGTCTTAAAATTAACAAGAAAAACCGTGTTGGTAGAAAGCCGGCAAAGAGCGTGAACAGGCATGGCACAGATGAATAAAATGCCAGTCAGTGTTTCCACATCTTCAACTTTTCTGATTATCAATAAAGTCAAACTCAAAATATGCCGTGGCATTTCCATTGTATTGGCAACATTAAAAATACAGAATTATACTGTGGTCTGGCTGTGGGTGTCAGAAACGAGCATTCACGTGCACAGGGACAATGTGAGTCCATCCCACCTTTGTGGAAAACAATGAGGCATTATATGTCAAAATGTAAACCGTTTATAACCTGGGCACATCTGGTACATCTCTAACAATTTTACTTCTGGACATTTACCCAAAGTGAAGCACACGATGGTATAAAAAAATGCAAGCACAGAGATGTTCACTGAAGCGTTGTTTATAATTGTGAAAAAACAGAGCAATCCAAAAATCCCCACCAATACAGAACTGGTGGAGTATACTATATACATGTAATAATGGAATGTCATGCAGTCATTAGAAATTATAAAGAATATCTATTGACAATGAGAGATATCCAAAGATATACGTGAGCAAGTTGCTAAAAAATTATCAATATGATTCCATTTTTTGGTGAAGTTGAACATAAGTCTACTTTATTATGGATGTGTAAAGAAAAGTTGGAGTGGATGCTCTCCATAATATTAAATGGTAAGTTCTGGGTGGTAAGATTTTTATTTTTATTTATTTATTTTTTAAAGATTTTATTTATTTATTTGACAGAGATAGAGACAGCCAGCGAGAGAGGGAACACAAGCAGGGGGAGTGGGAGAGGAAGAAGCAGGCTCATAGAGGAAGAGCCCGACGTGGGGCTCGAGCCCACAACGCCGGGATCACGCTCTGAGCCGAAGGCAGACGCTCAACCGCGGTGCCACCCAGGCGCCCCGAGAGTATACCTTTTAAAAAAATGTTATTTAAATTCAATTTAGTTAACATATAGTGTATTATTAGTCTCAGGGGTAGAATTTAGTGATTCAGCATTTGCATATTATCTTTTTTAACAGAAACCACAAAGAAACTTACACACGTGTACACACATGTGTGCGTGCGCCCACACGCCGTGAGGGGGAAATGGGCACGTACCTCAGATGATCATCGAAGCGCACGGTGGCGGCACAGTGGAAGACAACGTTTGTACAGGAGAGAAGCTCCTGCATGTCCTCCTTGCTGATGGCGAAGTCATTCTGATTGAGATCCGCATAGACAGCTCTGATCTTCTCATGCACGTTTGGACAAACTTCTTTGACTTTTTCAAACAGCTAAAACAGAAACATAAATCAATATGCAGAGAGCGCCATCACCATCACGTTGCTCTTGTTTTTGCTGACTTGTCTCATCACAATTCTCAAAACCTGGTTTTATGCGTAATATCACTCCAAGAAGCCATTTACTCAAGAGCCATTTGGTCAGCTTAGTATAATTTCTGCTCCTCTTAATTTGATAAACATTCGAAAAAATCAGTTCTAATAACCAGTAAGGAGTATATTTTGAGCTTTTCCTGCAGAGTGAGGGAGTGACAGTGAGTTGTCCATATCCTGCCCCATCCTCTTTTCCCCGACAAGGCAGCTTCGTGTTTATACGTGGTGATTGTTTCCATTCTTGGCTGGGAAATACGGTTTTCAGTGCAAAATTATCAACCTTTACAAGCTACCAGCAAAATCACCAGCCTTTCCAAGGGAGGTCTCATGGGCACAAGTTCGAAACAACTTAGTTAACTGGCCCAGAGGAACAATAGGTCTTAGCAGTACAAACATGATTAGAAAATAACAAATTCGGCAAATTTGTAATGGGCAAAACAAATACAACTTTTATATAATCTCATTCCAATTTCGATGGCAGTTATTCTCTAGTAAGAGAATTACATGAGCTCATGTACTTTTTATGGGATTTTAATTGATTTCTTAATATTCTAATTTGTTTACAAAGGAAAAGGAACGAGCACTGGGGGTGTTAGCTTTTATTACCCTTGCTCTGATGGAACAGTCTCTACTTTCCCCTCCACATGCAAGTTCCTAGATCCAGTTGGTATTTTCCATTTTCTCAAAGAATATAATTTTAACAAAATGATCTTGGTTTCAACCTGTTCTGACGACAGGAAATTCTACTGCAGTATTGGCTGGGGCGTTTAGCAGTGAGGAAAAGTAAGGCTAAATGTTTAGAAAGGTTAGGCGCAGAGAAAATTAGTCTGTGGTTTTAATCATAGTAGAGTAGCCGAGCCCGTCCCCTTCACCCCTTCTGCCCCCGAAGAATGTTTGCATCTATTCCTTGATTCTGAGTAGCAGGCTTCTTCCCTCCATTGGAGAGCTACCCTGCGCTTTTTTATCGGGTAATAAAAAATTGATCTAACATTGTCAGAAAAATCATGTCTCATATTCTGGAATCAGGCAAGAGCATGTTCAGAGGCCCTTCTGGAAATTCAGTAAGGTGATCCGGGACAGAGGTCAAGTCCACATATTGGCCTGGTGAATTAATATACTTCCGCCTTTGGGCTACCATGTTTTCTGCACGGCAGGATCAGCCTTGCAGCAGCGTGGGACTTCAGTTCTGAAGAGTTTGGACGTGAGATCAATCTTCAAAGCTTTTTTGACATTTGCGACTGATGAGGTGGATACAGTGTCTGAGGGACATTCTCAACAAAGGTCATTCTGGCTCTTCCAGAAAGATATTTAACAGCTTTTGTAATGTGGATGAATCATAAGCATGCTAAAGATTGGTTTTCACTGTCAAATGGTTTCCATCGCGTAGTCCATGTTAATCATGTGACAAATTGGATATTTTGGGATAAATTTATCTAAAATTTGCACAACTTCCCCCCCTTTTAATAACTGGATTTGCAGGAGGTTCTGTTTTGAGTCTGCATGACAGATTTTATTCACAAGAAATTTATTTAGGGTTCTGTGGAGGCTTTGACTTTGGCCTGTGATGACTTCTGGCTGCATTAGAGTAATAAGTGGAAAATGACTTCAGTGTTCATCCTTCCAGCAAAGGAGTTCCTCACACATGATGTAAGCTACCATACAGATTTTCTTTTCCTTCGGTTTTTAAAAGGCAGAGAATCCTGCTATACCATATTGTACTTTAAGCCCACCTGTGCAAATGTGATAAATGGAGATAATTACCATTTCAGGAAATAGTGTTCTGATCTATATTCTATTTATTGATAACATTTTCCAGTGAGAGGGCATATCCGAGTGAACATCGTGTGATTGTTTTTTAAAGTCTAAATTTTCTAATCCAGATGGGATTTATTATGGTCAACTGAAATAAATCAGTGAATTGGCTAACGCAATTCAAACCACAGGGCTAAGTGAGGGTCACATTTTACTATGCAATCCATGCTCACTAATACGACTTGCTTCGTCTGGCATCTCACCATTTTGCTCCAGGCTCTCACAAAATAACACTTCTTAAATGTTGCCCCATCCTAAATAGACTGCTGAGATGACAGCCAACGCCATCCAGCAGGTCAGCGCTTTTCAAAGTGTTACCCACCAAGTGAACTGTCTTGGAATCACTGGGATGCACATTGAAAGTGTTTATTTCCCGCCTCCGGCCCCACCCACTAAAGAAATGACTGGGGCACACCCAGGAGTCTGCATGATGTGAATTGATTCCAAGATGAGAACTTCAGCTGGAGTGTTAATGCCGATTAATTGTTACTGAACAATGGGGTTTGACTCATTTCCCTTTACAACTGTCCAGGGCAGTTACAGGACATCAGTGGTTTTCACACTGTGTAGGCATAAGAAAAATCTAGGAACCAATTAAAAATGACTTCCTTACTCTACTCTCCGAGATCCTGACTCAATAGGTTTGGCATGTGACCCGGGCAGCTGTATTTCGTAACCGGTTCCATAGACAGGTCTGCCAGTCCGGGTACCGTACTTGGTGAAACATTAATTTGGAAAATTCATGTCCAGTTTTAAAATCAGGGCTTAAATTTACCCCTCCGGGTGGTCAACTCCTTGGTTCTTGTTTATCGTTTTATGCCGGACAGCACCCAGTTCATTGAAAAGACTCAAGTGTTGCTTGTTACACTGAAATTAATTACTGTAGGAACAGTCACGGAACCAGGAGTGGGAGCTTGATTCCTGAAATCGTTTGTGTACCGGCTCTTTTGTGTCGGTGGGATGAAAGACAGCGGATCACTACCACAAGAAGAAATGAAGTGTTCCCTTGGGTCCTCTGCATTGATTGCGACCAGCACCCGGAAAGGCTCAGAGCAGAACCTTTGCTTTTGTAATAATGATACAACTGAAGGACAGTAGAAATGCTGGATATGGGTCCTCAGTGGACACCAGCTCTTCTGAAAGGTTCTTTTGCTGATGTGAGACATTCAGTAAAGGTAAGGAAAAAAAATAGATGGAACACACGAGTGAAGAAAAAATATACAATTTCAAAAATGTCATTGAATAAATAAAATAAATAAAATCTTTAAAAAAAAAGATTCTCTCTCTCTCCCTTTCCCTCTGTCCCTCCTCCCCCCCCCCCTCTCTCAAATAAATAAATCTTTAAAAAAATAAAAATCCCAAACTGGCAACAAAGCTATACATTTCTCTTGGAAAGTCTAAGAGTGTTCTATTGATTTGACATTACACAGCAAGGATTTTTCTCTCTTAATATGTTTTTTTTTAAATATTTTATTTATTTACTTGACAGAGATAGAGACAGCCAGTGAGAGAGGGAACACAAGCAGGGGGAGTGGGAGAGGAAGAAGCAGGCTCATAGCAGAGGAGCCTGATGTGGGGCTCTATCCCACAACGCCGGGATCACGCCCTGAACCGAAGGCAGACGCCTAACTGCTGTGCCACCCAGGCACCCCTCTTAATATGTTTTAAACACAAGAGACCATTCCGTATATGACAATAGTTACTGATAGCCCAGAGGCAGGAGAAAAACTTTACATATCCTAAGTGAGAAAATTCAGCGGAAAGAAGACCAGAAAGAGAATTTTTCTGGATTCGATAAACTCCTTGGGTATGACTTTTGTAGCCAAACACTACAACTGCGTTTTTATTAGAAGCAGGAATTGGGCAAGGGGTTGGGGGTGTGACATTTATATTACGCTTTTGAAACAACGTAGAGGTCCTAAACTTGGATTTCTACAATTAACTTGTTATCCGCATGACCTTTTTTGAAGATTTTATTTTTATGTATTTGAGAGAACGCAAGTGAGCATGAGCAGGGGGAGGGGCAGAGAGAGAGGGAGAAGCAGACTCCCCACCAAGCAGGGAGCCTGACACAGGACCCCAGGATCATGGCCTGAGCTGAAGGCATACACTTAACTGACTGAGCCACCCAGGTGCCCCTCGCATGACCTCACTTTGGAGGTAGCCACAGAGAGTTCAGTTGCTACTTTCCGGGGACCAGTGAAAATCATTGTTTTGTTTTGTTTTGTTTTGTTTTTAATTTTATTTATTTGCTTGAGAGAGAGAGTGGTCATGACCTGAGCTGAAGGCAGATGCTTAACCGACTGAGCTACCCAGGCACCCCAAAAGTCATCATATCTTTAATAATCTTGAGAGTCTTTGATCTTTATTCAATATATTGAGTCCCTCTCTTCAAATATAACTATGTTCTCTAGTTCCAGTAATCCATCAAAATTTGCCTAGTATTTTTAATTGGGAAAAAAAGGTAAGGGCTCTTAAACTAAAGGGCAATCTCTGTGGGGTACCAGGTGTCCTAAAACAAAAAAGAACCTGTAAAATTCATGGGAGAAATCTTGGAGTGCTGAGTAAAAGCAAATCAATAGATTCTGTAAGTTAGCTCTCAAGCAAGGACTTAGCAAGAAAGGATATAATCTGAGAACCATTAAATAACAAGTAAGTACAAGTAAATTGAGGCAGAAACTATCATACCCAATGTAAAGATTCACAAAAATTTACAAAATGTCACGATTTTGCTTGTTCACTAATAACTCTCCTAAAATAGAAAGGATTACCCAAGAAGTTTTTATTGCTTTAGTAAGGACCATTTCAATAGGACCATACAGCAGCACGGGGTAGCAGTGTGGTAATCGAACTTTGGCACGTAGCAGGGTTCACTAGAAAGTTGTTTAAAAAAAAAAAAAAAACACAAAACCCCGAATATCCTGACCCTGGCGATTCTAACTCAGTTCTGAGTTGCAGCTTGGGCACCCGTACTTTGAGCCAGCTCTCCAGTGAGTCTGATTCACACGGGGTAGAGCCACTGAGAAAGATCGCAGGCTCTTCAGAGTCAGGAAGGCCTGGGTTTGAATCCCAGTTCTGCTGTTCATTAGCTGTGTGACTGGGGCAAGTTACTCACCTCTTGGGGCTTCAGTGTTTTCATTTGCATGTTTATCTAAAATGCTAATCGCTAAACTACCTTATTCTGTGTTCTCAGAGAACTCATGACTCAGCATATAATCCGCTATTCTTAAAAACAATTTTGCATTAAAAAGTCTTAGTTCCTTTTTCATAAAAATCTGTAGTCCACGCTAAAGAGGACACCGTGCTCGGCTCATTGTCTTGTTATGTTTTGTGGCCCCAAGGTCATTTTTACAGGTTCTTTGAGACGAGGCACCCAGGGCCAAAAGGGAACGAGGGTGGCTAGAAGATGGAAACCAATCTGAAGATTACTCCCAATTCTAGCAGAATTGGTGGCGTCTCTGCCTTTTCCACGTGAAAGGACAGGAAAAGCGACGATCCTAATCCAGACGTGGCCGCCGTCCTCCCTTCCTAAGGAGGTGGTCATCACCGGCACACGTGCTGCTGGCAGAGCAGGGCAAGACAATCGGGGCTTACAGACGCAGCCTCCCCTGAGGCCACGGAAGGCAGCGGAGACGGCGTGAGCTTTAGAGGTAAGAGGACTGTAAATTCTTTGTCACTTCCTTGGCATTTCCTTGGACAGGCGACAACGTTCCTGGACGAGTGTCTCCTCTGTGAGGTAGCAGGAACGCATACCACAGAGGTTTGGGAGGGTGACTAGCCTAAGGAAAGTCAGATGCCTCGCAGTGTCCGCTGCTAGGTGGGTTCTGGAGCATAGGAAAACCCCTTCCCGCATATTCAGCAGTGCTCAGTTTTCAAAAGCTGCTCATCAGACAGCGGAGTGTGTACGTGCGTGTGTGCGCGCGCGTGCATTTGTTGGGTCATTCATTGCAAGGTTACTGATTATACCATGTGACGCAGGTACCGCCTCAGATTGAATGTATTTCGGAGTCAAGCGGAATCCCGTGTCTTGGTGACTTTTTGAGTGCAATGAGGATAGGCAATTTGAAGCTTTTACGAAAAAGACTTGATGTGACTGGAAGAAATTGAAAAGGAAGGAAAGAAGTTGGATGTGTGAAATCATGCCACTGATTGAATTACCTAGTAAATTGTATTGTAAAAGAAAATAAGAGATTGAGGAAATAAACTGCTTCTGACTCTGGGGTTGTTATTATATCCTCAGGACTAAATCCATTTCTTTCTTTCTTTTTTTCTTTCTTTCTTTTTTTCTTTCTTTCTTTCTTTCTTTCTTTCTTTCTTTCTTTCTTTCTTTCCTTCCTTCCTTCCTTCCTTCCTTCCTTCCTTCCTTCCTTCCTTCCTTCCTTCCTTCCTTCCTTCCTTCCTTCCTTCCTTCCTTCCTTCCTTCCTTCCTTCCTTTCTTTCTTTCTTTCTTTCTTTCTTTCTTTCTTTCTTTCTTTCTTTCTTTCTTTCTTTTTTTTCCTTAAGAGAAAGAAAATGGCCCACGGCAGGGAGGGTTAACATGCTTCAACTAATCTGAGCTGAAAAACTGTCAAACTGAAGGCCAGCTACACTCTTATTTTAAAAGTGTGTGTTTGTTAATCATGGGGAAATGTAAATTCCTGGCAAGATGTTATCTTTCTAGTTGTCCCAAGTTCATAGAAGCCTCTCACTTTTTGTGGTATAGTTTCTTAGGAAAAACAAATAGTAATGGAACAAAACTGGCTTTGGGAATTTAAAACACAAATTTCTGTTTCCAATTGCCTTTGCCTCATGCAGAGATTTAACAGAATCGTTAATGTCAGTCAGAAATTCATTTTTGAATGTTGGTTGGGAACAAACAGCTCGTTTGCAGGGTAGCCTTGAACCAACCATGGAAACGGTTTTTTCCTTCTGAAAAAGTCTTTGAAAATTAACAAGGAAATTGTACGCAAAATGAAATTAGCATTTCTGTTGGATGCTTCTTAGTACTGGACGACGTCAGATTGCTGACCTTCCCCTTGTAGGTGTTTTTTGGTTCAAAGTTGATTTGTCTAAGTGCCTTATTTTTCCTCTTAGGGATTAAAATTATATCTAATGCCTTCTAGAAACTACTAAACAGAGACAGTCTTGTGAAAGGAATCAATAAAGTATTTCATAAAATGTTACTATTCTGTTGTCTTAAACCTGATTAGTTCTGTGAACCGAGAGCCCAGTGTGTGACCCTGCATGATTCATTAACCACAGCTCTCCAGGGTATTTCAAAGTTGATTTATCTCATGGACAAATGAGAGCCTATTGAGTAATTCACATTTTTCCAGAGAAGTTGACTTGAAGTATCCAGCACAACCTGCCAAGCTCTGTCTTTGTTTATAAATCCATTTCCTGGTAACATCATATAAGATACTCCCAACCCTGGAAACCTTGAATTTTGCCTGGTCTCCTCAGATGATTAATTCTAAACCCAGCATAATCTCATGGCAACCCTTCCCTTATTTGATTACTATAGTTCAATAGAAGAAGCCCCACCTTTTTTTGGGATTCTCTCAATAAAACATTTTTTAGATACTCACCTCTCAATTACTCTTAATGACCTCACTCTTCATACAATTTCAACTACCTGGGGTTTTATTTTTCAAATATGGATACTGTCTCCTTGATGTTTTCTTAAACAGTTACTAAGAGTAGATTACAGCCAATTTAAGATCCTAAATGGGTATAAATGGGACATGATTGTTGGAAAAAGCAGCACAGCTTTAAGTCACAAAGAGCCTCTCAACATTTCTTTGAACTGGACAACAACTGAATGACTTATTGGCAACTCATTATCTGTTGTTGTGGGGAAGAGCCATGTCTTAAGCAAAGCCACATGCAAGACAGCAAAATAAATAAAATATCAATCTCTCTAAAATTGTTTTTGCTGCATTGAAAAGCTGCAATGAAACAAATGTGTTCATAATGAAATGAACACATTTGTCATAAGTAAGAGACTAAGCAGCCAGCGTGGGGACCGCGGGGACCCACAAGTTGAATAGCATGGATCTGTGACGAGCATATTCACAGTTTAGCACATGAAACCTTATTTTCCTTAGAAGTTTCTCAGATTTTAGGAAAAAAACTAGATTAAAAAAACAATAATTTTGAATACTTGGAATCATATTTCTAATAAAAGGAGAGTCAGATTATTTAATTTTGATAATCAGTTTCAAAACTCACAATCAAGTAAACTTATATCTGATGACATAGTTTTGGAAATTCATTTTTTTTTAAAGATTTTATTTATTTATGTGACAGAGAGAGACAGCCAGCGAGAGAGGGAACACAAGCAGGGGGAGTGGGAGAGGAAGAAGCAGGCTCATAGCGGAGGAGCCTGATGTGGGGCTCAATCCCAGAACGCGGGGATCACGCCCTGGGCCGAAGGCAGACGCTTAACCGCTGCGCCACCCAGGCGCCCCAGTTTTGGAAATTCATAATTGCTTTGCTGCCTTATCTATTTACTTTTTTAAAAGTGGGTGTTTCTTCCCCCACTATAAATGTGAAACATGTTCATTGTCACTGTATTTGCAAAACTTTGGGAAAAGATTACTGCGCTTATTTTTTCACTATGAAAGAGGGTAGCTTTTTTCTCACCATAAAAGTAAACATTCTCATATTTGTCACTCGAAAATCTGGAAGCGCCAAAAAAAATAAAATTAATTCGAGATCCTAGTAGCATTTAAGGACATTTTAGTTGAGATTATACTGAATATGGTTTTGCGTCTTTTTGTTTTTTGCACTGAATATGAGTGTTTTCTCATGTCATTTAATAGTTTATAAAATGAGCTTTAATGCCCTTATACTAGTCTAACACATGTGCGTATTATTGCTTATTTTATCTTTCCTCTACTATGGAACATTCAGATTGGTTCCAGTTTTTGCTACCCTAAATAATACTACAATAATATATCTGTACAATATTTGTGTGTCTCTGGTTGTTTTCTTAGAGTGCCAGCTTAATTATCTTTGTGAGGAAGTCCTCAAGAATCTGCCATTAATTCTAATATGTTCTGTTAAGGGCTCTGAAAACACTTCAGAAACTTACTTGTATATGAGAAAACTGATCCGTTCTGATTTTTGAGCCCCAGTTCCCTGTGGCCCAAGGATTAAAAATAACCTTTTATTCCAAAGCATCTCCCACTTAATTGTCTCTCTCTGAAAGCACGGAAACAGGAAGTGAGAGGTGGTAGCTGTCCATACCATGAAAGGAAAGGAATGGATCAGATGCTTGAATTTGGATAGATATGACAGATGCTCTCTTGACCGTATTTCCTGGGTATGTAGTGGGAATCAAAGGCAAACTGATAACATTTTAATTTATTATGTTTTAAAGAAATACTTCCAAGCCTCACATACCTGCCATGATTAATCTACCTTTTGAATTACTTTATAATGGGTTAGAAGTCACGCATTACTATGTGTGACTGAAGAGAAATATTGTTTAAAGGCAACTCTGGGCCCTACTTAGGAATAAGGTATAACTACAGGTCAGTCACTTTGCCTCCATCAAAATAAAGTTAAATGGCAGAATCTAAACTGGTTCTTGGATATTTAATAAATATCTGCAGCATCAGAGGCTTACCGGAAGTAACACTCACCCCGACAGGAAAGTTCTGAGTAAAAACCAGGAGCAAGAGTGGCCATATAATGGAAGTAAAGCTTGGCCTGGGCCCAGGTAAGACCACTGGAAAACTGGGATGCACTAAACTTATTCATTCAACAAATTTGGTTGATGACCTACCAAGTGGACAGTGGTAACACGTGAGAGTAATGACAATGGAAAGGTCTTAGACTTACAAGTGAAAGGGAAAAAATTGGGGTAATAAATGTGTTACCGGTTTTGGCCAATCTGATACACTTGAGAGGATGTTGTGTTATCTGCCAAACCCAAGACTCTCTTACTCTCACTGAATCGGACATTAGGGGAGCATAAAAGCAGACAGAATTACTAGGAAATCACAGTTTTGTGGGTGTATTCCCTGAAGTATGGCCCTGTCTTGGAAAGTTGATTGTGGCAGCCCACATATTTGGAATAACTGACTTCTAACTTTCTCCACAAATTCTAACCAAATAGAGGAACATTAGAATTCATACAGAATAGTCTCACTTTTAAAAAAAGATGTTGCAAAAATGTTAAACTACATTATTTTGCTTTTAGGTAGAAGCCCAGGAACTGTCCATTCTGCATGCTTCTATCTGGCCACATAAGTCAAACACTTATGAAAGAATAATGAGTGCCTTTGCTACGAAACCAGAAATAGCTAGAAATGTGAGCAGACATTTCCATACTTCAATCTCTTGAGAATTTTGATGTTCTAGTAATTGTTTCCTACTAAAACACTAATACATACCTCCAATAGCTTCACTGCACCAGTAAAATCTTCTTTAGGGAGAGGACAGACTTTTAATTAAAAAAAGGAAAATACTTTTATTCTGAGCGTGAATTTAGGAGACCGTGTGAAGAAAGGCTTAGCAGAGGGGTGGGTCTGTGAGCCTGAACATTTCCAGAAAGCTAACTGTGTGCTGGACCCTATCGGGACTACCTTGAAAGATATGGAGAAAAGGTTTAAAAATTACAACTGGAAGATATCTACGGGACTAGAAATGGAGAGTCCTAAGCATTCAGGGATTTGGCAAATGGCTGCTGGTTGGTTTTTTCTTGGTTTTAAGTTACAATCGAGCTCCGGTTTAGTTATCTCTACATTGGAGATGACCAGTTAATGGCTATGTTTTGGATTAGTCAAAGTAAACCACTGATTATTTTATGTTTTACATTAGCAAAACCTATGAAGGAATTCTACTTTGCCTTTTTAACCCATGTATCAGCTTTGGTCTCTCTGCACCTTAATTGAGTTATGATTGATTATTACACTCCCAATTCAAGATCCTCTCCAAAATTATTCAGAATTCCCAGGTGGCTAATTTTTCAAGGTCGCCTCTGTTCTTGCTTTTTCTCTAGCTCAGTGACGCCTTAAGATTATTTTACAAACACATATTTTGTCTACCATGTTTAGGTATTCAGTATCAGAAGGCATCTTTCTGGTCCTCTATCTAAGAGTTGGCAGGCAGATTTCTTCCTAACATCCATTCTTCTGTGTCTTGGTAAGTCATTCAGATGTTCTCTCTTCTCCATGTAGTCCCTGTGCCTCAGCAGAAGATTGTCTTACCCCAGCCCCAGGGAAAGGCTTATTGGTCTAAGTGCACTGTTATCCTCTACCCAGCAGTTAGCTTAGATCTGGAGTTTCTGAATAAATCAGTGCATGGCAGGAGTTGGTCCAGAAATGGACATGTAACTTAACCCAGGCTGAGGAGATGTAAGGGGAAATGTGCTGAGGATTTCCAGAAAAGAGGTTTCATCCATTTTAAAAGAGAGCTTCAGGGAGAGCCAGCAGGTTGCCATGAAGGTTGCAATGATAACAACCATTACAAAACAAAAACCCAACCATCTTATCATAACTGGGAGAAAGCCAGAACAAAATGGGAGAGCTAAGAGATTCAGAGACCAATGCAGCCGGAGCTCCAGTCAACTGCTTATCACTAGGGTCCTGGAGTTTTCCATTGCATAATTAACATGTTATCTTTTGTCTTCCAAGTCAGTTTCAATCGAGTTTTCTTCCATCTGAAAGTCACCTAACAATACAATTGTTTGTAGTCTTCCAGGATCTGGTCTCAGCATGGCTTTCTAGTTCTTAAAAACTCACTTGTTTGGGGCCAGGGAGGTCACCCATTTGCAAGTGTGGTTGGTTCTCTCTGGTCAGACTGCCCTTTCTTTGTTTGGTCTCCTCTCTCTGGAGAACTCATGCTGCATTGTTATCATGTTTTACAGGACTATCTCTGTCACTTGACTTGGTTATCTCATTTTTATCTTCATATCTTTAGTGCCTACCACACATGTGACCCCCAAACACGCACTTCACTAAGTGCCCAGGATTAATAAAAATGACGGGCAGGATGCAAACCTGAAGCACCGTCTGCTCTGTCTATACCACACACTCATCATCTAGATCAGTGCTGTCTGAAACTCTCTGTGATACCAGAACTGTTCTATGCCTGCCCTGTTCACTAACGCAGCCAGCAGCACACGCGGCCTCTGAGCACTGAAATACGGCTAGTGTGACTGAAAAACTGAATTTTCAAGTTCATTATGATCATTCATTTGAATTTAAATTGCCACATGATCTAAGTAAAAAAAAAAAAAGTAATATAATCTAGGAAGTTTTCTATTTGTTTTGTTAAATACCATTCAAAAGTCATCTATTCACCTAGTTTAAAAACATAATCTTAAGGCTTGTCTTTATTTTGAAATTTTTAGTCTCACAATGATTATGAGCAATAATCCCTTGCACCTCCCAGATAGTCAGAAATGAATGGCTGGGCCACCCCTTACCTGCACACGGCTCTATCGACAGCAACCAGCCATAGTGTCCTCACATTCGCAGGCCAGCATCCATGATTTGTATGGTGGAAGCTTTTCAGTTTTGGAATACCCCAAAATAAAGCACATCTTTTTTTCCCCATGGAATATCTTTTTGTAGGTATCAAATTCCATATAGTGCCAAGAAAGTGGGTATTTGCATAACCAAAGCTTGTTTTCAATAGGCGATAGACTCTGCTCGTTTTAGCAATAAACCTTTCTGTTATAAATGACAACATAGAATGAAGGTAGATGTTGACTTAAAAAAATAATCAAACATAGGGTGCAAACTTCTCAAAATTTTTGAGATGTCCAAGGCACTCAAGGAATAAAAGTACTAAAAAAAGAAAAAAAAAAAGAAAAAAAAAAAAGAACCCACAAAAGGGCCATGCAGACATGGTGTTTAACCACAGATAGATATTAAGTTTTTCAGCCATATAATGCACAACAGATTTCTTTCCTCCCATAATTCTTTTAGGTAAAATTTACGGAGAAAAGAAATCTATACAATAAACTCTAATTAGCCTAACAGTAAATGTGAGGCCATAGGGGATAGTGGTTAAAGCCATACCATACCTAATAATGTCAGACTTGGATCTGAATCCAGAAAGACTTGAATGGGTGGAGAGAGACAGAGGTGGATAGACAGACAGACAGACACTCCTGGGTGAGCAAGGTAGTATTACCCCTTTTTATAAGGAAGGAAACTAAGGCTCACTAAAGTATGTGTCTTGCCCACTGTCCCACAGCTAATAATTGGTAGGGCTGAGATTCGAACTCAGGTCATCTGCCTTGAAGCCCATGATCTTTAAGCACCATCTGAGAACAGCAGACAGTTCCCAGGGGGTACTGATGCTGCTGGTCTGGGCACCACATGTTGAGAACCACTGTTTACAAAGGTCAACAGCTGACAATAAATAGCCCAAGAGTGGAAACAGGTGTAGAGATTTCGCAAGCCAGCTTTACAGAGAAGTTATATATATTACAGTGAAGATTTCCAGAACAAAAGCAATGTTGCTGTCTCTTCGAAAAGAATAGTAGGTCGAGGTTGTGCTGACCACAAGGCTCCCTGCCACGATATTTATCTAGAAATCTACAAGCCGGCTACAGAGCTAAAAAGACAGGTCTGCTGTGTGATAAAAGCAAAGTCCGTTAGGGATATATAACTGAGTGAAGCTGTCGGAAGAGGGTTCTGCGAGTTCATTCTAGATTTCAGTTTTATGCCATTTAGCCTCTTGGTCTTATTAAGAACCACTAGTCACCATGAGGCTGCCGCGTAAGGTAGAAGCAAGCATCTTGGTTCAGGAGCCAATCTAAAGTCTGACTCTCTCATTTACTAGCTGGGTGACCTCTGATAAGTCAACACCTCAGGTCTCAGTTCTCCCCTCTATAAAATGAAGACTGAGGCTATGACTCATTCTTTCCTCACAAGGCTGTGGCTAAAATCAATGAGGTAAGGCACGAAAAAGCCTTTGAATGGTGTCTGTGTGTCCTAAGTACCCAGTAACGGTCAACTACTGTTATTTGTCTCACTGCCGAGTCAGGCCATGAGATACAGGAGAGGCTTTCCTGATTCTGCTGACGATCAGCGGTACCCAAATCTCATCCTGGTGCCTGCAGATAGATGTGGTCAGCGGGCTTACTGGGTGTCTATGGTGTGATCCCGCCTTCATTGGATGTGAGCGTTCCTACACAGGGAAAAGGAGACTTTGTAAAAACAAACAAACAAACAAACAAAAAAACTTATTTAAATTTTCCTTTTGCCAACCCTAAATGACCTGTATATTCCAAAAGAGACTGTAAACCAGACACGTGCCTTTTTTCATAAATGAAAATCCCGGGGAATCTCTGTGGTTGTTCCTATTTCGAACACTGCAGACTAGAGCTTACGAGGTAAAGTGACAACGAATTGAAAAGGCAGAATTCGAGCTCAGATATGCTTGAGACCAAAGCCAATACTACCTTCAAATTTGTAAAACATGGGAGACTATACATTATCCTTTTTTGAAGGAGTGAGATGGTTTCATACCCAAATGCTATTTACACGTATCATATTTCATTTTGCATGTCTTCCCCTTAGAGGAACCTATGGGATAACAGAAATACCAAGTTGCCCAGAACAAGTGTAGAACACCTAAATCTTGTGGAGTTTGGGCAACTGGAAGTATTATCACGTGGCTACTTACTAATTGTATCTACTTGGAATATAATAGAATAGAACATCCAAAAATGGAGGGTGGGACAGGAACTACCTTGAATTTAGAAGAAAGGTCAGGGGCACCTGGGTGGCTTAGTCGGTCAGGTGTCTGCCTTCAGTGCAGGTCATGGTCCTGGTGTCCTGGGATCAAGCCCCATGTTGGGCTCCCTCCTCAGTGGGCAGTCTACTTCTCCCTCTCCCTCTGCCTCTGCCCCCTGCTTATGTGTGCTTCTCTCTCTCTCTCAAATAAATAAATCTTAAAAAAGAAGGAGAAGAAGAAGAAGAAGAAGAAGAAGAAGAAGAAGAAGAAGAAGAAGAAGATGACGACAACAAAAGGTCTGAAAGGGTTCCACTGAACGGTGACAGGTCTTGAACCTGGAGAGTCCACTCTGGGGGTGTTAGCATTTCGATTCTTACTCAGTAATTTCCAGAACACAGAGTATCTGCTCATTTGCCCTGGACAGGGCCTAGGCTCTCTTTCTTCTCTTACAGGCAAACGGCACAGATTTCTATGAGCTGTTGGTTGCCATCTTGTTCTGTCTCCTCTCCTCTACCCGCCCAGGCATCTTGGCCCCCACTTGCAGTTCTGGGGCAGTCAGGGAACATTGTAGTGAGTCAGCTTGCCCCAAGGCTCTTCCCCTATGGCATACCTTGCTATTGAGGATCTGGAAAACCCTCTGCTGCGTCGTCTGGCCAGCCTTGGGCCTCACGAGGATGTAAATGACTTTCAGGTCAGGGCTGGTGCGAAATAGCTTCTCCATCAACACTTTGCCCATGAAGCCTGTGGCCCCAGTAATGAGAATGGACTTGCCGTTATAGAAAGCTGCAATCATGGACATGGTTTTTCTCTTGTCTTTTATAGCTCCGGAAAGAGGTTCCTGAAAAGGCAGAGAAATAACATCACATTCTCAGAAGTTCTAAGATGCAGTTAATTGAAAATGTTTCTGGGCCTTCCAGGAGTTCTGAATGCTGAAAAAAGGTCAGAGTGAGAGCATCATACTTGATTGACAACACGATTCATTTCAATCAATATTTATTGAGTCCACTTTGCATGCCAGACTTTATGCCAGGAATCGTGGGCAAAAAAAAAAAAAAAAAAAAAAAAAAAGTGAGTAAGACATGGTTCCTGCTCTCAAGAGATTGCTCATAGTCTAACAGAGGAGACAGACATCTGAATAGATCACTGAATATAATACGTGAATGCTCAAGCAAAGGGATTACAGAGGCGGAGTGTATAGCAGGATCTGGAAACTTCAGGAAGGCCCACCTGCCTGCCCCTATGGGTGATGATGAAGTGAACTGTGAAAGCAGGGCAGGGCTGGGGTAAAGGTGTTCCAGCCCTGAGGACAAGAGCAAAGGTGCAAGGTGTGGCCAGTCATGCTGCCTGGAGGAGACAGAAGGAAGTCAGTGTTACCAGAACGTCAACGATAAAGCTAGGACTGGCCTCCAGCCTATGAAAACAAAGCTTGGAACAACCATCACATTCTTTTTAAATTATGATGTCATTAGTGTTTCGGTTGCAGTTTTCTTTTGAGAAAATGTTGGAGCAAATAACTTGTGGTTTCACTTGAACTCACAGGCCCCGGCCTACCCAGCATTTCTGCGTAAATACATTTTTCCCTTCCATGAGCTGAAAAGGGGTGTAGTGCCACCCTTCCCCTACGTGTCCTCTCAGGGCTGAAACACTGCAAAAGACAAAGGGCAGAGAAGGTTGAACAAACGAGACCAGGACCGGAGGCTTTGTTAAGCTCCGAAATAGTGCCAGGTGACTGTAGGGGCTCCGTCCGCATAAGGCCATTGCCAGGAGCAGAGAGAAAGAGCAGGTCTGGGAGTGGGAAGCCAGAGGTGGCCCTGAGGTCCTGGGCCTCCCAGAAAAGGCACCGCATGCTCTTGACATGCCTCCCGCAGTGTCTGTCTCTAAGCCCGGGTCCAAAATGGCCCAGGGGATGGCATGGTGGAGAGCTTTGAATGAAACAGTGCTGGGGGCTGGGGGCGGACTTCTGCCTGTCACAGCAGGTGCCCCGGGATCTGCAGGATGGCGGTGGGTTGATCTTGCAGAACACAACTCCAGGGGCTGGCCCGACATCAGAGCTCACGAAGAAGGAAAAAAACAAGTAGAAAAGTCAGCACCCTGCCCTGTCAGGGTCAAGGTTACTCTGCCGGCAACTCCTTCAGGAACTCCTTAACGCCTTGGAGTCCTAAGTTACAGATGGTCACGACAGTCATAATTTATACTGTAAGGATCTTGAGGCTGTTCTTGGACAGAAGTCGGCCTTTGGAGGATTTGTTCACTCATGAATTTACTCAACAAATAATTTTGAGTACCTGCCCTGCCAGACTCTTGCTAAGTTCTGAAGATAAGCAGCTGAGTGAGGCAAACAGGTCCTGGCACTCCCTCTAGCAGAAGAGGCCAGCAAGACAAAGATTGGTAGATACGTAAACAAGAGAATGATAGACTGTTACAGATGCAAATAAAATAATGATCAATGACAGAAATCACATCCAATCATCAACCCTATTCACTTTAGAAAGGCTGGATTTCAAATCATGTTAGTTATATCCACTGAGTTACTAATTAACACCTTTTATTGGGGCGCCGGAGTGGCCTAGTGGTTTCGCATCTGGTTCTTGGTTTCAGCTCAGGTCAAGACCTCAGGGCTGTGAGACGGGGCCCCATGTGGGGCTCTGTGCTCAGTGGAGAGTCTGCTTGAAGATACTCTCCCTCTGTCCCTACCCCACTTGCATGCTCTCTTTCTTTCTAAAATAAATCTTAAAAAAAATAAACTCCCTTTTATTGAGGGTTGATGTGAAAAATATTTTGAAGAACACATTTAGCTCTTGTGCAACATGGTAATTAATCATAGTTTTCTTGTTTGTTTTGCTTTTTACCATGTTGCAAAATGTTACTCATATTGCAATCTAGCCAATCATTTTCTCAAGATTTTCTCACTTGGGAAAAGTACTGAAGAGTCTTGCCTTGCCTGCTGGGAAGCTCAGGAAAGTGTGGAAGGCAGTATGACATCCTAGTTCAGCTCACAGGTTCTAAGCAAGACTACCTGAAGTCAAATCCCAGTTCTGCCACTTATTACCACTGTGACCTCAGGCACATCATTACTCTCTCTGTGCTGTAGCTTGCTCGTTAGGTTAATGGGGATAACAAAAGTATCCACGTAATAATGCTGTGGTAAGAACAATACGAGTCAACATATTACTCAAACTCTTACTAATCAAAACAGTATTCTACTGGCACAAAAAATACACACACAGGTTGCGAGTAGAACAGAGAGCCCAGAAATAAACCACAATTATATGGTCAATTAATCTACAATTAAGGAGGCAAGAACATACAATGAGGAAAAGAGAGTCTAATGATTAAGTGGTGTTGGGAAAACTGGACAGCTACATGCAAAGAAGGAAACTGGACCACTTTCTTATACCACACACAAAATAAACTCAAAATGGATTAAAGACCTAAATGTGAGATCTGAAACCATTAACTCCTGGAAGAAAACACAGGTGATAATTTCTTTGCCATCAGCCACTGAAACATTTTTCTAGATGTAGGAGACCTCAGGCAAGGGAAAAAAAGCAAAAATAAACTACTGGGACCACACCAAAATAAAAAAGCTTTTGCACAGCAAAGGAAATCATCAAAACAAAACAACAAGGCCACCTACTGAACGGGAGAGGATATTTGCAAATGATATATCCAATAAGGGATTAAATCTAAATATATAGAGAACTCATATACGTGAACACCAAAAACCCCCAAATAATCTGAATAAAAATGGGCTGAGAACCTGAATAGAAATTTTTCCGAAGAAGACATACAGTGTCTAACAGACAGATGGAAAGATCCTCAACATCGTTTATCATCAGGGAACTTTAAATCAAAACCACAATGAGTTATCACCATAACACTTGTCAGAATGGGTAGAATCAAAAAGACAAGAAATAACAAGTGTTGGTGAGGACGTGGAGAAAATGGAACTCTTGTACATCGTTGGTGGGAATGCAATTTGGTGCCGCCCCTGTATAAAGATTTCTCAAAAAATTAAAAATAGAATTACCATATGATCCAGTAATTCCGCTACTAGGTATTTACCCAAAGAAAACAAAAACACTAATTTGGAAAGATATATGTACCACTATGTTTACTGAAACATCATTTACAACAGCCAAGATATGGAAGCAACCTAAGTGTCCATCACTAGGTGCGTGGATAAAGAAAATGTGGCATATGGAATATTACTCAGCTATAAAAAAGAATGAAATCTCGCCATTTGCAGCAATTTGGATGGACCTAGAAGGTATAATGCTAAGTGAAATAAGTCAGACAAAGACCAATACCGTATGATTTCACTCATATATGGAATTTAAGAAACAAAGCAAACAAAGAAAAGAGAGACAAACAAAAAACCAGACTCTTAAATACAGAGAACAGCAATGTCTACAATAGCCCAACTGTGGAAGGAGCCGAGATGCCCTTCAACAGATGAATGGATAAAGGAGATGTGGTTCATATATACAATGGAATATTACTCAGCCATCAGAAAGGATGAATACCCACCATTTGCATCGACACTGATGGAACTGGACGGGATTATGCTAAGTGAAGTAAGTCAAGCAGAGAAAGACAATTATCATATGGTTTCACTTATTTGTGGAACATAAGGAATAGCAGGGAGATGGGTAGGAGAAGGAAGGGAAGAATGAAGGGGGGGTAAACGAAGGGGGAATGAACCACGAGAGACTATAGACTCTGGGAAACAAACTGAGGGCTTCAGAAGGGAGGGGGTGGGGGATTGCGACAGGCCGGTGATGGGTATTAAGGAGGGCACGTATTGCATGGAGCACTGGGTGTTATACATAAACAATAAATCATGGAACACTATATCAATAACTAATGATGTACTGTATGGTGACTAACATAATTAATTAAATAAATACATACATACATACATACATATAACTGATGGTTGCCAGAGGGCAGGTGGGTGGGGGGATGGGTGAAATAAATAAAGGGGATTGAGCGTACACTTATCATCATGAACACTGAGCAATGTAAAAATTGCATGCGAAACCAATATAACACTGTATGTTAATTATACATCAATAAAAAAAAAGAAAACTCTTAGAAATATTAGTTACCTATAGTATATACTCCGTAAGTGTTAGCTAGTAATATTGTCACTGGCTATACATTTTTCCTCTTAATAGTTCCTGGTTTTTCCTTTTGACATTTATTTTAAGTGCTCTGTCTTATGCATTTTCTACACCCTCTTTTGGAAATAGGAGGGGATTTACAACTCAATCAGTCATCAAGCCAAGTAAACTCTTTTGCCCAGATGCAACTCTGCTGGCTGATAAGCCTTGCTAGTTCCTTCACACATAAAAATGTTTCAGCGCCACACTCCTTTCGTCTGTTAGGTATACACGAGCATGGTGGGCAGGGGAACACAGAGGAGAAACTGAGTTTGGATACGGTTATTTCCCAACCTCACTTGTTCTCAAGATGGCAGATGCTTGTTTTGCACTCTTACATGCTTTAATGGCGTCATATTTTCTAGAAATGCGAACATACTGTTAAGATAGTTTGATCCCAGACACAGTTCTGTAACCTGTGATAAAACATTGTAGGAAGCAGGTAATGTATTTCTAATGAGCCCATTTCTTATGGGACAAAGGAAGACTTGATGTGTCCCTAAAGAATTGCATTTGCCTGCTCCGTCTGGAGTCCAAATACTTCTCAAGCACAACCAAGACCACGGCAGAGCACACGGAGTTCTCTGACAGGAAAACAGCACAAACCAGTGCTTGGTGGCGCTCGTTACCTGATTGTTGGGAGCGGGAGTGCGGCCAAGACTCTGCACAAGGCAAGGGGTTCTGAAAAATGTCTGACAATTCCTCACCCTCAGATAGAAGCTGTATCAGAGATGTTTCTTTTACTTCTTGCCTCCACTCTCAATATATGGCTTAGTTCCTGGCCCCAGAAACTCCTATATAAAATTTGGCTTTTGGGGCGCCTGGGTGGCTCAGTCAGGTAAGCGTCTGCCTTCGACTCAGGTCATGATCCCGGGGTTCTGGGATCCAGGCCCTAATCAGGTTCCCTGCTCAGCAGGGAGTCTGCTTCTCCCTCTCCCTCTGCTGTTGTCTCTCTCTCTCTCTCTCTGGCTCTCTTGCTCTGTGAAATAAATAAATAAAATCTTAAAAAAAAATCTGGCTCCCTGAATTCTGTTCTATATATTAAACTTGCAAGGTCCAGGAATTATTAACCCTGAATATAATTCATTAAAATAATTACGTTAATTATTTTAAAAATTAAAATAAACTTACATTCAGTAATGGATGATACACAACTCTGGAAGGAGGAATATGTTTAGGACCAGCTGACCAGTCATGGTTTGCCTTTCATACCTTCTGATTGCCAGTGTAGAGAGCAAAGGACAATTTGCTATTCCTCATGCTCATGATACGGCTTGTGAGAAGCCTAAGCCGCTTTGACAATTTCCAGAATCATCCTGTATAATGTAGCATATATGATGCTTGAACGAAAAAGGAGGGGGCCTCTGAAAGTTAGCCAGTGCCTTTTTACTGAATGCCAGATCCTGTCTAGACACTGGGAATAGTAGTGATTAGTCTATAGGCAGCTTCAAGATTCTTCCTTTCTTTTCTGGAGCATTTTTCTCTCCTTAAGAATCATTTCTCATGGTCATGAGTAGAAATAGCTAGTTTTTACTCTTCTTTTGGTAGTAGAATGAGGCTGTTCTCATTTCTAGAGAACAGATGTTAAAATACTGAATCATGAGTGTTGTGTCAAGTTATACATTTTTTGCAGGTTTCAGCATATGCAAATTATTGAGTGTTTCTTCTGGAAAATAAAAAATTAAGATTCAAGTACTTAAGGGAGACAAGTTTATTGATATTTCTTGATAGTCCTTTAGAGAAAAACATTAAAAAAAAAAAAACAAGGTGCTTTGCCCCTCAGGAATCTTACTTAACCAAGGTTTCTTGGTCTTGGCTCTATTAACATTTATGGACGGATAAATCTTGGTGGGGGCGGCGGGGCTGGTGGGGGTGGTGCTGTCCCGTACAACGTAAAGTATTTTAGCTGCATCCCTGGCCTCTACTTACTAGATGGTAATAACATCCCTCTTCCCCAGCCAAGTGTGACAATCCAAAATGTGTCTAGACTTTGCTAAATGTGCTCTCGGGAAAAATTGCCTCTTCTTCAGAGAATCATTGTTCTTGGAACTTCTTCAATGCTCATTTTATAATATTCAGTAAAGCACATTAAAAAGTCAAGATTCAAGGTTGAATTTCTGCTTGTGAAACTAAGGGCAAATATGATCCACTGCACCCCTATTTTACCTATGCTAAATCCTTCATAGCTACGTGCATTTACCCAAGCAAATTACGTGCATAGCAAATCCTGATTATACTCAAAGTGGAGATGAAGGAAGGCTTCTGCAGATAAAGATGTCCCACTTTTTATTTCACCAAATTTCGTTTGGTCTCTGTGCTTTAAGTTAGACTATGAACCCCACCTTCCATACAGATGAGCCTCTCAATTTCATCCATCGAAACCGATGACAGGCAATTTTAGGAAAGAATGGCAACCGGACCAGCATGAGATCAGCTGAGGGAACCGTTAGTATTGTTTGCTGTATATTAATAATTCTATGGATAATTGAGCCAATATCATCTATATGTAATTCTGTGCCCCTTTTTTTTTGAAGATTCAAAGATGCTGTGTGTTAAGAGATAAGTCATGTGGGGGCGCCTGGGTGGCACAGCGGTTAAGCATCTGCCTTCGGCTCAGGGCGTGATCCCGGCGTTATGGGATCGAGCCCCACATCAGGCTCCTCCACTGGGAGCCTGCTTCTTCCTCTCCCACTCCCCCTGCTTGTGCTCCCTCTCTCACTGGCTGTCTCTCTCTGTCAAATAAATAAATAAAATCTTAAAAAAAAAAAAAAAGAAGTTTGGGAAATTGTTTAAAAAAAAAAGAGATAAGTCATGTTGGCAAATGGTGTGTTGGTTGGCAATGGACACAGTAGTATGGGCTGATCTATTGGAGAAAACTGATGCTATTTTGGAAAATTCAGCAAATGAAGTTTGTTCTGCTTCATCAAAATCGAACAGTTGAAATTCTTTCAATAAGTGTGCTGAATGAATTGCATAAATGCATTTACAAAATAGTCAATGAATAAAAGGAGATTACAAACTTGTGAAAACATAATGTCCATTACAGATCCCTATGGGAAAGCCTGGGGGGGATGAAATCAATGACAGTAGCTGTATAATCGTGTGACAGGATTCAAGGGAAAGAGCCTCATTGCATGTCTATAATTTCTTTCCATGATTTAAAAGGTAACTTAATAATACATACTTGAAAAAAGAAGTTCTCAGAAAGTAATGGCAGGCAGTATTTTTGTAGTCTCTTCTTTTGCTGTGGGCACTGAAAGTACAAAGACATTTGCAAAACAAACCTCCTTAGTTTAAAATGTATTTAAATTATTTTTCACAGTGTGGCTCAGCTGACATTACACACTGTTATGGACTGAACTGTGTCCCCTCCACAGGCATAGGTTGAAATCCTACCCCCTAAGGTGATGGTATTTGGATATAAGCCTTTGGGTTACATGAGGTCATCAGGGTAGGGCCCTAATCTGACAGGACTGGTGTCCTAATAAGGAGGAGACACTGGAGAGCAGTCTGTCCTCAAACAGGCACCGTGGAAGGGCTATGTAGTACATAGAGAGAAGGCAGTTGTCTACTATGCCAAGAAGAGAGTTCCCACCAGAAACTGAACTTGCTGGCACCTTAATTATGCGCTTGGAGCCTCCAGAACGATAAGAAATAAATGTCCGTGAAAGCCACCCAGTCTGGGGTATTTCATCACAGCAGCTTGAGGGGACCAATGCGCACACACACACACACACATACACACACACACGACAGAGACATGAACATTTCTGGATGGTCAAATAACTTGACAATAATTCCGAGCAACCTTCCTAATTCGGGAGTAGACCCGTGTCATTTTCCCATCTTTGTAAACAGAGGTAGGATATTGAATCTTGCTATTCATATGTTTGTGAATATATGGGCAGGCCTTTGACAATAAACTACAGAGACCTCACTAATCCAAACTTGAAAGATCTGTATATAAGTCACGTATCTGTTTGTCAAACACTTAGTGAAAAAAAGAAGTTTTCATCAGAGAGTTCCTTCTTTTGTATTTAGCTTTTGTTTCCAAATTATACACTTCACAATAAACTTAGATGACTTTCCGTGTGGGTTTGTTACATAAAGTCTTTCTGTGAGAACTTTTAAATTCTTGATGAAGGAATATTAACCCTCCGGGGTATTGTAGGCAACTGTTGGGGCACAGGCCTCGCTAATCGGATTAGCGATGGTCATAGTCTAGAAAAACCAATTTGGAAAGAGTTCTGGGCAGGGGAAAGGACAGCGCAGGCTGGCTTTAGGAACACAAAATTTACTAATCACCTTAACACATCGAATAATAGTCTTTCTAGTTTCCTTCTGCTTAGCTCATCAGTAAGTCTTCAAAAAACCCTCCAAATTTAACAAAAATTAAAAAGAAGGGGCACCGGGTGGCTCAGTTGGTTAAGCGTCCAACTCTTGCTTTCAGCTCAGGTCATGATCTCAGGGAGGTAAGATCCAGCCACGTGTGGGCTCCATGCTCAGTGGGGAATCTGCTTGAGATTCTCTCTCCCTCTGCCCCTCCCCCTGCTCACACACACTCGCTCTCAAATAAACAAATCTTTAAAAAAAAGAAGAAACAGGAAAAGATATGACCTAAACTCATCATTACATGATAATTAATTAAATAGGCGTGCAGCCTGTCTACTATGTGTGACACTCTGTGTTAGATGTGACTAATATGAAAACATTCTCACTAAATAGTAAGGAGTTATGAAAACACATGGTATCATTATTATGGATTGCAGGTTAAGTCAAACAATAGGCAGCATGTGAAGATTCTAAAATGGTATCAAGAGAGTCAAAATCAAAATCTTGATGAAATTCAGAGCATATTCAGCTTTCTGGATGAAAATCTTGATGCTTTCTATTTTGTCTTGATGAATTATAAATTGGGTCAGGTTATAAATAAAAGAATGGTTGATCTATTAACACAATGACCAAAGGAACCCAACTGAATGGATAGTAAGCTAACCTACTTTTTCATGCTCTGCTTAGAACTAAAGACTCTTTTTTTAAAGATGACATGACAGAATATCTATCTATCTATCTATCATCCATAGACAGAGTGAGAGAGACAGAGATAGAGAGGGAGGAGAGAAAAAGGGGGAGAGAGGGGAGGACAGAGACAGGGAGGGAGGGAGAGAGGGGAGAAGAAGTGGGGTAGAGAAGAAGATGGGAAGAGAAATGGGGGGCGTAGATTTAAGAAATTGGCTCATGAGATTATGGAGCCTTGGTAAATCCAAAATCTGCAGGCTGGAGACTCAAGGAAGAATTGCAGTTTAAGATCAACGGCAGAATTTTTTTCTTGGGAGAGGTCAGTCTTAGTTCCATGAAGACTTTCAACTAATTGGATGAGACCCACTCACATTATGGAGGATAATCTGCTTTATCCAAAGTCCACTGATTTACGTGCTAATCTCATTCAAATAACACTTTCACAGAAACATCTAGAATAATGTTTGACTGATATGTAGGCACTGTAGCCTAGCCAAGTTGACATATAGAAATAAACATCCTAAGTCCACTCTTGTTGACTTTGCACCCACACACATCTCTTTAAACCATAATTTACAAATAAAGACAGTAACAAACTCATACTTCTGCCCAACATTATACGACTATCCTGCATCCAAGTAAAACATACTAACCCTTTCCCCAGAAAAGGATGCAAAGTCTTTGGGTAATGTTTACTCTTCTTGATATCTCATAACTTAAATACTATGACATAAAATTGAAAGTACTTAATACTATGATATAAAATCAATACACCTTATGTAACATGATAAAAGGATCAGATAGCGAGGAAAACAAACATATTTGTTTTACACACAGATACACACACATAAATGTATTCATAATAAAATAAGAAAAAAACCATGGCAATTACAGTCCTCATTTCTATAATTAATCACATGGCTGCAGCTGGTGTTTGTAACTACCTTCTTCCACTATTTATTCTGTACTCTCTTTGCCCTCAGCAAGCACGTCGGCTGGCCATGCTTCTTTACCTGGTGGGGTAAAGGGTCTGGGTCATCAGGAGCCCTCCCTGAACTGGGTTATTGTAGTTTTCCATTGACCTTAATCACAGGGCATAGTAATACTAAGAGATGTCCTGAGGGATCTCCTGTATTTCAGGCCTACTCTTCCTTACCTCCATTGTGGAGTAGCAGTCCAATTTCCCCGTGGTAGTCCGGAGCAGTCACCCCAGCCCACAGAAAGACTCCCCTCTTTGCCTATTGATTCAGAGGCATGAGGAGTCCAAAGTGGCCAGGCAGCCGTCTTAACTTCTAGTTCGATGGAATCATTGTTGTGTTTCCTGGTGGAACCATTCTTCCCTTTGGAACTAAGATCTCTAGGCCAGCAGAACACAGGGTCATGGGAAGAGGGAGAACATTTGTGCTAGTGGGCCACTGGGGTAACAGTGAGTGGTGACACTCTCATTTCCATCCCCGAACTCCCGGACCCGGTGAATCCTGGGTGTGGGAGAAAACAGCGCCATCTCCTGGATGCTGATTCAGAGCATATACAGCTTTCTGGAGAACCTTGCCGCAGTCCAAGGAAAGTGCCACCCGGCTGGCACTATGAACAAGCCTTCTACAGGCCATTCCACCCTTCTGTCAAACCAGCTGCTTTGCGATGGTGGAGAACATGGTAAGACCATGAGCCCATTGCCACATTTCATTTGCTCTGACGGGAGTTCCTTGATCAGAAGCAATGCTGCGCGGAACACCATCATGGTGAACAGGCATTCTGTAGTCCACTCGTGGTAGTTTTAGTAAAAGTACTACATGTAGGGAAGGCAAATCCACATCCTCTGTTTCAGTAAGAACAAAACACTGACCCATGATGGAAGTAGAATCTGCCTCCAGGCAGCCGGCTTACCCCCTGAGTTCTCCGTGTTGGTCTCTGCTGCTGGCAAATGGGCACTCACCAATGTGTTTGTAGACATGTTGGCCTTGGTGACCCGAAGTCTGTGTTGCTGAGCCCAAACTTCATCCCTGCAACTATGGCCACTTAGTTTATGAGCTATCAGGGCATACTAGGGGCAGCTGGGTATTCACAGAAGAGGTCATCCTATCCATGTGATTATTAAAATCTTCCTTTGCTGAGGTCACTCTTTGGTAAATATTTATGTGGTATGCAGGTATCTTCATGTTTTTGCCCATTCCGTATACCTCTTCCCCAGACTCCCTTGTCATCAATTTTCCAATCATGTTCTTTCAAAGTCCCTGACCACCCAGCGAAACCATTGGCTACAGGCCATAAGTCAGTATACAGTTGCACATGGGGCCATTTCTCCTTGCAAGCAAGGTGAATAACCGGGTGCACTGCCTGACGTTCTGTTCACTGACAGGCTTTCCCTTCGCCACCGTCCTTCAGGGGATGTCCCAGAGAGAAGCAGCTGTTCACTTCGGGAGGTAACTACGTATCATCTCTTCTTCTGGCAACTGAGGATAGGGACCTCCTCCTGAGGCCACAGGTGCAGGCTGAGGGAGAAAAGGTAGTGTAGCACCAGTGGTGACCATGTGCATTTGGGCCGCTTCTTCATTTAAATTACTGGTGTCTTTCGGGCTTTCCTGGGCCTGATCAGATATATACAATTTCTATTTGATGATGGAGTGCTGCTGTGCATACCCAACTTTATGGCGTGGTGGGTCGGCTGAGACCCAGTTCCTGCTGGGCAGCTCAAGTTGCATGATCACTTCGTGGCCCGTGGTTAGGTGTTCGGTCTCTGCGAAGGCCCAATGGCAGGCCTAAAGCTGGTTCTTAAAAGGAGTGTAGTTATCCATAACGGATGGCAGGACTCTTACTCTCAAATCCTGAGAGTCTGTGTTGATTCACCAGTAGAGGCCTGCTGACAGCTCCCAACAGCATGTCTCTCGGCCACGGACCCTTGGAGCACCACTGGATCTGAGGGCTTTCTGTGGCTTCAGTGGCATAGCAGCCTGCACAGCCACCTGGGCTTATCGCAGAGCCTTCTGTTCTGGGCCCCACACAAAACTGGCAGCTTTTTGGGCTGCTCACTAAATGGGCCAGCGCAGCACACCCAGATGAGGCCTATGTTGCCTCCCAAATCCAAAAAGGCCCCCGGGGCATCGTGCCTCTGTTTTGGTTGTGGGAGGCACCGGATGCAGCAACTTGTCCTTTGTCTTAGAAGGGATATCTCGATGGGTCCTACACCACTGGGCCCCTAAATGCTGAGATAGAAGGTTCCAGAACTCTTGTTGGATCTACTTAACCACCCTCTGGTACACAACTATCTTACAAACGAGTCTATGGCAGTTGCTACTTCTGGCTCACTCGGTCCAATCACCATAATACCAGCAATGTAATGGATCAAAACGGTATCTTACGGAGGGGCAAGGTGATCAAGATTCCTGCACATTAAATTCTGGCAGAGAGCTGCAGAGCTGATATACCCCTGAGGTAGGACAGTGAAGGTGTCTGCTTCTGGTAGTCTTTGTCAACAGGGAGGAAGAAAAAAAAAAAAAGCATTTGCCAGATTAAGAGCCACCTCCCGGGCACCAGGAGGTGTGTTATTTTTCTCAGGCAATGAACCCACATCTGGCACAGCAGCTGTAATCAGAGTCACCACTGCGTTAAGCTTATGCCAGTCCACTGTCATTCTACAAAATCCATCTGTCTTCTGGCCACATAGGCAAGTCAAATGGGAATATGGTGAGAATCACCACCTCTGTATCTTTCAAGTCTTTGATGGTGGCACCTGTCTCTGAAATCCCTCCAGGAATGAGGTGTTTCTTTTGGCCCCCTATTTTTCTGAGTCAAGGCAGTTCTAGTGCCTTCTACTTGGCCTTCCTCACTCCACAGGTAGGGAACCAATGTGGGGATTATGCCAGTTGCTAGGTATATCTATTTCAATTATGCCTTTTTTTTTTTTTAAAGAGAGAGAGAGAGCAGGTGAGCAGGGCAGAGGGGAGGGGCAGAGGGAGACAGAGAAAATCTTAAGCAGGTTCCACATCCAGCGAGGAGCCCCATGCAGAGCTCCATCTCACCATCCTGAGGTCATGATTTAAGCTAAAATCAAGAGTTGGGTACTTAACTGACTGAGTCACCCAGGAGCCCCTCAGTTACACCTTTCTGAACTAAGGAAAGAACCACAAAATGGATTCAGACATCTACAGAGCCCACTGTGAGATGGTTCTAACCTAAAACTCCATTGATCACCTGACCTCCATAAGCTCCTATTTTGATCAATGGACCACAGTGACATTTTGGGTTTCCTAGAATTAGTGTCTGTTCAGAGCCAGTGTCCAGTAATCCCTGTAAGCTCTCATTATTTTCTTTTTCCCCAATGTACAGTTACCCGGATAAAGACTACAGGTCCCTTTGGGGATGGCTGGGAAAAAGATTAACAGAGTAAATTTTTAGCAATATTCAGGAGTTCTGTTTCAAGGGGACTTGGCTTCCTTTTCATTCAGGGTCTATAAACTGGCTCATATCTGGGGATTGATGAAGGGGTCATAACTCTGTTTTTATGATTCAAGTTAAATTTTGCTCAGTTGACCTAGAACTTTTCTGCTTATACAGATCAAGCAAGAATTTAGTAGGCTTCCCATATATTTCACTTCGAGAAACATCATGATCAACCAGTCAATGCCCTAGCTCTCTACAATCAGACTACTCTGATTTCTGCTTTATCCTGCGATCCATTATGGAAACCATGACCACCTTGACTTTGGCATTTGAGGGTCATCATTTGGCTCCTGCCACGCCAGGGTCCTCACTGCATTTAGGCTTCCCAATTTAATGACAGCAGTTCCCACAGTAAGTTCTGGCCTACAGAGAAGAATGATCACTGAGCTCTTCAAGGATGCTGGGGTTCCCCTCACAAATGTATTTCTGTGGCCCAGCCAAATTGACACATAAAATGAACCATCACAATCATTATATTTTCTCCTAACACATTCACCATATGCAGGACTTCTCTCACAAATTTTAATGAACAAAATCCTTGCTTGATGGCTTGGAAGTTGAACATAAATACATATCGACCAGAAGGAAGTTTTATTTATTTGGAAATATTTCTCTCATCTGTTTTTCTGCCAAAGTATTCATTCCTGGTTAACTCTTTTACCTCTAAGCAGACTCAGCTTAAGTACCAACAACGAAAAACTATGTGAGGTGTAATATAGGCACAGTGGGAAGAACACTGGTGTAGGAATTAGCAGCAGAGCAGATTTTATTTCTAGATTTTCTAACTGGTCATGTAAGTCGGAATCTTGAATCTTGGCAGTTCTAGGACTCGATTTTCTCTTCTGTTAAATAATATTCTATCTACTTCACAGAGCAGTTTTAATAATCAGATAAAGTAATAAACAAGAGAGATTATGACTCCAAGTGTCTTCTGACCAGAACAGAATGTTTCTCTTTGTTCTGTATGTTACATGCTATACTGTTAATGCAACTTTGATCCCGAGTCCAAATACCTCGCACTTCTTTATTAACAGATATTGAGGATACATCTGTCACCCTAATCAGATAGTAAAACCCTTGACACGGAGGTATTGTATACTGTATTACTCTTTACATGCCAGCTAGCACAGCACTATGCCATGAAAAGTGTCTCAATAAATATTGCTAAATCAGTGAATGAATGACTCAGAACTGAAGGCCTGATTCATTTCGCCAACGAATAAAAAGTCAGGGGGTGTTCACAAAGCCTCGTGGGTGTTTGAATCATCTGGAAAACTTGCCAAAATGGCCCTTTTACCAGACCCCGTTTTCTGAGATTCTGATTTCGGCAGTCAGAGGCAGGGCCCAAGTAGAAGCATTTGAATGACTAGCCCATGGTTTCAGATGTCAGTGGGAAGAGAGATTCAGGTAGAGGGAATCTAACTGAGTGTGTTCTGATTCAAGATCATATTTTGTACCTTAGCCTATATCTTTAATGGAAGCCTATGCTGTCCCTCTGATTCATTTTTTCTCCCTTAAAACAATGCATAAAATAACCTGCTTATTCGTGAATTCTCATTTCTAATAATAGTAGGATATGGCGAGGGCCGTGAGGATGCTGCAGACCGTGGCTGCCATCCAGCCAGAGTCTTCGTCTGAACTTAGTCTGAACTTAGTCTGACCTCCTGCTTGCACTGAGGTAACTTTGATCCAGAGACTTTCTACATACATCTGAGTTCACAGGTGTAACCGTAATGACACATGTACTGAAAGAGGTAGAATGGGGACACATGTTTTCAGATAAAGAACTAAAGCTTTAAAACATTACTAAAAGTTGAAACAAATAGCTATTTAAAGGATTTTTAAAAATATAGTTCAAATATATGCACAGATAGAATAGCATACCAATGATAAGTAAACATATTGCATTACCCCAGCGTGAGAAAGGTTATATATCAAGCTGTCCTAGCTTCCTAATAAGATACAGTCTGCCACTCGTACGGTTTGAAAGACTTACTCAGACTCATTCAAATGGAATTTAGAAATAAGGTTGGAGATTTCTACTTCCCAGGCCATATAATATCTCAACCTGTTATTGAACCAGGGAAACCACATGGAAACAAAATGGTTGGAATGTGTCAAAGTCTTTGACAGGAATGCCTGATTAAAAGGAGGTCAGTTGGGACACCTGGGTGGCTCAGTCGGTTAAGAATCTGCCTTCGACTTGGGTCGTGATCCTGGGGTCCTGGGACGGAGTCCACGTCAGACTCCCTGCTTTGTGGAGAGCCTCCTTCTCCCTCTGCCTCTGTCCCTCTCTCTCTCTGTCTCTCATGAATAAATAAATAAAATCTTAAAAAAACCCTCAATCCAACCAAAAAGACAACTGATTCATAGAATAACATTGAGAAATTGCTACAAAACCATAGCACAAACTATTGTTTGCGCCAAAATATCACAATGGTACATATGGTACTTTCACAGAGATGTGGGCTAGCAGGATTTGCTACTGTCAGTGATTAGATGCAGTATTTATTAACTGTATCCATCCAAAGAAAAGACACAGCACGGTCACTTCTTGTAGCAAGATTCCAGGAGCTTAGTCATTGCCACATACCAACTAATTCTTCTTCTTTTTTTTTTTTTTAAGATTTTATTTATTTATTTTGACAGAGAGAGACAGCCAGCGAGAGAGGGAACACAAGCAGGGGGAGTGGGAGAGGAAGAAGCAGGCTCCTAGTGGATGAGCCTGATGTGGGGCTCGATCCCAGAACGCTGGGATCACACCCTGAGCTGAAGGCAGACGCTTAACGACTGTGCCACCCAGGCGCCCCCACCAACTAATTATTCTTGAACCACATGAGAAATTATATTTTTTAAAAAGGTTAATATGAAGGTTAGTTAATTGTGTGTGTGTGTGCATATATATATATATATATATATATATATATATATATATATATATATATCTCCATCTATCTCAATATGGTGAATTAGAAATCCTTATTTTCTAATGGAATTTACTGATCATAACCTATGCCAATAAATTGACAGTCTCTCCGGAAATATCTGAATAAATATAAATATACTATTTGGAAATATGTAGTTAGGCCTTTATGAAGGGTTAATTCTGAATTAAGGCTAATGCTTTCCCTTTCCAGTACTCCCCATAGGATCTTATTGTATGTCAGAAGCACAGCAAGTCACAAACAGCACTCATTCTTCGCTGATAATGTACAACGACTACTACCAAACCTCAACAAAAAACTTAGGCATTTGTCTTTAAAAGAAAGGTCCTTAGAGAGCTGAAAAAATGACTTCATGTCCATATGGAACTGAGGGTAGTAGTTACAGGAGACCAGAAGAAAAAGAACAGGTTTGGTACAGTGAAGTGCAAGCTATCAGAAAGTCGACAGTCCTTCAGAGCCTTGTTGGGGGCACCTTCCTAGGCCTAACCATTTAATATCACTTTCACAGGGAAGAGAAGCACTCCGCCCTCTCCTCCAGTTACTTTGTTATCCAATGGATAGGGCTCCATTGGGCACTCTCTTTGATGATGTTAATGACCGTGTACAAGCCAATCAAATCACCTACGTTTCACATGCTTTTCAGTCTTACTGGAATATTAAATCCACTCTGTTCATTTTATTGTGGGCAGGGATAGAATATCTTTCATGTTACTAAGGTGCCATTTCACAATCTGACCTCTGCTATTTCATTCTAAATCTGAATCATTATTTCATAATTTATAGGCCAATGCAATTTATTACTAATCTGTTTTGTAGCTAGGGCAAACACCTGTGTCTACTGATCAATCAAAAATGAATTTTGATTCCCTGGTTTCCGTTTCTACGTACCCCCTACCCCCAGCTATAGGAAAGCTGTGGGGCGAAGGAGAGGGAAGGTCTGGGAATCCCCGAGTCTGAATTCTTGCCTGCCTTCTAAGAGCCTGTCTCCACGCACCACGTTCTATCTTGAATGTCTGTGTACACTAGTCTTCTGCTGTACAGGAGTTGAAGTCCTTTAAGGGCAGAGACCTTAGTCATCGTTTTGTGCTTCAGACATTATTGCTGCAGGAGTGAGTTCTGCCGGACCCTGTCTCCAGCTGCATGTGCGCTCATCACTGAGCTCACGTCGTAACCCTGAGCTCTTCGAGGGCAGGAATCGTAGATTCACTTTTTATCCCTACTGCCTGAGAAACTAATTATCCGTGGCCAATGTTAGGCAAGTGACTGAATAAACGAACAAATGGATGGATAAATGGATGTGTGAGGATGAAGTGCTCGCTAATGCTCAGCCATGTCTCTCGTCTCTGAAATCCCTGTCCCCGGGGCCTCTGCCACACAAGGGCCACGAAGCTCGGCCTGGCACGCTGACGTGTACGGTCTTCTCCAAAAGGCTGTGCGACCCAACTGGCTTGGAATATATGTCTGTGAAATCATCTGCATAACTGTAACATTTTTAAAGTTCAAATCTGGTACCACTTCACATGGATGCTGATAAGATGTTACTTTGCGTCATCTTTCCTGTTCACTGAACAGCGCTTTAAAATGCCATTTAATGTGTTCGCTTGCAGTTCCTTTCCAGAATTCAGTATTTGGCAGGGGGCAGGGGGAGGTGGCCAAAATAGTCACTCTTGACTCTGTCTGTGATTATGAATTCTGTAACCAATCATTTGATTATTTTTAGTTCAATCAGATTTTAGGAGTTCTGGTGAAAAAAAAGAAGAGACATGAATATCTAAATTACATAGCAAGTAGCAGGCAAGGCGATACCTCTTAGTTTCATAAAAGCTACTTGATCTAAGTTGGGAAAAGGCGATACCTCTTAGTTTCATAAAAGCTACTTGATCTAAGTTGGGAAATTCATCCATTTATTCACTTATTCATTCATTCAACTGCTGGTTGATAGTATATACTATGTGGCAGGCACTGTGCTAGATGTTATAGGACTTCTAACACCTGCAATGGCTTTCCGCTCATTTGTATCCCCAGAATACATCCTACACTCAGGATGAATTCAGAGACCTATTAGGACCTGGACTTTCTTTTGGGCTTGGACAGTTCCCAGAAGTGAAATGAATGGGACAGACAATTTCAGATTCTCCTAATGAATTCACAGGCGATTTGCCTACAACAGATATGCCATTCCCAGCCTGCTGTAATTCCACAGGAAACGACCTACTTATACCGGCACAAGCTGGCTTCCCCCAGGTCCACCCAGTTCTGATCCAAACTCCAGCACTGACATCATGAAAAATGCACTAGACAGCAGTGGCTTCAAACACCTGTGGAGATTGAACTTCTATTTACTAAGCGTGTGCTGCATGAGCGCCCCGTGATGATGCTTTTCACGGGTGCAACCGAGAGACTGACTGTGCCAATGGGCAGCACCCAGAGCATGTAGAAAAGTAGAACTTTGACCTACAACCTGCTGCACCTGCCCGGGAACCCAAACCCTTGTCTGCAACAAACACCCCAGAGAGCCAACCTGCTATACATCAGATCTGCAGGAAGTCAAATTGCTATCTCTAGTAACAATCCAGGCAGCTAGACTACAACCTCGGTAACGGCTGGTCCAAAACAGCCAGGACTTAACAACTGGCAGCTTCTCTAATTTTTGTCCCCGTTTCCAGCTTAGCATCACCCAGCAAAAGCCACATATGCTTCACTAGCCAATCCCACAGGATGCCCCGCTTCTAATAAGCCCACCTACGGCTTCTCCACGCCAGCGGCTGCCAGTCGGGGCACACCTAAAGCCTTCCCTCCTTCCACCAGGAAGCTTTCCAGCTCCTCTGCCTGTTTCTGAGTCTGTGCCAAGATACAAGGGTCGGTGGTTGACTCCTCTGCTACAGCAAGCTTAGAATAAATAGCCCCTGCATATTCTCATTGGGTTAGTTTTCATTTATTTCCACACAACCATTATACTCGTTTTACAGATAAGGGAAGTTATAGAGATTCACTTTGGAATGGAGCCATACAAATGGCAGAGAGCAAGGTATTGAACCTGATGTCACGAATTCCAAAGTTATTCTATTAACCGTTACTCCAATGTAGGAAAGATAAAAGAAGCTTCTCCTCCACTGTCCTCTGCTAAACCTAATTTGTACCTTTGGAGTACTTTAATTTTTCTTTCAAAGAAAGTGATCCAAGTATAATGAATATTAGTCTACTGGCCTGGTAGTTAACCAGAAAACTTCAATTCAGATGCACTGTTAAGAGTTTAAGGAGGGGGGCGCCTGGGTGGCACAGCGGTTAAGCGCCTGCCTTCGGCTCAGGGCGTGATCCCGGTGTTCTGGGATCGAGCCCCACGTCAGGCTCCTCCGCTGTGAGCCTGCTTCTTCCTCTCCCACTCCCCCTGCTTGTGTTCCCTCTCTTGCTGGCTGTCTCTATCTCTGTCAAATAAATAAATAAAATCTTTAAAAAAAAAAAAGTTTAAGGAGGGCACGTGTTGTGATGAGCACTGGGTGTTCTATGGAACTAATGAAGAATTGAACATTATACCAAAACTAATGATGAGCTATACAGTGGCTAACTGAACATAAAAAAAAAAAGAAATACCTTGTATAGAGAATTCTAATACTTTAACTTTGAAAATCAATTCAAATATTAAAATGCCAAGATGTAAAAAATAAAATAAAATAAAGGGCATATTAAAAACAAGAAAAAAAAAAGAGTTTAAGGAGATACCTAGGGTTGTAATGGTGACCCTAAGTCCGAATTTCATTACCATGATTTGACTATACGAACAGGTCTAGAGCCCAGTAGGTGGAGAGACTTGAGTTGTTTGTAGGGAATAAGTCCTCTGACTGTTGTCACCGATCTCTTGGGACCACAGGGCGGCCCACTTCTGCGCATCTGCCTGAATGAGGGCAATTACTGAGAGTGAACCTCTGTGTAACTTTAAAAGCATTAAAAATAAGGAGCTAGCTCTAGAATGCGGACTTCGGGCACGTGGGTCATCACCGGCTTAGAGTACTGGGTAAACACACTAGTACAATGGTGTTCAGAGGGCAAGAGAGACAGTTAATGACAACACAGTTTTAAGGAAAAGAAGGCTTTCTTTTTAGTCACTACATTTTGTCATTTTAAGCCACCTAATTCTAACGGCGTAAAGGTGCCGAGGTTAAGATCTCAGACTCTCACAGACTTTCCTCTCCAGTGCACAGAAATCCTCAGTTTTGTGTCCAAATCTCCGTGAACCCTTCTGTGCAGGATGAAAAGCTCTGCCTTGCAACGGAGGCCCAAAGACGTTTCCTCACCACTCCAGACACACGCCCCGGGGCACCCCGCCACACCCAGCAACCCGGCTCTCCGCAATCAACCTGCTCTCCCTAGGGCGGCTAAGGTAATCCCCGGGGATGAAAGGCAGGAGGGACAGACAGCCGCGGCTCAGGGCCTGCCGCTGGAATTTGCAACAAGAAAAAGGAGACTATTTGCTTTTCATTTCAAATGTTGACCCAGGAAGGAAAGACATGATTTCACAATTCATACCTTCTTTTTCTTTGAAAAATAACTCAGAATATAACATCAAAGGAAATGTGGGGAATATCATTATCAGGTTGCAATAAAGTCTGCAGAAACACGAAATGTGAAAGTCCAAAAATAAAGGGATTGAGCCAGAGAGACAAGAGGAGGGACGGGGAGAACATTTTTTTTCCTTTTTTTCCCTGAAGAGAAGGAAAGAAACTCAAATAAGCACAATCTTGCAAATGAGCTAGGTAAAAGAAATCTAAAATCTACAGAAATTTCTCGTGTTACGAGAATGTATTTTTAGATTTCTGTCAAATTTAAAGTAAAAAATCCCAGTAATACCAGAGGAAGAAAAAAAGAGAAATGGGGAGACGCATTTTAGCATATGTTTACATACATACATAAACATCACACATTATGGCTGTACACACAGGTACCTACGCTTTATAAATGTAATACATACATAACTTGATCTTTCTTTAGTATAAATTCAAAATGGCATTTTCAAAACTAGCCTTTAAAAATTCAATGAAATTCCTAGCACTTTAGATAAAGTACATGCTTGTCTGTGAATAATTACATAGTTAGTTACCCTTTCCAACTATATAGGATCTCCCTTCTCTCATCAAAAAACCATATCTGGAATTGGTGTTGGCCTAGATTTTTGCAGAAGCATTTTTTTTAAAGATCTTATTTATTTATTTCAGAGAGAGAGAGGGAGAGGGAGAGAGCACAAGCAGGCAGAGGGGCAGAGGGAGAGGGAGAAGCAGGCTTCCCACAGAGCAAGGAGTCCAACTCAGGGGCTTGATCCCAGGACCCCAAGATCATGACCTGAGCCGAAGGCAGATGCTTAACCGACTGAGCCACCCAGGCACTCCTCTTTTTTTTTTTTTTTTTTTTAAGATTTTATTTAATTATTTTGACAGAGAGAGACAGCCAGTGAGAGAGGGAACAAAGCAGGGTGAGTGGGAGAGGAAGAAGCAGGCTCCCCGCGGAGGAGCCTGATGCAGGGCAGATCCCAGAACACCGGGATCACACCCTGAGCCGAAGGCAGACGCTTAAGGACTGCGCCACCCAGGCACCCCACCCAGGCACTCCTCTTAACAGATGTAGTCTCTTCTTAATAAAAGCTTATAAAGAGAGAAAAAAAAATAATGCTAATAAATTGCACATAGAGAATTCTAATTCAGAGGAAGGAGAAAGGCAGGAACCTTCCTAGGGAGATCAGTTTTTTTTTCCAGGCAAGTATGGTCAAGTTTAGTCATGAGAACCAACACCTCTCACCCAGGCTATGAAAGAGAGGGGGGGGGGGGGGAGAGAGAGAGAGAGAGGAGGAGAAAGGAAGGGGGGTGGGGAGAAGCGAGCAAGAGGAGGAGGAATTCCAGAGGGGAGATAAGGGGCCTGAGTATGAGAGTGGGAGAAGGAAAGAGAACCAAAAAGTCTGTGCTGTGCGTGATGAGGCGAGAACAGTTAAGGGGGAGGGGTGACGTCCCCATTTTGTGCTGTAATTTCTCTCTTGTTACTTTAGGAAGCGTGTGCTATACATTCGGTGGAACCCCATGGGGGAAGTATATGGAAGGAGCAGCCGGGCGGGTGGTGAGGAATTAGCAGAGAGGTGAAGAATCCTTTGGGAGCAGGAATTCAGAATGAGAAGCCAGCAGGAGAATGTAAGCCTGCCAGGAATCCTTGGAAATTTGGGTGCAAATTCTGATTTCACAGAACATGGCAAGGGGGCTAAGCTATGTTATTCGTGTCCAGCCAGACACCTGGGATAAAATACCTGAAAAGATACTTTGCGTAAGCAGCAGTAAGTCCAGGAATTTCCCGTTGGAAGATGGGATCAGAAGAATATGAACATTTGTCTTCTTGATCATGGAAGGACAATTTTGGAAGTTCTTGGAATGACGGAAGAGATAAGGCTAGAAAATTGGGGCAGGAGACACCATCTCAAATATAGGATAAAAGTAACTTTGGAATTAAGACCAAGATGATTGAGTAATCATGGAGAAGAACTAACAAAGTGAACAAATAATTCCTAAATTATCTTTTTGTTTAAAGACACAAAGAGCTAACTGTCCATCATAATAAATAAATAAGTGAAATATTCAAAAAGCAACAGCAAAACTTTATGTCATCAAAGAGCAAGTCAATGGAGATAGATAATAATTATCTATTTGAAAGAATTTTCAAAACCTCAGCTCACAAGTGTAAAAGATTTGCCAAATTTTACAAGTATATATTGTTGAAGGATAATATTTCTCTGCCTTTGCTTTTTGAAAAGTTATGATATCTTTGGTTATGATGACTCTGGTAGACATTTGTGTACTGGCCCGTGAGCATCTCTTTCTCCACCTACTAGTCAAAAACTCCTTTTGGGGTAGCACCTCTCTCCCCACTGTGAGTAGCCTTTATGGGGCTGTTACTCAAGACATTCTGTGTCACTTAGTCAAGTGCATAAAGTGCATAAAGGAACACAACATGAGGGGTGCCTGGGTGGCTCAGTGGTTAAGCCTCTGCCTTTGGCTCAGGGTGTGATTCCAGGGTTCTGGGATCGAGCCCCGCGTCAGGCTCCCTGCTCCGCTGGGAGCCTGCTTCTTCCTCTCCCACTCCCCCTGCTTGTGTTCCCTCTCTCGCTGGCTGTCTCTCTCTCTGTCAAATAAATAAATAAAATCTTCAAAAAAAAAAAAAGAAGGAACACAACATGAAAAAATACATATGTATGTATTGATATATAAAAATTGATATATAAAATAAATATAAAATACATAAAAATATAAATATATATGGGGTCGATTTATCTAGTGGTGGCATTTTGACTAGATAATGTAGCTGATTAGTATTTGTCTTCTTAATACCAAAGGCAAGTCTCTGATAGCTCTTAGGAAGTGGAAAAGGGCTTTTTGCCCTTTCTAAGGCTGGTCTCTCAGTCATTCCTTTGATTGTGTGGTTACTTCATTTACTTCCAGTAACTCTCTTATTTGTTTATATTGCTATGGCAGGCAGAATTCTGAAATGACACCCCCCCCATGACCACGCCCTGTATACTGTATAATCCCCTCCCCTTGGGAATGGGGAGGACTTGTAATTTGCTTCTAACCAACAGAATATGGCAAAGGTGATGGGCTTCCACTTCCATGATTATGTTACCTCATATGACAAAAGTGAAGGGATTTTACAGGTGTAATTAAGGTCCTTAATCAACTGATGTAATCAGTGATCCCTTGATATGAGTGACTGTCTTCATAAGAGAGAGATCCTTCTCCTGGCTTTGAAGAAACAAGCTTCCCTGAATTCTAAAACTGCATGGAAACCGTGAGATAATAATTAGGTGTTGTTTTAAGCTGGTAAATTGTGGGTAATTTGTTACCTAATGGAAGACTAATCCAGTTGCCCTTGCTGGTTTCTGTTGCCCCCCCCCTTTTTTTAAAGATTTTATTCATTTGTTTGAGAGAGAGTCAGCTCCAGCAGCGAGGGGCAGTGGAGGTAGCAGACTCCCCACTGAGAAGGGGCCCAACTCAGGCTCCATCTCAGGACTCCGGGATCATGACTGAGCCACCCAGGCATCCCTTTGTTGTTTTCGGTCGAAGAACTCTGACTGATAAAATGCTGGATCTCTTTAAAAATTCCTTGGCTGAAATCTGTGAAGCATATTTTAATCAATAAATGACAAAACGGCTTCTATTTCTCTTGGGATTAAATGTCACAAAACAAGCTGTCTTCAATGTACCTGCAGTTTAGCATACGTAAAACAGTTCTTCTCTCACTATGCTAAACCAGCTGGTTATCAAACTTGTTTTGTCTCAGGATCTCCTTATACTCTTCAACATTACTGAGTATCCCAAAGGGCTTGTATATGGTTACATCCATCAATATTCAGCATATTTGAAAATAAAAGTAAGACATTTAGAAAATATTTACTTATCATTTAAAACAATGGGAACAACCTATTAAATGCTAACAGAAATAGCGTATTTTTTTGAAAAGTGACTATGTTTTCCATAATGAAAAAAATCTACATTGAGAGGGTTGGCACTGTTTTACATTTTTGCAAACCTCTTTAATATATGCCTTAGCAACTAGATTTTCATATCTGTTTCTGTATCCAATCTGTTGCTATTGTTTTGGTTGGATATATGAAGAAAATCTGGCCTCACACAGATACATAGTTGGAAAAGGGAGGAGTACTTTAAAACCCTTTCCAAATAATTGTGGATTTTTTTTATATTATACTAAAAACTTGGCAAATTGTAGTTTCTTCAAGTTTAGTACAATGTGGAATCTGAAACTCTAAGAACATTTCATATTGTTACTTTAAGATTCATTGGTCTACCTCACTACTTAGATGGATCTTTTACTTATGTGCGTAATTTTACAACACCATGCATTGGGCATTTGGAAAATAATGATTCACTGAGTTATGCAGATGTTCCAAATGCGACACATTTCATTACATAATATCAAAAAATGGTACTGTTTAATATCATCACCAATCTCATCAGAAAAGTCTTTAAGTAGTGGGAAGTTATCAAGCTCATCGTGACTGACACAAGTCTTCCAAAACTCTAATCTTTATTTGAAAGCTCAAAGTTTGTCATTGTCAAAAATACTGCCAGTTATTTACCCAAGTGACCGGTTCACTTAGCTTATTTTGAGGAAATGTCTGCCAAATATCCAAATCTGAATAACCTTAATTTGTCCATGAGTCATTCTTGCAGATAAAATGATATTTTGTGAAAAAATCAGCTGGTTCAGTTCTCAACCCAATCACACAGGTGCTTTTTTTTGAGACAACCAGGCTTTGGGATACAGCGGAAGTTCTTTACATGTGCTTTTCATGTCATCCTACAAAATATTAAAGACATGTAAGCAAGGGTTGAAATATAATTATTTTAACTGCTTCTTGAAGGACATTCTTAAATGAAACTGGCGATTCTTTTAAGCTGTGAGGGCCTAATGATCAAGAATACCATGGCTATTAGTACAGGTTGGGGTCACTGCCTTGATTCTCACTGTTTTACCTCTCATCACTTTTGTGCCATTAGTGCAAATGTCAACAGAGTAAAAAGGGCAGATAACATCTTAGTATTTTTATGAAAGTAGCTTTGATCCTGTGGATTCCTGAAAGTACCTTGGAGACTGTAGAGATCTGCAGACCACTTTTTTTTTTTTTAAAGTAGGCTCCACGATCAGCATGAAGCCCCATGTGGGGTTTGAACTCGTGACCCTGAGATCAGGACCCGAGCTAAGATCAAATCAGATGCTTAACCGACTGAGCCCCCACTATAACCCAAGTGCCCCACCATAGGTTACACTTTGAGAACCACTGATCTGGACTATTTTGTGAGGCCCTATTCCACCCATTTTTGCGCTTAGCTCTAGGTGGATTTAATAATACTTTTCAGGTTGGGTTTAAACTCTTTAGGTATTTTCAAGTGGAAAGGAATTGCTGGTAATGTTCATGAGCACACAAGTCCTTATCTTTAACTTATTAGACAAATGTATTAGAACAAGGCAGGAGAAAGTTTCTTTATATTTTAGATTGGGCTAGTAATTAGCAAGGGTTAGAAATATATTCTTATCATGATCAATCTAACTAGCTTTAACTAACTTAGTTAAAGCTAAGAATGACACTGTATCAGTAGTTGAACATGGTTGATGTTCCGTTGCTCTGGTTCTCCTGTTTCGAAAGTGTGGGCATTTTGGATTGTTGTTCCCCAGACCAGAAAGGAAGGCACAAAGTTACCAAAGGATCCAGCATTCCTTTTTTTCGTAGCTGTGTCCTGGTTCCCTCTCTTTGGTTCAGGGTATAATTTGGTACTTCAAAGGATTACAGGAAATTCTTTCTGGACGTTGAAGCTTTAATAAAAAAGCACCTCTGCTCTACCAGCCATGTCTCTCAATCGTCTGACTGAGTCCACAAAAGAAGATTTCTGGTTCGGCAACTCAACCTAGAATTCACTGGAATTATTGGAAAAGCAACATGGCATTGACTAGCAGCACTTCACTTCTTGACAAAAATACCACTCTTGTCTCCTTCGCTCCCATCACCTACCACGTTTCCTTCCCCGAGCAGGGCATAGCACCTTGTAGCAATGTTTGTGCATTGTAGCTGCCCGGGAATGCCTGGTACGTGGGCCAGGGTGCACTCAGAAAAGGTAATTTGTGGTGACGGGTTCTGGTATGGCTTCTAGGTTTATTCTAAGAGAGGAAAAGCCCAACCACTAGTAAACGTATACTGACTACAGATTTACCAGACCCGGACTCCACCGCGTACCTCTTATCTGAAAACACGCTCAGGACTTCTTACAGGAAGTGGCTCAGTAATAGTCAATTTCCCAGTGAATGACTTGTGGAAAAGTACTGAGAGATGCACAAAGGTACATTTCCACAACACACGGAGCTGCTAAACTTGCATTCCCAGCATGTACTACAGTGAAAATATGATGAGATTTTTGAACTCGCACTTAAAAAATTCCAGCCACTGCTTATTCTTATGCAGCTTCTTTATTTTTTGTATTATCTTTTTAATGTTTTTTTATATTATTTTAGTCACCATACAGTACATCCCCGGTTTCCGATGTAAAGTTCGGTGATTCATTAGTTGCGTATAACACCCAGTGCACCATGCAATACATGCCCTCCTTTCTACCCATCACCAGCCTATCCCATTCCCCCACCCACCTCCCCTCTGACGCCCTCAGTTTGTTTCTCAGAGTCCATAGTCTCTCATGTTTCATTCCCCCTTCTGATTACCCCCCTTTCTTTATCCCTTTCTTCCCCTACCGATCTTCCTAGTTCTTATGTTCCATAGATGAGAGAAATCATATGATAATTGTCTTTCTCTGCTTGACTTATTTCACTTAGTATTATCTCCTCCAGTCCTGTCCATGTTGCAACAAATGTTAAGAAATTGTTCTTTTTGATGGCTGAGTAATATTCCACTGTATATATGGACCACAACTTCTTAATCCAGTCATCTGTTGAAGGGCATCTCAGCTCATTCCACGATTTAGCTATTGTGGACAATGCTGCTATGAACATTGGGTGCATATGGCCCTTTTCTTCACTACGTCTGTATCTTTGGGGTAAACACCCAGTAGTGCAATGGCTGGGTCATAGGGTAGCTCAATTTTTAACTTTTTAAGGGACCTCCACACTGGTTCCCAGAGCGGCTATACCAACTTACGCAGCTTCTTTATGACATCTTTCCTACTGCCTCAATACTATAAAACATTGACAGAGAGAGGCCCCCAAAAGAGAAGAGAGAAACGCAAGTGCAATCCAAACCAAAATTAACTTTTGACAGGAGGAGAGACATATATTAATTCAGTGCAAATATTGATAAATTCATGCAGGTACATGGCTGGCAAAGGGAGAAAAGAAGGAAGATGATGAATTGTGCGATTTATCCATGAGAGGATAAATTGACAGAGTGCCTATCTTGAGGTTTCTATTTTCTTTGGAAAGGGGAAAGGAAGTCAGGTGCTGAAAACAGCATGGGAAATTACAGGGTAGAGGGCTTGAGGGGGACAGTGAAGGAGCGAAGAAGCTATTGTGAGAGCTATAAGAAGAAGATGACCAGGCCAGGCAGAAGGATTGCTGAGCAAGATTGAGGGTCTAGCCAAAATTGGAGACAGTTAGTGACATCAGTCCGCACACGGGTGCAATTTTTCGCAGCTGTGCTTGGTGTTGCATGAATTGGTGCAGTGAAGCTGGACATGAGAGTCTTTCCGGGATTTGGATTCTGGAGATGAAGTATGGTAGGGAGCTAGAAAACTAGGTGTATGAGCTAAGAAAATAGTTTAGGGGAATGCTTAAAAATTGTATAGTCTAGGCTAGTTAGGAGTGAAAATAACACCAAGGTGGGGGAAGAACTGATAGATTGGGAGAGAATGGAGGGAGGACGTTCAAGGGACGACAGCACTCCTGGAGGGAAAGGACTGGTGTAGTGATGATAACACTGACGGCTTCAACTTTTCAGTGACAGATTGTTTTCAGAGAGTGACAAATGTCAGAATTCAGGATTCCAGAGTTGAAGCAGCTGTGGGTGACTAGGTCCATGATGTGGCTACAGGAACACTTGTCACTGAGGAGTTAACCTGAAGAACACTGGAAATGAATAGGCCAATGGACACTGGGGGGATGGGTATATTTTTGGGGTCATCCACATTGACGTACCAGAATCTGGAGAGAAGAGGGAGATGGGGACTCATAGCCAAAGCTATGAAAGAGTGTGGAGGAATAATCATGACGTTGATAGATGGCAGAGATACTACATAGAATGATAATCAGATGGCATGGCCTGCAGAAAAGATGTCTGAGGATACAGTGCTTAGGCTGGAAGAGGACGCGGAACACTCTCCTGATCTTAGGAAAGAGAGAGTAAAGTATTTGAGATGGCTCCTAATGGGATATTCAAATTTCAGTTAAAGTAAGGAAGTAAAAGATGTGGAGATGGTGGAAAGAATACGAAGGAAGGATGTAGTAGGAAGAAAAAAACCACGAGAAGGGAAGAAAGCACAAAGGACTGTGGCTATGAGAATGTGGGGGAGGACAGATGACTAGGGAGGTTTGCAATTTGAATATTGGCCAGGGTGGAAAGGATGAGACCAGCCTGGAGCTGGTTCAGGGTCAGTGCAGACGCTGGGGGTGCTGGAGGCTTGAGGTCATGCACAGGCTGAGTCCTTTGCTCCAGTTTTCGAGGAGAAAGTTAGGGAGAGACTGTCTTTATAGAAACCTTAGCCTAGAACTGCAAATGATTAGTTCAATCCCAGGGCTCTCGCGGTGTACTGGAAACGGTATTTGTCTCTTCCCAGGGATAAATCACAAATCCGAATACTCGGATTCAGATTCCCAACTCCCTCGAGAGATTCTCTTTTTCAGCAACATAGGCCATAATATGGTACCCATCTCGTCTCTGCACTTTTGGAAGTCTATGTGCACAAAGTTTCGGGGGACGCAGGCCCAGCGTTCCAGCGGCTCTCACGTTCTGTTTTGCTACCCTTGTACAGCGTCTCCTGTTGGGCCGAGAGGTCCTGCATGGAGAGGGTTCTTTTAAATCTCTGGATCCCCAGCAGGTTGATCTGTGCATGGCGCGTGACAGGCACACAGTGTGTATTTGCTGAATGACTGAAGCATACAAATACATCTACTTGAATCTGCACCCATCCTTTCCAGTCCTTTGTACCAGGGCTCATCCATCTACTTGGGTTTGGATTTCATTCCACACTCCCACCCCCCGCCCGTCTTCTTTGAGAGCTGTATGATTGACGATCCCTTCCCTCTCCTGCATATCAATCTGCCGCACTCAGAGCTATGCTTCCTTTAAGCTTTGGAATTACCTCTCATAAATTACTCTCTCCTGCCTGTGCCTTACTCCTGAGCTTCAGACCATGGTGTGCGATTGCCTACTTGACATTTCCACATGTATATTATAAAGGCGCCTTAAATCTTATGATCTTTTCCCTAAAGATCTAATTCTTTCCCGAATTCTAGAATGAAATCACTGTCCATTTTTTTGAACAAGCCTGAAAGCCTACAGTCACCTTTGGCACTTTCTTCTCTCTCACCCCCTTATCTGCCCACCACCGCCTGACGGTCACCTCCTGAATTCATCTAATTGCCTGCCTTTCCACACCGACCACAACCACCTGAACTACACCACCATATCCTGTCTGGACTGTTGTGTTTCAATCCCCACCTCCAGTCTCTTTGCAACACCGCAGCCAGTTCTCATTTAGAAACGAAAACCTGATAGTCTGAAATATCCCTTAATGCCTCACATCTTCCCTTTGCTCCTAGGAAAAAGGCTGAAATCTCCAAGGTGATTTCTAAGGTCTGACGTGGTTTGGCCCCAGCCTGTCTCTCCAGCACATTGGACAACACGTTCTCCTGCACTTGCTTTGCTCAGACACAGTGTTAACCAAACACATCAAGCTTCTTTCTAGGCTTGGCATAGGTCTAAGAGGCACCTCTAACATAAAATGCCTCAAAACAAGCTGCCGAAACACCTCCCCCAACCTGCTCCACTTGGAACCTTCCTCATCTTGGTGAATAAAACCTTGATTTTCCGTGTTGCTCTGTGCAGAGATGCTGAGGTCATCTGATTCTCTTTTTCTCGTGCTCTACTTCCACCTCTCAGCAAAGCCCATCAGCTCTACCTGCAAGGTATATCCGGGATCTGACCGCTCCTCACCATCTTTGCTTATGTCAAATTGGTCCAAACCATTATTGTAAGAACCTCCAAATGGTTCTCTCTGCCCTCACCTCTGCTCCACTAACAGTCTCTTCTCCATGTATTAGCTCAAAAGATCCGTCTCGAGGGCAAGTCAGGTCTATCAGCTCTCCACTAAAATTTTACAGTGTGGTCCTCCCATAAAGGGGACTGAATCATTTGACCCTATTAACCTCCCCGATGGCATCTACTACCACTGCCTCCACTCTCCCCCCACACATACTCAAACATAGTCTCATGTTGCTAGAACATGCCCAGGGATGCTCTACTTCAGGCTTCAGCTCTCATTCTGCTCAGACGTACCTTCGCCACCCACAGCTGCACGACCTGCTGCCTTCCCTTCGGGTCTCAGCTCACAGGGGGCTTGCTGGGGAGACCTTCCCCTAGCTGTCCCCTGTAAAACATCCACTTCACCTCCACACCCTGTGCTCCCTGTTCACAGCACTTATAACCACTTGACATCATTTATATTTACTTGGTCATTTGTTTATAAGCCTGGTTCCTTCCCCAACTAAAACGTAAGCCCCATGCGGGCAGGGAATTTGTTTTGTTCACGGCTGTATCCTCGACACCAAGAACAGTGTCGGACACATAGAATGGCTGCATGATGAATGTTGTTCCCTTTACTGGCATGTTCTCCAGCCCACCTTTGTTTATCCGCTCCCCATCACCCTTTACCAGTTGACCCGCCCAGATACCAGTTCAACCATCACTTCCACTGAGAAGCCTTCCTTGATCTTCCATATTCGGTCTTATCTGTAATGTAAGCTTTTTTCATGTACTTTTCTCTGTTAGCTCTTATCACAGCTGTAACTTTACACTCATGTCTATGATGTATTGATTAAAACTGTTCCCCCACTAGGCTTTAACCTCCACGAGGGCAGGAACACTCTCTGCTTTTGTTCAATACTGTATCCTCTGGACCAAAGGCAGAGCCCAGGGATTAGTAGGCACTCAGTAGATTTCTGGAATGGATCAAAAAGCAAAGGGATATGGTCTTTTAAAAAACTTTCTGACACCGTTACTTCACCAACCGATTCCTTTTTGTTGCTCAGAACTACTTTATGTTTCATTGCATTTTCCCTAAATTGAGAGATGTAACAGTCAGCAGGTAGAGTCATTGCTAGAATACTGATGCCCATGTCGCCCACCCATGGAGCTTGTTTACAAATCAGATTCCATGGGGCGCCTGGGTGGCTCAGTCACTGAGCCTTTGGCTCAGATCACGATCCCAGGGTCTTGGGATTGAGCCCTGCTTCAGGTTCCCCGCTCAGCGGCGAGTCTGCTTCTCCCTCTCCCTCTGCGGTCTCTCTCGTTTTTGCTCTCTCTCAAATAAATAAAATAAATAAAATATTTAAAAAACATAAATAAAAATCAGGTTCCTGAGGGCACCTGGGTGGCTCAGTAGGTTATGCCTCCAGCTCTTGGTTTTGGCTCAGGTCATGATCTCGCAGTCCTGGGATCAAGCCCCACTTCGGGCTCTGCGCTGAGTGTGGAGTCTGCTTCAGATCCTTTCTTCCTCCCCCTCTGCCCCTCTCCAGTCACACTCTCTCTCAAATAAATAATCTTAAAAAAAAAATCAGATTCCCGAGCCTCACACCTGAGTTTCTCATATGGACCTCTTAAAAAATAGCAGATACTTTGCAGGAACCTCATATTTTGTCTTATTTTGTTTCTCTGTCATTAGAAGAATTAAAAATGGACTACAACTCCAAAATATACCAAATGTCATACAACAGGTAAACTACAATGGAAGCTCAGCCTGCCATACTCAGTGGGGGAGAGGGGCTTTAGAAGTACACTTGACCATGGGTGGATATGCTTTTAAAAACAACCAGTGCAAAGAACGTCAAAACTGAATAACTACAGAAAGAACATTGCTGAGTTTCTGCAAAGGAAAAAACAAAACAAGACAAAAAAAACCTTAATAGTCTGTTTTTCTTCTGCCCCAGACAAAGACACTCTTTTATGAGTTTCACCCTCAGTGGCTGCAGATGTCAGTCAGGATCAGGGAAGGTTCAAATTTTTTATGAGAATATGATGGAAAAAAATTGGAATGAATCACTCCAAAAATAATCAATTTTATAGCAAGTTTCTCAAATGGAGTTTTTTGGGAGTACATGACTTCAAAATAATAACTTGTTTAACATTTAAACCTTTAAAGTAAAGGTAGCCCTCTAAGGGGAGGTACCATCTTTCAGAAGAGAAAACAGAGACATCGCTCTACTATTTTACAGGAAACAACCTGGCGATTTTTTGTTTCATTTGGACACAAAACAGTCTATATCAAAGGTAGGACTGTTAGACTATTTTGCTGAAGAATAGGTAGATTAGGTTAGTAAAGGTAATAAGGCTTAAAAACCCACTCTTTAAAAGAAAACAAAATGGAAGTGAATTATATTGACCTTTGCAAAGTGCCAGTGCGTACACACAGTTTGTGGCTAATTATTCCGCCCCAGTGTTGAGTCCAGAGCGGGGCAGGTGTTAATTGCCCTGAAAAACAAAATGCAACATAAAAATTCTTAGGAAAAACATGTTTTTTTCCTGCAGTCAAGAGAATGTTGCTTTTTTAGATGTTTCCTTGGCTGACACTATAGTTTATTTCATAGCATTCTTGAAAAATTGATCGCTTCATAAAGTAATCTGCCCAGACGAAACTGCCTCGAGACAATCAGTTATCATATCCCTGTATAAAAGGCAAAACAGCAAGAAGGGTGATGTGGAAAGTCTTGGGACAAATTCTATAAATACACAGAGTATCTGCTCAATAGAGAAGCAAACTGTGAAAGAAAAGGAACCTACCTCTTTTTTTTTTATAATAATGTCTTTTATTATATTATGTTAGTCACCATACAGTACATCCCTGGGTTTTGATGTAAAGTTCCACGATTCATTAGTTGCGTATGACACCCAGTGCACCATGGTAGTAAGGAACCTACTTCTTATGCATAATTTAAAATTGCCCATTCGTTGTTCATTAACCTTAAGAAAGATGAAAGGGGGACATTGATGTTAATTGTCAGGAGTGAAATTAGTTAATATGAAACCACTTTATCAGGGATAATGGATAAGCCAGACCTGATTGTATTGTATTTTTCTCTTTCCGATAGCTTCATTGTGATGTTTCTATTTTCTTTACTTTAAATTCCCTTCTCAAAATTCCCTAATACATTCTTTTAAATATTGCCAATCAAAATGCCTTGAACAAAATGTTTCCCTGGCTCTCAGCCACCAAGGAGCAAAATCTGTTGACAAACACCAGAAGTCAGAAATATAACCATTACAGCAGAGAGGCTGCCCCGCAGAAATCAGGACACCTCTATACTCTAAGGGAGCTCTCATTCTTCGCCAGGATAGAAAAAATTACCTCCTTTTAAAGAAGGAAAGTGACATTTGCTTTGAATTTTCTTTTCGAATCATATTTTTTAAAGACCTAAGTAAGATAAAAATATGTGTTCTATGTTCTTTCAAATATACCGCCTCAGCGTGCTTTCAGATGGCGCTCCACCAGGATGGCTCCCCCATCGTCCCAAGTGGTACCATTTAGCTCTCAAAGAGTTTAGTAGTCTCCTACATCATTACTCAAAACATCTGTTTCGTGGGATTCAGAGGCTCCACACACTATCTCCAAACCAGGATGTGACTAGAACCAAAATGATTTCAAGGTGGAACAAAAAACAGTGTGAAAATTAGAAATATACCCAAACTCTCTGAGAAGAGGGGCAGAAGATAAATGCCTACTCTACAATACTACATCAAAATGATTTGGGAAACATTAGAATTTCATTTTAAAAGAAACCCACCATCATAAATAGGTTTGTGCTTCCAAAGTAGTTTGGAAAAGGGACTTAACATTTTAAGCTTTTCCAGAGCACAATTTACATATGAACGTCTGCTAATGGACTCCTTACAGTTACTTCAGTGACAAAGACCTTGTCCCAGTATTTTGTGAACCTTCACTATTAGAAGTGAAAAGAGCAATAGCTTAAATCTTAGGAAAATTTTCAGATCCTGTGCTATTAAATTAATAGAGGAAGCAAGTATAGAGGTTTGACTATGGGTTTGGGGAATAAGACCTCTAATTTTCCTTTCTCTCAATTTCTTTACTCTGAGTCAACTTACCTCACAGAGGGAAACTGAGTTGTAAAACCAGAATGATATCTAACTTCTGTTAAAATAATTAAACAAGGAGGCCATTAGACTGAGGTGGCTTTAATGCCTTCCTATTCTCCGTAAGCACACCAAACTTAAGCCTATAATGCCTCAAAGTTAGGAAATTGAAACCGAAGGACAACCAATCACAAATAATCAATCCGGCTTTCCCAAATAACGCAACCATATAAGCTAGAGCTGATCAAATAATTTCCTTGCTTTGCTTCTAGCTTAAGCACCGCCCAATTCTAATTGATTTGTGCCCAGATATACTCTTAACATACTTAATATGCCTCAGTTTATGTTTATCTTTTAACACTTCGCAGTGCAAATAGCATCCAACAAAATAAATAAAATGATCACTAATATTTATGCAGCACTTACTATATTGCGGACAAATATCCCATGGGTCATATAATTATTTTCTTATATAACCCTTGCAATAAGTCCAGGAGGTAACAAATGACAACTCTCAGCCCAGAAGCTTAAGGAACTTGTGCAAGTCTGGCGGTTGAAGGAGGAAGAGTGGGAAATCTGAACCCGAAAACCCTGTCTCCAGAGTCTGTTGCCTTCTACAGGAAGCCAATAAGATAACCTTGGCTCAGCGTTCTCTAGGCTAGAGAGCATGCACCTTCCCCTCCACGTGCGATTTAGTTTGGAAATCAGGCAAGCTGTAATCACTTTTGGCGTCGAAACCAGGTGAGGCCTTGAGGTGCTCAAAGGTGTCCTAGCTGACAAGTGTTGAGCAAAACTCTGGCAGCTTCACTTCAGGGCAAATAAATAGCATTGCCCTCATTTGCTGCTTATTTCCAAACTTCCACATCAACATTTGTCCTGTGGTCTTATGGGGTAGCCAAAAAGGCCTGAGACCTATATGAGTTCTGATCCTTCCTTGAGATTACCCGCCCCCACCGCCATTATTATTCTAGAACATTCTAAGAGCCCCTTCATCCAATTTTTCCACTGGGAAGAATATATGTTAATTGTTTAGAGCATAATGTACTAGAGTTATCCTATAATCGTAAACCTTGATCTGCAAAAAACACAATAACATCACTAGCTAAGACTGTTCATATCAAGCCTTCTGCAAAGGACCTCATATGTAGTATCCCATTTAACCCCATGATGATTCTATGAGGCAGGCATGATTATTACAGAGGAGAGACCTGAGGCTCAAAGAAGGTAAGTAACTTGCCCGAAAGATTTTATTTACAAAGTCAACTAATTACTTGTTAATTCACATTATTTTTATACCCCTTTGCTCAAAAAAGAACACAAAGCAATTAAGTACTCACTTGGTGACCTTTCTATTAATTTATATAACCACACATCTTTCATACGATGGCATTAATTTCACTTGGCAATTTCAATATACTAATATACTATTAATAACTATTAATATACTATTATATTATATATAGTATATATTAATATACTAATATACTATTAATAACTTTTAAACACACTGCTTCTGTCTAATAAATCAGTACTTTAGTATGTACATGGTTTAAACATGTTCCATGGAGAAGACAGTTGAAGCAAAAAAGGAGGTGAAGTGTTTATGGAACGAAGGCCCCATTCCAATTCCCCCATACCCAACCAGAATAGAACAGGCAGCCTTCTGTACTTCGGGGTTGATGACTAAACCATACGCACACGCACACGCACACACACACACACACATCTATTGTTAGGCATGAGCTCGAATGAATAACCTCTGCTCTGAGTATGGAAAATTAAACTGTTTTTTAATTGATTTTTCCAGGCAAATTTAATAAAATGATCAAATACAATTGAAATATCGAATTCTGGCCCTGGAGCTCTCAAGTTCCTTTCTACTATAATCTATGTTTGAATCCCATATGAAAACCCTTAGCCTTTTATATCTGCACCAGATGTGCCCAAATGACACTTGGTAACGCACAGACGCAGGGCAGAACTGAGTTTCAGAGACTGGGGATGACCATCTCCACCCTTTCCCCACGCCCCACAACCTCTTCCCTGCCTCCACAGAAAGGTCAGCCTTTCATGTCATGGAGTCACAGTAAAAAATACTTTTTCTTCATTCAAACATCTAAATAACTTGGAACAATCACTTGGCCTGGATGTCACAGCCCAAAGTAAACCAAGCCATCATTTTTAACCAATGGAGAACATTGCAGACTCATTGATTCTACTTCACAGGAAATTAGTCATCGATTTCTTAGGATAAATGAGTTCTGGTGAGCTATGGGGGACACCAAGCCAAAGTGAAAATGAGGTCTCTCACCCCAAGACTCATTTCGCTTGTCACTCCTACTATTAGCTTTAACAACATCTGGGACTTCATTCATTGCTTGTTTTTCTCTTACCTTCTTGTCCTATTTCTTGCCCTTCTGGTTTCCCTAGGACCAGGAGAAGATATGAATAAGAGCTGAGCAGGAAATGTGGCAGAAAAATTTAAATCAGGTCTAAAGAGCAATGGAAGATGCTCCCACAGCATCTCACGACCAGCAGCCTTTCATTTAAGGGAGCTCTCGGAGCTCAGGCAGAAAGGCTCATCGCACTGTTATATGCGTGTGCCTGAGGCCCAGCTCACCCCAAGCTGGTATTGCAAGGTTCTGTGGGCTAGGCTTCCGTGGACACCTGCAACCACCTCTGTGTTGTGAAATGCAGATGTTGCCTTCTGTCCTAAAATGTTGCCACTGCAGGCCTTGCAAGCCAGGGTTTGGGAAACCTAACTTGGTTATCTCCTTGATAATCAGAAACTGAACCTCATCTTTTAATTCATTCAGTCTTTATTTATCTGACAATAAAATTATGCATGACTTGCTATGTATTAAGTACTGTAGTAAGTGGTGGAAGCAAAGAGCACTGAATATGAAGAACGCGCCAAAAGCTATGGACTTCTATAAATATATGTCCATCCACGTCCCCTTTACCTGTCTCCCAGTTTTACGTGTTTGCTTGGGGATATGGAGAGAGAGGGGTTTTCTAGAAGCAGGAATGCACAGTGGTTAAGAGCACCATCTCAAGGTCATGTTGTTTAAGTTCCAATCACAATCCTCACGTATTTCAATTAAGTAAATTTGGACCAGTTTTGTAACTGCTATGCACTTCAGTTTCCCTGTCTGTAATCCTGGCATGGTAATAATAATGGTACTTCCAACAGAAGGCTATAGCAAGGATTAAAAGAATTTATAGAAATGATTCAGGAGAGAGCCTGGCAAATAGCACAAGTGTAAATATTACAAATACTTTCATCATTCTCTGAGGTTGATCAGATTTCCTAGATTCCACTTGGGACAAATTGTCCTTCTTTCTTTTTTTAAAAAAGATTTTTATTTATTTATTTATTTGAGAGAGAGTGAGCGAGCATGAGTGGGGGGAGGAACAGAGGGAGAAGGAGAAGCAGACTCAGAGCCAGATGGGGGCCTCAGACATGGGGCTCGATCCCAGGATCCTAAGACCATGACCTGAGCTGAAGGAAGACGCTTCACCGACAGAGCCACCCAGGCTCCCAGTGTGTGTACGGTTCTACTAAAAGATTTTGTTTTGATGAGGACAGTTGGTGTCACTCATTTATACTAGCATTATGAATAATGTTAGAGCTTATTTTCCAGAGCTGCAAGAGAGCTAGTATTCTAAATTCTAAAGTATTATTGTTATTATTATTATTTATTCTAAATTAGGCCTCATTAGTGGGTAAATCTAAACTCAGAAATATTACGGTGACAAAGAATCCCTACTTAACCGAACTTGAGTCAAGCTCCTCTGAGCCTTCTTCTCGATCAGGTCTTGATCTTGACCTGCTGAACCCAGTTTTAGCAGAAAATCCTGCCAGGCCAGTTTATTGAGAATCCTCCCCACTCTTGATCCAATCAAACTCTTCTTTCTCCACCTTTGATTGCTAACCGAGTTTGATTTCCAACCCACCCCCACCTTAATATCTAAACAAGTTCCCCATTAAGTTGCCATACTCTCCCTCATGCTGTCTACCAGCTAGAGATCCCCACTCGCCCCTATTTGTATTTGGAGTTGAGTTCAGTCTCCCTCCCCAGTTGCAATAGTCTTGGCTACTATTGCAACGGCCTTGAATAAAGTCTTCCCATTTTCAGCAAGTGGCAGGATAATGTCTCTAACAATGGAAATAAGTTCTCATTGAGATAGGATTAAGTCTCTGTACATACCCAATGGGAAAGAGTTCAAATAGACTGGAAGAGTTTGTGATGCTTGGAGACAGACTGTCTTAGGACAGTAGCCTGATGGAGGTGAAGAGGGGCAGATCATAAAAGCAAGCATAGATAACTTAAATTGCTTCCCAGGAATCAACTGTAGAAGTTTTTCCCACTTAAAATAAAAGATAATTACTCGTGTTAACTCCCAAACAAACTCATTTTGTAATACTGGTGGTAATAAAGTTATAACATTTCTAGGCACATGGCATCATGCTTGATGGCAGGATTACATAGGGTAGAAAACTAGCTGCAAGCTAGACCATTTATTGAGAAATAAAGTGTCAAAAACAATTTGATACTGTGGAAAGACAAAAAATAAATTTAATAGGGTATTTAAAATGATTAAATTTGAGCTCAACTTGAATATATTTTGAAGAGAGGAAGGAATTAGAAAGTAGTTATGATATCTGTATCCTTCTATGTGAAAATAGTCACTCAGTTTTCAAAACATATCGGTCTTCAGAAATCTTAATTAGGAGATGAGAAAGAGGTGAGAGGAAATATTGTTGAGCAGAGGAAAAAAATGCATCCTTACAGTCATCATAAATGATTTTCTACTTTTTTAGTAGGTAAATCACCATTTTCCTGAAGGAAGTACTTATAAATAGTAAAAAGTCTGATTTTAAGTTCAAATTTTAGAATTCTCCATACTTTTATCAAAGCCACCTATTAGATGAATAAGGAAATACAGCAACTCATTTGTGAGACTACATTCTACCTCCCTCTAGAATTAGTGCAAATTAAAAATCTTTCCCTAATACTCAAAAAAATATACTATAGGATTCCTATTGCTTTTACTTCATGGGAAGAAACCAGTCTAAACCTTCCACTGCATTCCCAGAAAAAGGTTTGATACTGTGCTTGCTCTAACTCTGTGTCTGACATCCATTAGCAAGAAAAAGCTAAGAGAGAAAGGGTCGGCATGGAGAAAGTGAGGGAGGCCTTCAAGGAAAAACTGCCAAGGCCAGAGTCCAATAAGAATTCACCTTGATGTGGTATATATATATATATATATATATATATATATATATATATATATATATATATATATATATATATAATGGAATATTACTCAGCCATCAGAAAGGATGAATACCCACCATTTGCATCAACATGGATGGAACTGGAGGGGATTATGCTAAGTGAAGTAAGTCAGGCAGAGAAAGACAATTATCGTATGGTTTCACTCATATGTGGAACATAAGGAATAGCAGCAGGAAGGACCATAGGGGAAGGGAGGGAAAACTGAAGGGGGAGAGATCAGAGGGGGAGACAAACCATGAGAGACTATGGACTCCAGGAAACAAACGGAAGGTTTCGGGGGGGGGAGGGGATGGGGTAGCCAGGTGATGGGTATTGAGGGGGGCCCATGTTGTGATGAGCACTGGGTGTTAAATGCAACTAATGAGTCACTGAACACTACATCAAAAACTAATGATGTACTATACGGTGGCTAACTAAACAACAACAAAAATTCACCTTGAATGTCAACACAAAGCCCAGGTTGTAGTCCTGCTGTTTCTAATTAGTGCTATAACCTCACTGAGCTCAGTTTGCTCATGTGTAATGTGTAGGGATGGTGATTTCCAAGTACCCCGCTAGCTTTAAAACTCTTGATTTGTAATGAGTAAGCACCATAATAAGAGATTTTGTCCTAAACATTTCAGACTTCTAGGTTTCTAAAACTGGCTTGAAGCCTTCTTTTTTTCATTCAATTTTTCAATCCCCCAAAAGAAAAAGAAGTTTTCTGCATCTAAATTATAAAAAACACTAAGGCTTTTAGAGAAAGGGAACCAAATGAGTTGTAACGTAATATTATAAATTATTGTCAAGAAAAGGTTTCCTCACATCCATGGTGCGAGCTAATTTATTGACTATGTCGGTACTGTTCTAGGTGCCGAAGTATGCAGTGAACTACATAGAGACCCTGCTCTCAAGAAGCATACCTTCCATCAGAATTGTCCTATTCAGGGGCGCCTGGGTGGCTCAGTTGTTAAGCGTCTGCCTTCGGCTCAGGGCGTGATCCCAGCGTTCTGGGATCGAGCCCCACATCGGGCTCCTCCGCTGGAAGCCTGCTTCTTCCTCTCCCACTCTCCCTGCTTGTGTTCCCTCTCCCGCTGCCTCTCTCTCTGTCAAATAAATAAATAAAATCTTAAAAAAAAAAAAGAACTGTCCTGTTTAATATTAGTAGTTCATGATTGGAGAAAAGTATGAAGAAGAAAATAAATACTACCTATGTTAGAATGTTTGATGTCCCATTTTTTCAAGTACTTTTTTCCATGAGAGATTGTAGCAATTTGCATCCCAATTACCATGTAGTTTTTATGTCACAGACACTTCTTTAGAGGTTATTATGGGCCAGATACTGTTCTAAGTGATTTATAGTATTAGCCCATGTAATTCTCATACAAGCCCTATGAGGTAGGTAATAATAGTACCTACCTTGGATACAGAATTTTAAGTTGGGAGATTTTTATTTTCAACATTTTAAAGATATCGTCCCATTATCTTCTGACTTCCATTGTTGCAGAAAAGTCAGTCCTTGTTCTTACCATGGTTTTCCTGAGTGTAACTTCCTCCCCTTCCGGCTACTTTTAATTAAGGTTTTTCTCTTTATCTTTGTTTTACAGCCATTTTCTAGGTGTCGAATTTTTTTAATTGAGTTCCTTCTTGGTGATCTGGAAACAGGTGAGGGCTGGACACAAATTTGGGGGTAATGTGTATATGGAATAGAGTAGAAATAGATAACTTTATCAAGTGACAGCAAAAGAAGACACAAGTAAAGATGGCAACCTGAGTAATCTTAAATGTAGAGACGAAAGATAGGTCAGAGAAAGAGCAACGAGAGAAGTAAAACAGAAACGAAGAGTAGAGGTCACAATCGTGAAGAGGAGCTGTCAACGATAGTAGTGAGCAGCGGTAAATCGAATAGGCAGGTTGGCAAGAATAAAGACTGGAAATGGGGCACCAGATTAAGCAATTTTTTTTTCCTCGAGAGAACACATTTGTTTTTAGGGCAGAGGTCGATGTAGAAGCCAGATTTTTAAATATTTGCCTTATATTGTTTCAGGTTCAGATTCATATATTTTTATTGTATCTTGAATACATATTCAAGAAATGGAATAAAATTTTTCTAAACATACTTTGGGAATTTCTAGTTACTATTTTTGAAAAGTGGTTAGCCAGATATTACTATTACAGAGGACACGTCAACCACAGATATGTATATATTTTCTACTCAGGTCAGGTGAAGTCTTGTTGATAGGTCCTCGGAGTTCTGCTAGAGCCAGGGGCACCTTCCCAACAACTAGAAGGATGATTTGGGAAGGACTGTATTGGCCAGTAAATTATATCCTTGATATTCTCCCCTCCCTTCCTGGTGCTCACTTTGTTTTCATTACCATACCTCTGAGGCTTCCCCCAATAGCACTCAGGCTTTTTATCCTTTCCATTTCCCAAGACCTGACAAGGCTGGTCCCATGCTCTATAATTTTCTGTTTTCTCTAATAGAATTTTGTCCTTATTCATCATTGCATTGCTTCTAATGGGGGAGGGGGAACTGAAAACAAATATCTGACAAGAGGAAAATCAAGGAGTTAGCTTAGTTATGTAATGAAATACTCTTGAGGTTATTTTTAGGCATAATTAATAATATGGAAAAATGTCAATATATTAGGTGAAAAATATGTCCAATCTGCATTCTGGTTCATAAAATAAGAATATACTTGTGGAAATAATAGAATATTTGAAATTGGATTTACCTCAAAATAACATACGGCCATGAGCACAATGTTAAATAGTTTGGGCTAGGGAGTCCCACGTTATTCCAAAATAGACAACCATTTAAGCAATGTGTTGCAGTACTGGGCTACCAAAGAGCTATATATGAGTCACTCTTCATTTCTATGTCCTTTGAGTGATTTATAGAGAATGTCGTATCCCAATGCAAAATTTGACTTCTCCATCAGATTAAAAAAAAAAATGCTGGCATCTTTCCCCAGTAAAGTTTACTAGCTCTTCCGACAAAGACAAAATGGAAACCCCTTTAGTTGGTGTTCATTACCATTTATGGTCTGTACTCTTAGTTGATTAATGTGATTTCATTTTATGCCACTAAAATTTTATGCCTCTGGAACATCTGTTTTTATGTTTTGTTTTAGAATTTCTGATTGACATTTAGATGGAAAACTGAAGATTTATTCATGTTTCATATAAAAAGAAAAGGCTAACACAAAACATTTCCTCATTAAGAGGACTATAATTAAATTAATTTGATAACAAGGCAACTAAGACAGCCACAGCATGTCAAGTAGAGAATTCAAGCTATTCACAATATTTCTTGTGAAAAACTACTTATTTTAAAAAGAATCTGAAACATTGATTTTTTTCCTGTATACAGAGGATTCGTGTCTCTATCCAGATGCTGCCAGTTAGTTTTCCTCTAATTCATATAGTGCTTTGTGAATATATCCCATCAACCCTTTAATATCCCTGAGGGTCAGGGAGAAGAATTTTCTTCATTTAATATATAGAAAATCTAGCACAGGGGATCGACTCAATTATTTTAGAAGATTGAATAATTCATTGGGAAAATGGAAATAGAATGCAGCTCACACTCTTTCCTCCTTTACATAAAAGTTATAGTTCTGGCTTGTCATATACATAGAGGCGCAAAACTGATCTCATAAGTCACCACGTTATAATTATAACTACTAACAAAGGACTCAGCACAGTCTTTTTTATTAGTGTCAAAATCCTGATATGTAGTCATCCATAAATATGCATACGCATAATCTACTAAATTCATACACATACGCTCCATATTATAGTAGCACCACTTTATAGATGGAGAGAGCAGAGGGTTTAAATACTTGTCTGGAATATAAAGCAAGTCTTAGCTGAAGAACAAATATAAACCAAATATTCAAATGGCTATTTTTCCTCAATGGTATTGTGAGTGTGCTGAGTGCAGAAGAAACAAATTTGTAAACAGAAGGAAGATCTTTGCTGTCTGGATGATATGTGATCAATGGTAGGATTCTTGATGGGCTAGAAGATATTTATTCTCTGCCTGGACTTAACAAAACAAAGTATAATAAGTAAGTTTCTCTCCTTCGAATTAAAAAAACAAAACTGGGCAAGTTCAGAGGAATGCATGGCTTAGTATTAGTATATCATTCATTCATTCATTCATTCATTCGATGCCATGTCAACTCCTATTTTCTGCCAGGCCACTTATTGTACTTGAAGATCAACCAGAGCCTATCATTATGCAGTTTATGTAGTGGGAAAAGTGATCAAGGAGTTTTAGTTAATCAGTGCAATATTACTGAACACTGTGAGGACCCAACCCCAATTAATGTAATTTTAGGTTGCATTTATTTAAGAACAGCATCTAGGGGGAGCCTGGGTGGCTCAGTCAGTTAAGCCTTGGACTCCTGATTTCCGCTCAGATCACAATCTCAGGATTGTGAGATCGAGCCCCGCATCAGGCTCTGGGCAGGGCGTGGAGTCTGCCTCAGATTCTCCCTCTCTCCCTTTGCCCTGCACCCTCTCTAAAACAAAACAGCATCTAGGATAATAGTGTATTTAATTCGAATCTGCACTATTTTGATTATAACCAGGGTTTGGATGTTCCGCGTTAAAAGCGACGTGATAAACTGGAACATGTCATGAAGCTGAACATAAAGTTTAAAACATTAAAAACTATGTCATATGTGCAGTAGTTGAAAGAACTTAAGGGCAAGTTTAGGGACCAAATGACTTAGGGAGGACATGATAGCTGTCAAACATTGAAAGGATTGACACATAAAAAGAATTAAATCTGTTCTTTCTTGTTTTAAGAAACTAAACGATAAGAAATGGTTGAAAGCTGTGGATAGGTACAGTTCAGTTTAATATAAGAAAGCATATTTTAATCATCAGAGCTGCTAAAGATAGAGTGGTTTGCCTCAGGGGTCAGCAGATGTATCCAAGCAGAGGCCGAAAAACCACTTTGCTGGTACATTGCTGAAGATCCGTACTTATCCAATGGATGGCTGAGCTAGATGACCTTATTATTCCTTCCGAACAGGAAAGTCTGTTAATCCATGATGCAAATCAGGGTATATCAGGATGACAATTTCTTGAGTGTTTCAAAGCATTTGATTCTATCCAAAGATTTACTTTCTGAATGATCTCAATCAATGTTGATGTTCAGAGAAAGAGCTTAAGGTTGCTCTACTGTATGCTCTGCTTTATACTATCTTGCTGCATTCTCTGTTCCATCACTCACTGTATTAGTTTCCTAGGGCTGCTGTTAAAGTACTGCAGGTTGGTTGGCTCAGCACAACAGAAATTTATTGTCTCACAGTTCTGGAGGCCAGAAGTCCAAAATCAAGGGGTTGGCAAGGCCATGCTCTCCCTCAAGATGCTGGGGGAAGGTCTGTTCCAGGCCTCTCTCCTAGCTTCTTTTTTTTTTTTTTTTATAATGATTTTTTATTATATTATGTTAGTCACCATACAGTACATCCCCGGTTTCCGATGTAAGGCTCAATGATTCATTAGTTGTGTATAACACCCAGTGCACTATGCAATACGTGCCCTCCTTACTACCCATCACCGGCCTATCCCATTCCCCCACCCCCATCCCCTCTGTGGCCCTCAGTTTGTTTCTCATAGTCCATTGTCTCTCATGTTTCATTCCCCCTTCTGATTACCCCCCCTTTCTTTATCCCTTTCTTCCCCTACTGATCATCCTAGTTCTTATGTTCCATAGATGAGAGAAATCATATGATAGTTGTCTTTCTCTGCTTGACTTATTTCACTTAGCATTATCTCCTCCAGTGCCGTCCATGTTGTAGCAAATGTTGAGAACTCATTCTTTCTGATAGCTGAGTAATATTCCATTGTATATATGGACCACAACTTCTTAATCCAGTCATCTGTTGAAGGGCATCTCGGCTCCTTCCACGATTTAGCTATTGTGGACATTGCTGCTATGAACATTGTCTCTCCTAGCTTCTTGAAGAGCCTTGGCTGGTGATAGCAAGTTCCAATCTTCACATAGTTTCCTCCTTGTACATTTGTCTCTGTGTCCAAAGTTCCCTCTCTCTTTTTTAAAAGATTTTATTTATTTATTTATTTGAGAGAGAGGGCGTGCACGGGGTGGGGGCAGAGAGCAGGTGAGGGAGAGGGAGAATCTTGAGCAGACTCTGCACTAAGCGTGAGCCCGACACAGGGCTCAATCCCACGACCCCGAGACCCTGACCTGAGCTGAAACCGAGAGTTAGACGCTTCACCAACTGAGCCACCCAGGTGCCCCCAAATTTCCCTCTCTTTTTAAGGACACCAGTCATATTGGATTATGGGCCCACCCCTCTTCAGTATGACTTCCTCTTAACTAATTACATTTGCAATAACCCTATTTCCAATAATAGTCACATTCTGAGGCACTGGGTTAGGACCTCAACATATGAATTTCGGAGGGACAAAATTTAGCTGACAATACTCACACAGCACCATCTTTTTCTATCTAACTTCCTGAAGCTATGATTAGGGAAGCTACAAAGGAGTTGATCCGCAGGTGAGTCACCATTACAGCCAGGGGTCCCTTGCTTGTGCTGGCACGGCCAGTATAGTAGTTGTGCAAACCCTGGACTGTCTTCCTGGGCCGGTCACATATCAGACATGTCACTTGCCCCCTCTGTATCCAGTTTTCTCAACTTACAGAGTTATTTAACCATGCTATTATACACTTACATGACAGAATTGTTGTCAAACACAATCACGTGCATGAACTTTGTAAATGTAAGGCACTTTGTGAAAGTCTTAGAAAGAGGCTGGGAGGAAGTTTGCTAACCTTTTACCTGGGTTGTTTAAAAATATCAATAAGAAGAATGTGACTCAACAGAACCCAGATGAAAGATTAGCCCCACGAAGAGCAGCCTACATGAAAACTGATATATGGTTACACACACACACACACACACACACACACACACACACACACAGACCTGAAAGTAGTAAATCACTTTCCCTACCTGTATAAATGGCACACTTCTATAAGAGTAACATTCAAAAAATCAAATCTGGGCTAGCCAGCACTGTCTTCTAACAATTTAGTATCAAAACTAATGAAAAGTCTAAGTAGCAGTGAAAGAGTCAGCCGTTCTTACTGCCCAAGCTGATGCACACACACGCTATCATTTTTTATTTGTATAACTAATAAGGCCAAACCACTGCCAACTGCAGAGCTGGTGAGCCATGACATAAGCTATTCCCGACCATAGGCACCACTGGCATGAGGTGACACAGGAGTTTAGGCTCCGAAACCAGTCCTGGGATACACTGATAAGTGCCCGACTTTGGACAACTCTTGGAGTTTCTGTCTCCTTGTCTGTCTTACAGAAACACTTATCAGCTGTCTCATCCACAATAACAATTGTTATGATACTGACGGGCTGAAGCAAGAGAAGTATAAGAAATAAGAAGAAATTAAGTGGCTTATCAAGGTCACACAATGAGTGTCCATGACTGAGTGTGGCGGGGGCAGGGCTGAGGTTGAAATCAGCTTACTTGATTTTGAGTTCATTGTTCTTTCGCCTATATTTGTGCGTGCGTGTGTGTGTGTGTGTGTGTGTGTGTGTGTGTGTGTGTGTCCTTCCTTGGAGCAGAAAAATCTTCCTCGATTTTTAACTAGTGGCAGGGAAGCTATTTCACTGGAAGAGTGAAATCACTATTCACTTCAACCCAGCCTGTCTAGTGACCTAACTTCTGGTTTTCTACTGGTAGGACTAACTGGAATTCAGCAGCAGTGAGGACTTCTTTCCAGAGTCGGAGGTGGCGAAATCACCACTCCCACAACTGACCCCGAAGGCCTTCGTGAACCATGAAGAGGTATTTGTTCTAAAGGAAGGCGTCACTGTCCGAATTGTGCAAGTTCAGTTCTAGATGCGCTGGAGCCCCGCATGATCGTCTGATCTTAAAATCAATACATTGATGATTGACCTAATCCACCCCATCTGTCAAAAAAAAAGAAAGAAAGAAAGAAAGAAAGAAAGAAAGAAAGAAAGAAAGAAAGAAAGAAAAGAAAAGAAGGAAAAAAAAAGAAAAAGGCAGTGAGAGAAGACTTTACAGGCATTCATTTGGAAAGTCAAAAGCAGTTCTAAAGGCGATAACCTTTGCAGAAAGCACTGATTCCAGAGGAAAACATCTTGTCATTCATTAAACTATATGGTCTCCAATGTTCCTTTTTAATTAGAAACATGATCTTTGGACTCTTCCAGCGAAACTCTTCCTGGATCATCTCCTTTTCTTCCCTGTGCAGGGCTCTGACCTCAGCTCAGGCCCAAATTACCTCCTGGGTGAATTATTGCAACAGCTACTGAACTTGTCTTCCCGCCAACCTGGTTTTCCCTTGCAGGGTATTCTATGTATCTTCTCCAGACTAATCCAACTACAGTGGATTGCTTTTCCCACATTAGGTCCTATTAGTTTCCTACATTTGCCACTGGAACATTCTCCCGTGATTTCGTTCCTGTTCCTCCCACTATTCGGAAATTAATTTCCCCTCATTAGTCCAATCCCATGTTTAAGATAAACACGCCAGCGCACATGATCATTTCCTTTCCAAAATGCGGCCTGCAGCTGTTGTAAGTATCTCGCATTTTGGTAGTATTCTCTAATTGGCTCATGTTCTATAATTTTGTTTCCAAAGCGACACTGGCCAAGAAAAACTCTTTTGTCTTTCTTCTCTGGTGCACTTAGCTCCAGCCCAGATTTCTCAAGAAATACTTTGTAATTGTCTGCACATCAGACAATTGCATTTCTTCTTATGCAACTAACCCTAATAAACCTTTTGGTAAAATCTGATAGAAGTGTAAATGAAAAATGAACAAGATAATGGGTATGAAACTTGTTTAGCCACATACCACATCCTGTCAAGAAAGGCGACACAGAAAAATGAGAAGAGAATGCTTTGACTCTTGGCCTCTGATAAGGCCTATTTCCCCTATTTCGATGGACTGAGCTGCAGGCTCAACTCCCTCATTACTGAAATTTGGGCAAAATACTGCCCTGTCTGGTCTGCAGCTGCTCAGTAACGAGTCAGTGAGTGTGAACAGATGGCAGCGACCACAGCATTCCGTGGAGTTCACCAGAAGTGCCCAGAGTCTTCAAACTTCAATGCAGAGGAAGAAGCACAGGAAGAGGGGTGCTTTCAAACTGTGGTGGTTTGTTTGTTTCCCCTCCCCCCATACCGATTGTGTTACTGCTCAAAGCTCTTGTTCAGCCAGGAAATGCTAAGCTTCTAGTTCAGTAGTGAGGAAATATATTTGATGCTAAAACACAAACTTACTTGAAATAGTCTTTGTTAAGTTATTATATGAATAAGCAGAGTCTTGTGGTTAATATGCTGTGTTCCGGTTCTAAATTCAACGCAGTGGTGCAAAATTTACCTCCTTTGAGATCTGACAGAATTTTATCTGCAGAGACTCTTAAGAAATTCCAGCTGTAAGGTCTAAACCATTTCCTTCTAGTTAGGGGGACTTCAGAAAAATTACCTATCTGTCCATCTATCCATCCATCTGTCCATCCATCCATCCATCCATCCATCCATCCATCCATCCAACCTTTCTCAGCCCAACATTTGCAGTAACAGGATTGAAACTTGACTCAGGCCTACCCTTCAAACAAGGAAAAAGAGAAAGAGGCAGAGAGACAGCAAAGCCAAGGTAGCAAGGGGATCAAAGCCATGGTGGAAGCATCTGTGTAATTCAGGATGTCCCAGCACAGGGTCCCCTCATCCTAGGCGAAGGAAGGAAAGCCCATTGTGGCTGGGCTGCCTGCCCTGGGGGAGACATTAGCTTTGCTGCCTCAGTGGTTCCCCCTTCTGGCTATTACTCAAGGGAGTTCTTCTACACAAGAATTGTGACTAAAACTGATATGTTTTTTAAAGCCCTAACAGGAAACTGGGTGTGCTGGGTTAGGTGGAGATGTGAATGACCAAAGGAATGAGGGGAAATCAAAATGTATCAGGATCCAAAATAGGACAGAAAGCTCTTATAGCAAAAGTAAGACAGGAGGATAATGTGTAGAGTCCAATGGTAACAAGGGCAGAAGCAGAACAGTGGCTGGGGTCAAAGCATCTACAAGAGGTAGCAGAAAGAGAACATCCCAGATTTGGGAAGGGAGGAACCCAGAGTGGGGCTCTAATCTGAAAGTGCTCACCCTAAGATCAACCAGCAATTTGATGAAAACTTTCAGACCCCATTTCCCTGACGCCTGAGGCACCGTTGATAGGGGGTGTTGGCCATTCTCCTGCCTTGAGAAACTCTGTTCTTACAGTTTCTACATACCACTTGACGTATCCTTATCTGCCTGGTGATGGCTTCTTAATCCTCATAACTGATATTTTACTGCTCAGCTCCATGGGGCACCATACACATTGTAGACCTCATAAATGTGTCAGTAGATGATGACAACTCTGAACGATGGCAGTAAAGGTGTTTTCTAATTCACACAAAAGCACCGTATGGCCTAGAAGTTCCCCGATTTGGCCCCTAGGAAGACAATAGTTCCCTCAGGTGCCATCCTAGGCCCTTTGTTGCTTGCTTGCTTTCTTTCTTTCTTTCTTTCTTTCTTTCTTTCTTTCTTTCTTTCTTTCTTTCAAGATTTTATTTATTTATTTAAGAGAGAGAGAGAAAGTACACAAACAGGGGAAGGGGCAGAGGGAGAAGCAAACTCCCCACTGAGGAGGAAGCCCAATGGGGGACTCAATCCCAGGACCCTGGGATCATGACCTGAGCTGAAGGTAGATGCTTAACTGACTGAGCCGCCTAGGTGCCCCCCCTTTTGTTGTTTTCATTTTTAATTAGCTACTGATAACCTCATTCATACACATTGTTTCAACCACACCTTGTATACCATCTCTATGGCTCTTGCATCGTTCTGCTATCCACAGCCCTGATTTCTCTCCTGAGCCCTAAATTCACATCTGATTGGGTTTTACACACATTTCTATTCAGATGTTTCAGTGACACCAAAAACACAACATATTAAAAAAAAGAATTGATCCACAAGCCTGATTAACACCACCACCAACCTCCTGGTAACTCAAGCCAGCATGTGAGAATTATCTCCATCTCACTCACTCCCCACATAACTTCAATCCATGAGTCCTGGAGATTCTGCTACAATTAACCCCTTCTGTGTACATCCCTGTTACCTCCTTCCTGCAGCTGCTTGGGACCTCTGCACACTCCCCTCTACTAGCTGCCATCTTTCCTATCATTGTGGTCCGTTCTGCCTCCACACAGCTTCCAGCGGGATCTTTCTAAAATGCATATGTTATTATGTCACTCTTGCTAAAGGTACTTCAATTGTTATACCTTGTTAATGTGAGTCATGAGAAAGTCCGAACTCCCAACTGTGGCACGTAACAAGGTATGCATGAGCTGGTCCCCGCACGTTTTTCCATCTTCAACCTCTACCACGTCTCCAAACGTATGCCTGCGCTTGAGTCACATGCACTACATTTCTTAATAGGCCCTGGGTAATCCCTCAGATGGCTCAGTGGCTCTTCCTAGAACTCCACTGGTATGAACCAGGGCACGTTGCAAGAGTTTCCAAACCGGTCTTTCCCTTTAGACTTTAAGTGCCTTGAGAATAGGAATATGATTTTATCTTTACATCTCTAGCACCTGCCTATCATCTGCTACTTTAGAATAAATGTTTGGCAAGTAGATGGATGAATGCATAGGTCAAAGAGAAAGGAAAGAGAGGAAATTAATGAACTTCAAATAATTCTGGAATTTCAGGAAATGTGGGGAGTGTGAAGAGCTGGGGTAGGAAAAAAAAATAGTGGCTGTGATGCAGAAAGTATCTTTGGATTAAAAAATCACACTGCATTTTCTACCTTCGTAGGTGGAAGGGCCGTGTTCATAGCATCATTGTTTCACAGAGACACCCAACATTTTTATGCTTCAGTTTTTTAAAATTTTAATTTACTAAAGGGAAAACATTACTTCAAAGCATTAATACTTTAAAGTCTTTGTCCTTTATGACAAAGCTGTGGATATTAGTGATAAGCCTTAAAATATTTCAATGTAAAAGAAAAATGGGAGAGGATATAAATCGCCTTTATATAAAATTATTTCAAAAGAGTAAGCATAAAAATAAACTCTCTAAGCATATTTTTTCTTTCCCTTCTATTCTTTTATTGTCTCTTTAAAAAAAGTTTGTTATTTTGAAAGTACACAGCTGTTCACAGCTATAAATAAGGAGGTAGCAATGTCACATCTATTTGAAGTACACTTAAAGTCACCATTAAACTATATCAATTATTTTGTGTATGTAAAAGGAGGGAGATGAATCTTGGTTCATAAAAATTGTCCTGCATTAAGTCTCAGATTTCCTTTTGTTTTGAATTAAAATACCTGGGGTATGCCTGTTTGCTTGGCTGCCACTGTTAACAGAGCCTATGACAGAGGACAACATTTCTTAAATGAACACCTGTAGAGTTTTCCAAGAAGTCAACTCTCCATATCATTAGTTTGGGGTATCACTAAACTACAAGGGCTGGAAGCTGCATTTCGTAATTTCAAACATAGACAGTTCGAAAATACAATTACTAAAAAAGAAACTTAGTTTTTTATGCCAGAGAGGAGGTGGGTAGGGAGATGGGTGAAACAGATCAAGAGTACACTTATTGTGACGAGTGCTGGGTGGAATCACTATATTGTATACCTGAAACGAACAAAATGCTGTATGTTATACTGGAATTTTAAAAATTAAAAAGAAACTTTTAGTTTTAAAAGTTTACTGAGTCCAGGTTTTGTTTCATTTGCATCTTCCTCTATAGTACCAGTTGGTCGGGAGGTGCTCAATGAATACTTAAGAAAATCTTTGACTCTTTCTAGGCCTCAGTTCACTCATCAATGAATGGGATTAATAACCACATCATAAAGTTATTGGAGAATTAAGGGAGATACTGCTTTGTACTCTGGCTGGTTCAATCCAAGTTTGCTGTTATTGCTTGCATATCTGATCCTTGTAAGCCTGGTTATAGGGTCTCTGGATCTTCAACATGTTCATAGAAATATAAGACTACCCATTTTATATTTCAGTTTCAAAAATGGGGTAAGACTTCAGTAACAAAACACAAAGACAGGTTCAGAGACACTTTGGAAACTGTAAATGAACACAGCCAACCAGCTATGAGAAACAACTCTAGCAAGCAACAAATAGCTTATGAAATTCTTGTTCTTTGCAATGATCTTTATTTGTCACAAACCATTGTCATGAAGTTTAAGTTATTACTGAATAACATGATGTACCTTATAGGTCAAATGCAAATGTTGCTTTACCTGAATTTTCTCTCCACCAAGGCCTTTCAGCAATGCTCCCATAGCCTCACAACTCCAAATAGATCAAGACCCAGTGCTCTAAAATTAGCAAGACAGGAAACAACAAGTGTTGGCGAGGATGTGAAGAAAGGGGAACCCTCTTATACTGTTGATGGGAATGCAATTTGGTGCAGCCACTCTGGAAAACAGCATGGAGTTTCTTCAAGACATTAAAGATAGAGCTACCGGGGCACCTGGGTGGCTCAGCCATTAAGTGTCTGCCTTCGGCTCAGGTCATGATCCCAGGGTCCTGGGATCGAGCCCTGCATTGGGCTCCCTGCTCAGCGGGAAGCCTGCTTCTCCCTCTTACGCTCCCCTTGCTTGTGTTCCCTCTCTCGCTATCTCTCTCTGTCAAATAAATAAATAAAATCTTAAAAAAATAAAAGAAAAATAGAGCTACCCTATGACTCAGCAATTGCACTAATGGGTATTTACTCCAAAGATACAGATGTAGTGATCTGAAGGGGCACCTGCACCCCAATGTTCATAGCAGCAAAGTCCACAATAGCTAAATTGTGGAAGAAGCCGAGATGCCTTCAATAGATGAATGGATAAAGAAGATGTGGTTCATATGTACAATGGAATATTATTCAGCCATCGGAAAGGATGAATACCTACCATTTGCACTGACATGAATGGAACTGGAGGAGATTATGCTAAGTGAGGTAAACCAAGCCCAGAAAGACAATTATCATATGGTTTCACTTATATGTGGAACAGAAGGAATAGCACAGAAGACCATAGGGGAAAGGAGGGAAAACTGAATGGAAAGAAATCAGAGAGGGAGACAAACCATGAGAGACTCTTAACTCTAGGAAACAAACAGGGTTGCTGGAGGGGAGGTGGGTGGGGAGATGGGGTAACTGGGTGACGGACATTAAGGAGGGCATGAGATGAAATAAGCACTGGGTGTTATATGCAACTGATGAAGACTGATCATTATATCTGAAACTAATGATGTACTGTATGTTGGCTAATTGAATTTAAATTTTTAAAAAATTGCAAAAAAAGAGCCACTGCTCTAGACTGTTGTAGTCACATGACCTATATAGTTCTTCTTATGCACAGATTTTAAAATACATTTTTTAAAAGAAACCCTTTAGAGGAGGGTTTTCTCTGAATCTGCCTTGTTTTTGCAAATGTGAGTGTATTCTGCATCTTTTTTATTTTTCTTTCAGTATATTCTTTTGTTCTCTTCTCAGTGGAGATACAGAATAGTTGGTGGCTATCATTCAGAATTGATCGTAATGTTGCTGTTTTACCCTTCATGCATTAAATAGTTGTTTGTAGGAGTTTTCTCTGCTGTTACCAAGATTCCACAATATACATATTATTTTCATTTCAAATGATGATATGGGAGAATAAGGCCAGCATTTCTGAAAGAACATGCAGGGTGAGCCTTCATAAACAATAGAAGGAAAATTCACTATCATCCAGTTTAGGAAAAACAAAAGTGGTTGTAGGTGGTGACAGTACAATTTCTTAGAATATCGTGAATTAAAATAATTCAATTATGCCCGCAACAGATGAGCTTTGCTAATCTGAAGAAATCACCAAAAAGGATATGTAATTCCCTGGCTAAAAAGCAAGAAAGACTGGGTCAGAAAAGTTATTGAATTCTTTAATAACAAAGAATGTGTTCACAAAAATCTCATGAGTAGAAGGAAGGAACAAGAATTTAGATTTTTCCCCCCAACAGTGTTCAAAAGATAGAGACATAAAAACCTGATATTCTGGAAGCCCGAGGGGCTTCAGCTTAGCCTTCTCCACCACCCTCTGTATGAATGATTCTGAGCATATTCACTGCATATTGCACGAAGTCTATGGTTTTTGTTTTTGTTTTCTTAGATTTTATTTATTTATTTGAGGGAGAGAGAGGGGGGAAAAGAGAGGGAGAGCACAGAAGGAGAGGGAGAGGGAGAAGCAGACTCCCTGCTGAGCAGAGAGCTCTATGGACATGGGGCTTAATCCCAGGACCTTGAGATCATGACCTGAGCTGAAGGCAGGCATTTCACGGACTGAGCCACCCAGTCGCCCCACACTAATTCTATATAATCTTTTTCTTAAAATCTGAGGACCCAATGTAATAAGGAGTCTCACTCCATTATTTGATGTTTGACTAAAGTTACTTTTCAAGCCTTACCCCCACCCTCTTCCCATTCTGCCTCAGATCTGGGCAGTTGATAAGAAAGCCCAGGTGCTTTGCCACCAGCTGTAAGCTCAAACCATGCACGAAAACCCTCACTCCAGTGCCAGCCCTTAACTACCATAAAAACTCAGAGCCAACCTCCTTCCTTTCATAGTTCTTTCAAGCTGTTTTCAGATCAGCTTAAGAGGTCTGTCCTGCTCTCCCCAGAAAGCTTCGTTATGGGAATAAAAACCTTTTCACAGTTAATAAAAACCTTTCAGTGTGTGTGTGTGTGTGTGTGTGTGTGTGTGTGTGTGTGTGTGTGTCATCCTCTGTTTGGAAATCCAAACCAAATTTTGGGTGGTGATCCATTCCAACTCTAGGGACTGGCCACAACACCCAGTCACCATGATACTGGAAAGAGGGTCCCTTTCACCGAGGACATAATCATCTTAGTACCTAGGAAGAAATCTGCATCCAAGAAAAACCTAAAAACATCAATTCCTTGTGAGTTCATATACTGGGAATCCATGCCATCAAACCTAATCAATGCTAACATGACGCCAGACTAAATGTCAGAAACTGAGAAGTTGCAGACTAGTCTTGGGAGTGGTAACACCTCCAGTGGATCACTACAGCACATCTTCTTTCTTTGCTTTCATCTATCCTATGGAAACACAACTGTAAGAAATAACATGTGTAAGAAATAATACATACTCCATATGAAGGAACAGTTCTACTTTATGGGAAGGAGACTAGAATGCCTGCAGGGGGCAGTAGTTAACTTAAACGGAGCAGGCAAGAGAAAATAGATGTGCTGTTTTTGTCTTACAACCCAGGTAGCCTGGCTCTATTACACTGTCTATTAAAAAATACTGTACTGTCTTTAAAAGGTAACACACAGCAAACTTCCGAGCTGCTGCTATAAATGCAAAGGTTCAAAAGCTGCGTAAGTAGAAATCTCTGTATTTTTACTCCCGTTGCTATCATAGTAAAAAAAAAAATTCTTGATCTCTGCAATGGAGACACTAATTTACAGGTATAGACATAAATGAGCAAAGAGTGCCACTGAAGGAACCAAGGCCTTTCTTGCAACCCTCTCTTGCTTTATGTCCCATTTTCATTTTTATTTCATGTTCAGACTCTTATGCTGCATTAATTGTTATAAAAGCCTATGCTCAATAAATGGACCTCGCTCTTTAAACTTAGATATATTAGTTGACTGGTATTTCATGTGCAAGTGCAATATTTTATGGAACCTTTGAACTATCTGAAAAACACATAACAAATATTCTTTGCTGAACTAGAAATTTGCAAAAACATGGATGGTTTTTAAAGAACTCTTGGATGTGGGACTTATCCAGAACTAAGTTCAAGCGCTGGCTCCACCACTGTGTGATGTGGAAAGTTCGTTCACCTCAGCTGTCCATGAAGAATGTTGTAAGGGTGAAATGAGATTAGAAAAATAACTATCCATCACAGTACCAGGCACACAGGAAGTGCTTAATAAATGCTAACCGATTTTATTTCTGAGTTAGTCTCCTCTGGTCCTTCGGGTTTTGGTACTCTGAAATGTTCTAGGGCTTCAGGAGCCCGGTAGTTCGTAGTTACTCAGAACATTCAAATTTGCATAGCCAGAAAGGACAGCTTCTTCGGTTTAATTTGTGGATGTACAATAACAAAACAACTGGTAGGAATTACTACCTGGTAGTTGGTGTGTAGACTCACCCATTTTTGAATTTGATGGAAAGGAAAAGGTGAAAGAATTAATGATTGCTATATATCTCTCACTCACGAATCCTCCCGGGGCCACTGCTTTTCTTCTCTTGCTTTCTGACAAGCCACAGGAAATCTACACGCTTAGAGGCCATATGCAATGTTCCTTTTTTTTTTTTTTTAAAGATTTTATTTATTTATTCGACAGAGATAGAGACAGCCAGCGAGAGAGGGAACACAAGCAGGGGGAGTGGGAGAGGAAGAAGCAGGCTCCCAGCAGAGGAGCCCGATGTGGGGCTCGATCCCATAACACCGGGATCACGCCCTGAGCCGAAGGCAGACGCTTAACTCCTGTGCCACCCAGGCGCCCCGCAATATGCAATGTTCTAAACAACCAACACAAAAGACCAGGCAACTGCTTTTCTGAGAAATAGAGTCCACTATTTACTTTGAAGGAGTAGTCTTTATGAGGGAATTCATTACCTATCCTCAGAAAGCAACCCTGCAAACTGATTCTACACAAGGAAGCTCTGATGCTAGCAGTGGACAAGATTCTGGAAAAAAAAAAAAAATCAAGCTTTCTGCTTTCTTCCTCCCAATTTTTTTTTCTAGTTAATTTCCGGGGCAGCCTAAAACAACAAAGCCACTTACAAACACAAGGAAATGCAAAAGCCTGTTGATACAATGTTATGGTTGAACATGTAAATGTATCAAAGGTCGAGTTTCAGTTACAGTGCCTACAGCAATTGTAACTTGGCCACTCACCACTTCAACAGTAACAACCAGAGTATCCACAACCAGAGAAAGCATTTCTGCAGCAGCTCTAGGAATTTCTGTCATTGAAAAGTTTGGGCTATTATGTTGCATTTGTTTTTGCTGTGTTTACTCATGTCAGTATTTCTAAACATCACATTTAGGTTCTATGAAAGCTCTTTAATTTGGCCCGCTGTTTAAGTGGTAATGGGTTCAGTCACATGTATCTTGCAATTGTCCCTTTTAGCCAGTGGCATTTAAATGTGCCCTTAACTTTAATGGAGAAACACTTAATGATAAATCCTCTTTGGTAAACTGGAAGGCTTTTGTACACTTTGGCGTCAGTCAGAAAATTTAGGAGTATTCACCATACGGCAAATGAACTCAAAGTGGGAAATATATAAAAACTAAGGGCCAAAAGACGGGAAGTGATGGACCCAAAGCTGAGGGTGTGGTTTTATGGGAACTATGAAACTATAACAACATTGTAAACATTGGATAGGTTTCGCTTTAAAAGCAGAGGTATACATGATTTTTAAATACACATAGCAGAAAAACTAGAAAGATGATAAATATATTTTCATATTCAGATAAGAATTAGTAATCTCTGAGCTTTGTATTCAAAGCTCAGTAAAACAACTCAGCCTGATGCCAGAATCATAATAGGGGATCAAATGGCCAGTCTATACAGTCAAAGTGAAGTGAAGGATTCTAGAGTATCTAGAACAAGGGCCTACAAACCATAGCCCATGGGCCAAATATAGTCTGAAGTCTGTTTTCATAAATAAATAAAACCCCAATACCTTTAAATATTGCCTAGGGTTGCTTTCATGCTAGAGTGGCAGACGATAGAATAGTTATGACAGAAACCACTGGGTTGGCAAAGCCTAAAATATTTACTATCTGAACCTTTACAGAAAATTCAGCCAAAAAGCTTAAATAAAATCAGACATAGATCCATTGCCTGGACTATAAACTCTCTATGTTTGTTGAGAAGGGGACAATTAAACAAGCAAGCAAACAAACCAAGAAACTTAGACTAGAAATGATCACTTATTTTATTCTGCTTTTAGGCCCTAGAGTTACCAAATTCCAACTATAATGTGGATAAATTATTCCCTTAAAAAATTTCAGAAAAGTTGATATGATTTCCTCTATCTCATAATCTAAGCCACAAATGTATAGGTTCGATACATTTTAAAATCCATGTGTTACTGGATTTAACGTTCAAATGTCCTCTACTTGAAATCCAAATATTAAAAAGCATATTTGTGTTTTTTCTTTAGGGATATTCTTACTGAAAGTTGATCATTTGTGAAAAATAATTATATGATACCCCAAGCAAAATGTTTATCACTTAATAACCAAGCTCTAGAGAAATGAGGAAGAAGGGACAAAATGGCTATATTCAATATAGCATGAAAGAATGCCAGAAGGAACTTAGTGACACGTAAAATTCATTTTGTTAAAAAAATGAGTAAGAAATAGTTGATTAGCTGAAGGAAATGTGAGAATATTTTTGGAAGTTTCAGCAAGGGAAATTCATGCAAAATACTATAAAAAACAAAGCCATAAGGACAACTAAACTGTGTAAAATTATGACAAGAAGTCTGGAAACTTGTGTTCAGGTAATATCCTGAATAATGAAAGCAATTATGGCAAATGGCAAAAAGATTGCATATTTTTCAGAAAAAAAAAGTCAAGCCTGGAATTATAAAATGGTCAATTTAGCTTCATATCTAAAAAAAATTACCCAAGTGACTCATCAAGAAATCAATTTTCAACTGCTCAGAAGATTCAGAAGATACAAAAGAATAACCAACATGCTTTTGGTTTTCTGAAAAACACATTTAGACCAATCTCATTTCTTTCTACGTTGCAGTGACAGGGATAGTTGATGGGAGTCAACTAAGGTCTTTCGCTCAGCTGATTATGACATGCATCTTGTAAGAAAGACAAAGATGGTGTAAAAAAATACACAGACTCTCCTAGAACAGCAAGATGGGAGCCACCAGATACAGGCTAGTTCAAGTTGAGATGTGCTATTTTTTTTAAGATTAAGTAAAAAATTATTTATACACACACATACATACAGTTATTAATGATTTTACAGTGTGATTTTATACAACTCATTTTTTTGGTCTTGGTTTTATAAAAATTACTTTTTATTAATATATTAATCTAGTGTCGAATGACAGGGCTGAAATATAAAACCGTTCTTAGTGTTTATTCTGTATAATTTTCTAAGTTCATATAAAGTTTATTCCTCTAACATTCTAGCACTTAGCACTTGGTGTGTTTTATTTCATTCATTTGTATACACGTCTAGGGCTCCAAGCAGGATCATAAGCTCTGAGAGCAGGAACAGTTTCTTATACAAACTTTCTCTCCCATAACATATGAATAATAGATACCAGTGAAGGAAAGGGATCCAGCGGTCAGGATAGCTTCCTGGATTAAGTTAGAATCTGGTGTTAATATTTTCAGCAGTGACAGTGGTGGTGGAATATATCATTCATTTGAAACTTAACCATATGTTAATTTATGCAGTATAAAAATTTCATAGATTTAAAGTTGATGATCCAATGTAAGTGGAATTATTTGGGGGCAGAGAATTTTGTCTTACTGTGGTAATAATGATATTTAAAAATAGCATTTAAAAATAGCTTTTGATATCACATACACCTTCTAATTTAAGAACTGAAAGGATCCTACAAAGCAGATATTGTTATCATCTGAGATTTAAGGAGATTGACAACATGATGACAGATACGTCAGAATTTGAATCTGGAACTTAAATTTAGGTCATCTGAAGATAGACTGATAGTTTCTATGTCCCTTTTCAGCACTGTAACGTCTCTTTCTTTATATCTGTGCCAGTTTGGGTTCCCACAGAAGTTGACCCCAAGGAAAGGCTTTGGGTGGAAATTTGGAGAGAACATCTGAAGGGGAGCAGAGGTGTGACATAGGGAAGGGAAAGCATCCAGTAAGGGAAGATATTAAGCTAGCTACCACTACATGCACATAGGCCTTAATTCCTCAAGGAAACACTGGAAATGGTGTAAAACCAAGCTGACATGTGTCTTCTCAAAATTCCGATGTTGAAACTCTAACCCCCAGTACCTCAGAAAATGATTGTATTTGGAGATAGGACCTTGAAAGAGGTGATTAAGCTAAAATGAGGGTATTAGGGTGGGCTCTAACCCAATGTGACTCATGTCTTTACGAGAAGAGAAAATCTGGACAAAGAGACACCAGAGTTCTGCACACACAGAGGAAAGACCACATGAGTAACCATGAAAGGATGTCCATCTGCAAGCCAAGGAGGGAGGCCTCAAAGAAATCAGACCTGCCAATACCTTGATCTTCAACTTTTAGCCTCCAGAAATGTGAGAAAATAAATGTCTGGGCTACCGAATCTGTGGTGTTCTGTTATGGCAGCAATGGCAAACTAACGTACCATGCCTTAGAATTTTCCCTCTGAAGCAGTGAAGGAGTTGGTGTAGTTGCACTTGAGTTTTGCCCTCTGTACTTGTGGCTCTTCTGGACATGGGCTCTCCTTGTCAAGCTTAAGCTTCTGGTGGAGACCCTGTCCTGGATCATCCTCACCTGCTTCTCTTTTCCCCGCACCCTTGTTCTGCTCTCTTCCAGGATTGCTCCCGGCCATGCACAGTCAGCAGCACATCCCCTTCCATCTGAGTAAGACATTTAAGGATAGCCCTTCCCAGCAAGGACTCAGGTGGACGGATGTTTTGGAAATAGCATCAGAATTCAAAAGCGGTGGCAGAGCTGGAACGAAGGGAATAGAATGGATTTTAATAGCAAGCACACAGAGAATTAAAACCATTTCAGCGAGATAAGAGCCATCAGTTACAGCCAAAGATTTAGAATTCAAATTGAATCCTAGAGCAGAGTATAACATAATAACACAACGTTATGTCATTATTGCAAGTAAAGAGCACAGGGCTGACATAGAACAAATGAGGGATGGGTGTGAATACACATTTTAATTCATTGCACCAATAGTGCTTGATGATATAATGTTATTATCCATCCAGAGAACAAGAGCACAGCGTGCTAGAAGAAGAAATTAATTTTTCCATGACACATCTGGGTAACAATTATATCTAGTTTGGAATCCTATGAAATGATGTATGAAATGGAAATACTGAAAAGAGGCAAGAAATGAATTATAAAGATGGTTTAAAAAAAACTTTGAGGAAAAGCTTATGAAAGTTGGGGAACGAAGAGCAGCAGCAATACTGGGAGTTTTGGAAGTGGTATCGGCTGGATTCAGATCAGCTGTTTTCTATTCCTACTGAGAATTTAAAGGAGAAGAAATGAATTTAAGAAGCCGGAGGAGAGATTTAGCTAAGCCTCACAAACTTGGAGGGTCAGAGTGAAATTCTAGAAAATGCCACGAAGGTTAAAAAAAACTAGGAGACTTTAAGAACAAAGATGATAGATCCCCTTTTACCATGGATCCCGGGAACCAGCCCATATACTTTATCACAGTGAGAACAAATAATTCCAAAGAAGTACAGTTCTTGGACTCTGAGTAGTATTTAAGAATTCAGTGACAATTTAACTTGCCTACAACTTCTTTATTTAAAGCCTGACCTAATCTTTCCCAGAACTGCAGATTCAAGTTTATTTCTGTGGCCTGGATAGACAATTATCCTGATAGAGTTATATAAGGTCCTTCTACGGAGGAGGGAGATAAACCTCTCAGAGATTTTCTACCTTTGTGTCAAAAAAAAATTTTTTTTTTATTAAGGTAAGATTCACATAACATAAAATAAACCATTTCAATGTGTACAATGCAGTAGCATTTAACATGTCACAATGGAACAATATCATCACCTTTACCGAGTTCCAAATTTGTGTTGCTATTTGCAATTAGGACAATCTTGGGTACACTTTCCTGTGAGGTTTCCTGATAAAATAATGATGTGGTACAGAATCTGGAAATCTGAAGGGTTCCATTAAACTTTCAACTGGCATTAAAACAGCCGCTTAGTACATGAATGATACACGTTTATGATTGTTAAATGAATGATAATAAAATAAGTTAGGGTGCTATTCACCACCAAGGTAAAATTCTAATTAGAAAGTGTCCTAGAGGACAAATCTTCTCTCTTCAATTTAGCTTCTGGAGAAACATAAACATACTATATTCCAAAAGGTACCTTTCAAATAAAATTTGATTACCGTTAATTATAGAAATTCAATCTTTAATGGGTAATTTAGTGCATAAGCTTCAGAAAACTAATCTAAAAGTCTATGCTTCAATGTTTGCCAGTTATTATATGATATATTTGAAAAATGGTAAGCATAATGACAAGATAAACATTAGTCATTAAGTCAAGTTAAAAACCATGCAATTACATGTTTTAGAGAGAAGTACATAAGAATTAACGAACATTTAAAGGTAATGAAACTAAATATAATGGGCCTTGACTATGCAAAAATATATATGCTTGGAAAAGATAGCAACAGGTGCTGTCTTCTGACCCCCCATGAAAAATGTGGGGAGAGGCTATCTCACAAGCTGCTGTTTATTCTGCACAAATAAGGATTAATGAATGAGAAAACCAAATGCTCTCTCAGTAAATCCAAGATTTTCTAGTCCTTTGTACTTTGTGTGATTTTTTACAGGCAGATGATAGCTAACTAGCTAGCTGATAATAAACTCATTGAATAATACATACGACCTTAGGAAAATAGACGTGATTTAAAGAGAGGAAATACTCCCCAAACCAAGTATCTCTCCCCTGGAAGTCGTCTGTGGGGTCTGAAAATACTATTGGAAGATACTGAAGTCTCTGGTTAAATTGTATATGTGCATTCTGGTTACAACATTTCTGCAATTAGTTTAATAAGAGACCAATTTAGTTGGGCCATGAGTGAATGGATAAATTTAGATGGAGGAAATCCCTGAAGGTCAAGGACGTGGAGTGAAGGACTTCAGGGGGAGAGGATAGTTTGGGAGGCTGGGTCCTGTGCAGCATGAGGGCACTGGAGAGCCATCTTGAAAAAAGCAAAGAAGAGCTCAGAGGCACTCTGAACAGCCTCGAATGTCTTTAGGAGCTAGGGTACAATTGGTGGTACTGGGCTCTCACAGAGAAGCCTTCTTAACCTTTATTTAGTCATTATTACTTGATAAAACATTTAGGATGCTATGAATAACATTTCCTGTATTCCTTTCTTGGATCAAGAAAAATGATAACTATAGCTTCACATAAGGATTCTCTTATTAGTTCACCAACTTCAGTTGAATTTGCCTTCAGTTTGGCTACACCCATCACACCTGCTGCTAACACTCACCTGTGAAGGAAGTTTGCTTGTTTGGTTCTTCTGAAGCTGGAGGATTTCAGTGTCTCTTGACTGATCTCATAAACTACTTGACTATCTCAAAGTACCTCTTAAGGAGAATTTTCCATTGCAAATATGAGATACTCTCTTTCATATTTAATATTATTACTAAATAATATTAATAATATTTCCTATTATTACTCTTCAGGGGGCACCTTGGTGGCTCAGTCTGTTAAGTGCCCGGCTCTTGATTTTGGCTCAGGTCATGATCTCAGGGTCCTGGGATCGAGCCCTGCATAGGACTCTGCACTCAGTGGGGAGTCTGCTTCAGGATTCTCTCCCTCTGCCCCACCCCACCTCAAATAAATAAATAAACCTTAAAAAAGTATTATTACTCTTCAGCCCAACTACGTTGAAAAGCGTGATTTTTTCCATCAGCCATTTTTCTCTTGGCAGTAGTCCTAGCAGAGTTTTAAATTTTGTATGGAAAATGGCCCATTTCATTCCCATCAACAATGCTCCCTGCTGCAAACCTTCATAACTGACTGATAGGACTATCGTTTATAACTGATTAATTGACTCAGATGACAGTCACCCAAATAGAGGAGACAGAAGGGGCCAGGCTGGGTTCGATTCTCTCTGAGTCTGTTTTCCACTCATAACAGGCAAATATTATGGGCTGAGCCGTAGCCTCGCCCCAAAATCAAATGTTGAGTCCCTAATCCCCAGTACCTCAGAATGTGGCCACATTTGGAAACAGGGTCTTTACAAGGGTAATTAAGTTAAAAATAAGGTCATTAGGGTGGACTCTAATCTAATATGACTGGTGTCCTTAAAAAAAGAGGGAGTTTGGATGCAAACACATACAGAGGCAAGATGATGTGAAGACATGGAGAGAAGGTGGAGAAAGTCCTGCTGTAGATCTTTCCCTTGTAGCCCTTGGAAAGAAGCAATTCTGCCAGCACCTTGATCCTAGACATCTAGCCTATGGAACTGTGAGAAAATACACTTCTGCTGTTTAAGTCTGTGGTACCTTTTATGACAAGCCTAGCAAATTCATACAGTTGAAGTGATGTCTGCAAATTCAATAAGGATGTAAAGCAAGGAACACGTTGCCTGCAAGGAAAGATAATATTTCAGGAGTCCCATGCGCAATCCTTCGCGCAACAGAGCCAAGATAATCTTTCAATAAGTTGTCTAGCATAGGGTTTCTCTAGTTTTTCTGTTTTATATTCCAAGAAGCAATATCAAAGAACCTGGGCCTCACCAAGCTGGGAAAACAAAGCTGTCTTCCCTTTTTAGTCTAAGAGAAATATTTATTTTTACTTTACGTAAGTTTTAAGAACCTGAGAGAATGGCAGTAGTGGGAATTCATTTTATTGGGAATTCTTTTCTATAGTTGTTTGTATTGTTGTCATTGTTATACTAGACCTGCATCCATTTAGACCGCTATTTCTGAGGGCCGTTAATTTTACACTGACCACCAGATGACAATGATTGGTTTAGTCTCCATGCAGCAGACTGTGAGCAATTGTCTTATTGGAGATGCCACTGAATACATTGGAAACTTCGAAAGCAAGGTGTAGATCAGCCACTGTTTTTGTATCACCATATAGCTGCTTCGTAGCAGCATAGATAAATTCAATTTTCCTTACTTCTTCTTGCATGCTTCTTGTTCATAAAGGCAATCCATCTTCTGGACAGAAACCTAACTGCTGAATATTTCAGGCTTACATTACAACTGTTATTTAGTTGTAAGTTTGGTGATTACATGTCACCTTAGGGAAATCTTGGGAAGTGTCGGTAAAATGAAGATAGTGATAGCTTCTAGAGCCCAGAGCCAATGCCCACTTGAGGTTCTGTCTAGCTGTGAGATCTATGAATGTGTGAAGCAGATGACAGTTCAGCTACTGTGTCATAGTAATTCCATTTCACTATTTCTTTTTTAAACCCAGTCCCCATTTTAATCATTTACAAATACCTTCTTACTCATCCAACTGTAGGAGAAAACCCAAGAAAGAGCATAGCCCTTTCTATGCTGGCCACAGAAAATTTGCTCATATCCCAATTCTTGCCTGGAGAAATGCCCCCGTGATGGTGAACAGAGTCTCTGGCATCGTTCTCAATGGCATCATTATTCTATCCATATTTTTCCACAGAAACATTTGTATAATGATATGTCCTAGTAAGAGCATAATTAGAAGAAAAAAGAGCCTCCCTTAAAAATCTCTAATCAAGACAGGGGCCACAGCCAGCTCTGTTGTCTGCTCTGTTGATGAGGGGGATTTATGCCGGAGGTCTCCACCCGAACTGCCACCCTGGCTCCAGTGGAACAGAAAAGACTGGAATAAGACTGAGGGGGTTTGCTCAAATGTCTGAATGTCTGGATGCCCCGTGAGGGCCTGCAACGTCCTCTCTAAGTGATTTGGCTCTGTTCGTTGTTGCATCCTCCGTAAACCTCTGCAGGGCTTACCCAGGATTATTTAAAATTAACTGCACTTCAGAAAGGTCTTGGATCTGGGTTAAGGTTGGCCATTGCTTCATGTTATGATGTAAGTGTTGTGCGCAGGTCTGTTTTGCTTAACCGTGATGATGAAGGGCAGGAAGTAAACATGGCTACCTGAAATTCACTGGTAGTTGGTTAAAGCGTAATTTCATCTAGACTCTCTGCCTTCCCTACCACCAAACCTACTACTTTTTCTCTGAAAAAGTATTTAGGTGATTAATGTACAATTCCCTTTTTCTCATTTTCTGTGACACGATCATGGGAAAAAGTCCAAGTGAACACAGCCTGGCTATGGCAGAATCAAAACAGCCTAGATGATTCCACACTGGATTAGAGATCTGGGACAAAGGTAACACGCCCACATTTTGTGCATATCATATTTGGAGTATTGTTTCTTCAGTCTTTGTCATAAATAACTATATAGTACCGAGTGTTTGTTGTTATCATAATTGCTACTATAAGGGTGACTGCAGTCCAAGTGGCAGACATGCCTTGAGTTCCAGCAGCAGCTCAGGGAGGCCCCGAGTGATGCCAGTCCCTCCGTTCCGGGAGCCCCCAACCAGCCCCCACCCTGCCTCCCTGGGCTAGGCTATGGCCTGGGCACTCACCACCTGGCTTAGATACCTTCTCAAGGGCTGGCCTACAGGTCCCCTGGTGGGTCTCTCTGCCTTGGTCACCCTTCTGGGACTCCCCTTGGCGTGCCTGGGCCAGCCCCCACCACCTGACATCCTCCCCTGGGGTCAGGTGTGGGCCCGCAACCCACCCACCTTGCCTGCCTGCCCAATTCTGAGGCACTCCCCACTCTGCCCAGGCCTTGAGTGTCCACGTTAAATGGTCTCCAACACCCCCCCCAAAAAAAGTTTGAGCTATAGTTATTATTTGGTTTTTCTCTAGGTTTTCAACTGCTTCATCTAAGCTTCATTGCCTTTAAATAGAAATGAGGGTTTTTTTCTCCTTAAGAGCTCTGTTTTTTCTAGGTTGGAGAAAATAATGCAAACCAAATAAAAATGTTCAAAATATTGTCTCTGCCACTGGCAAATTACCTGTCTGCTTTTGCTGTTTTCATCCAAACTCAGCTGGAGTTGTGATGACTGTATGTCCCAGAGCTTAGTGGCCAGTCAGTGGCCGGAAGACATGATGCAAAGCCCAGTGGTAAGAGGAGAAAAACGAACATACACCTTGCTTTAGTAGCAATGATTACCTTTGGCAATTACTGAAGAACAAAGAGCTTTTATCTATTAGGAATTAAATGTTCTCTTTAAACAAAGTTGCTAAACATTTCCCCAAAACTTTCATGAGAGGCAAGAGCAATTTAGGGAGCTTGAAATTAAAATTTGATAATGAAGATCATAAAAAGTGATCTTCTATGTGTAGTGCTATTGAAAACTTAATAGGCACATAGTTTTATAAAAGTAAAGGCGGACAATATTTAAACTTTTGATTCTTTAAAGGTTCATAAACTGAGGTCACCTAGTTTTTACACTCGATATTAAATTTTAGTATTTTACTTTTCAATTTTTACTCTAGCATTTTTATAAGATGAATTCTAAATTATTATTATTTATGGTTTGCATTATTTTCTATTCATTTCTTTCTGAGCCTATTCTTTAGAAATGAGCTCCCACAGCATCTGGACATATACTAAATCAATGTGCCCCAGGGGGCCTAGTCCATAAGTAAATATACTGCCCTCTACCCCCAGAAATGAGGTGACTAGCAATACTTTCAGGGTAACCTGACACTTGCTAATAGTAAAAGATACCCTATATCCCCTCCTAGTATCCTAAATCTCACTAATTTCTGTCAATAGAGGTGAGGGTTCATCCTACTGCACGCTCTCCTTTTATGGAGTAAGAACCAAAGTTCAACAACTCCCAATTGGTTTCTGTATTCCAGCCAGGATAAACTGTAAAGAAAGACTTCCTCTGACATCTGTGTTTAATCTTCACTGATACATTATCGAGAACTCACCTTCTGGTACTTTCTGGTATCCTGAGCGTAGAAACTATTTGTGTTTCATCTATGAGGATATGCACATTTATTTTGACTATACTTTTTATTTTGATGCACCATTTCTCCAAGAATTTCGTATCAGCCACCGATAATCAGAATTTTTTTTTCACGGTCCTTAACGTTCTCTTTTTCAACATCATGTGTCACAGTTACTGCTGTGATACCATCTCTAGTCATTAGTCATGTTCATATCCTCATCCAAAGCAAGCATTCTTCTTAAGTAAGGTCAACTATCAACATAGAAGAAGAAAGTGATGAAAGAAAGCACCAAACTGTCAGAATAATTCACGAACTCTTTTTTGATCCCCATGTTTATATGACGACTACGGGCAGATTATTTGATTAGAACAACTAGTGTAAATTACCTCCGGGAAAAGTTCAACCATAGAAGGAAAAGTGATACAGGGTGACAGCGTAGCAACAGAAGAACAGAAGGACAAAAAAGAAAGGTATGTGTGGGAAGTCCATTTGTTGGTGAAATAGGACGTTTGAGCATCAGCTGAGTCTCAGAGGAATTAGGCAGAAAAGAAGGAGAGAATGGGAATAAGTGGAAGTGAGGCTCTGGAGAAACTCAGAGGGAACACAACTGTTAAAAAAAAAAAAGAGAGAGAGAGATGGAGTGGTCAGCCCTGAACACAGGAAGGTTAGTTCGTCCTCTAAAAAGAAGGAGGGGACCCTGGCTGGTTCAGTCAGAGAAACATGCAACTCTTGATCTTCTGGTTGTGAGTTCGAGCCCCATGCTGGGTATAGAGATGGCTTAAAAAATTTGTGTATAAATAAATAAATAAGTAAGTAAGTAAGTAAAATAGGAGGTAAAGAGGCAAGAGTGGGTTGGGAGGTACAGAAATTTGGAGGTTGGAGCAGAACCTGAGTTAGATCTTTGGTTACTTCTCTTTTCTCAAAGAAGTATGAGCCAAGGTCACTTTTGTCCCTTAAAGAGCTGCGAGTAAAGGAAGGTACTCCTGGGAAGGCATAAATGTTTGTAACCACTGCTTCAGATGGGAAGGAAAGTAGACATGAAACCAGGAAAGAAACTGAAAGCAGCAGTTAAGTTCAGCTAAGGTTAAAGAGGAATTTGCCCTATCGCTATTTCACACAAATAGTTACCTGCCTTTCTCTAGCAACAGCTGACTGCCTGGGGTGGGAGCAGGGAAAATGGATTGTTGGCAAGGTGCAAATTTGGGGGCGTGAACAATGGACTGAGGGGGAAACAAATGGAAAAAGTAAGCAGTAGAGGAAGCTGACGAAGGAGTACAGTAATGGACCTAGGCTTCACAGGGAAGAAAGGAAGCCAAGAGGAAACTAATATACTATGAGAGAGAGAGAGAGAGAGAGAGTGTGTGTGTGTGTGTGTGTGTGTGTGTGTGTGGTGAGCAAAGAGGAGGCAAAAAATGACCGGAAGTCTTGCTGTTTTGGAATTGGAGCTTTGGTAGAAGAAAGAAAAAAGAGAGCTGGAAGGAAAGACTGTCGCTCTCCATATGTGCCCATGTGTGGACTGTTAGATTTAGATGTAGCAGTCTGGAACAATACTGAAGTCCCAACGATGGGTCTTGGAAGTAGATTTCTAAAAATATGGTTTTTAGGGGAGCCTGGGTGGCTTACCCATTAAGCGTCTGCCTTCAGCTCAGGTCATGATCCCAGGGTCCTGGGATCGAGTCCTGCATCGGGTTCCCTGCTTAGCGGGAAGCCTGCTTTTCCCTCTCACACTCCCCTTGCTTGTGTTCCCTCTCTTGCTGCCTCACTCTGTCAAATAAATAAATAAAATCTTAAAAAAAATAAAAATATGGGTTTCAGTGCTTGAAAGAAAGCTGATGGAGATGGGAGGTCAAGGCAGGAGAGTGCTGTGTGTCCTTCACATGGGTGTTGGACTTGAGGAGACTCAGAAGTTGGAAAGGAATGGACGTATGTGATTACAGAGTTGACAGTATCAGATAGGGATCTGGAGGTGAAAGGTACTAGTAAGAGGGACTGACAGAAGATGCAGAAGTTGCAGAAGAGGAGAGGCTTTCTTTTGGTGAGAATGGAGAGTTCCACATGAGCAACACGGAAGTGTGGCCACCTCACGGGGCGGTTCTGAGGCTCACATGAAGTAATGGCTGTAGAAGTCTTCCAAGGAGTGTAAAATAGAATTTAAATGGAAAGAGCCACTATTGTTATTATTATTTGTATACAAAATTATATAGAGAGACATCAGAGCCTATGCACGCACACACAATGATCAGTCTTACATGCTCTCAATACTACTTTACTGTTAACCGTAGCAGCTCTTGTCATATCTTACACTTTAGCTTAACAGTTTTTAAAGCATTTCACGTGCACATTTTAGTATTTTTTCACATCCATCTGGGAGGTAAATAGTGTAGATGTTTTTTATCCAGAGAGGTGGGAGCTGAGGAACAGAGATACAGAGTGATTTGGCTAAGGCCAATTCCAGGGTCAGAGCCAAGACTTAAATTTTGATAAAATAAACTGTAGTCCCCTAACTCCCATAGATGAGGGGGGAAAAAAAAACAACTTTTCACCAGGTGTTCATTTGCTTCCTGCTTTTCCTATATAACAACACCTAGAACACAAGGATACCTGATAACCCTCTGTTCTGTTATTTTTTTTCAACCACTGTATATTAGAATATTAGAACTCTAGGAGTTCAAAGATACTGAACTTGCAAGGAAACTACCATCAACAGTTTCCTCTCCAAGACTTCAAGTATTTGTCTACTGGCACAATTATTTTATAAACTGTCTCTTGGGAATAAAGACAAATCCATGATTCTGTTCCTGAGAAATTGCTCATCAAAAATGAATATAGAATCATTTTTTGTTGATTTTCAGGAAAATCTGATGATAATGCAAACATGTCTACTATATCCAAACAATGAGAGTGTTTCAATACCAAAGGCATTCTTTATTTTATTCTATTTTATTTTTATTATTTTTAAAATATTTTATTTATTTATTTGACAGAGAGATACAGCAACAAAGGGAACACAAGCAGGGGGAGTGTGAGAGGGAGAAGCAGGCTTCCCGCTAAGCAGGGAGCCTGATGCAGGGCTCGATTCCAGGACCCTGGGATCATGATCTGACCTGAAGGCAGACACTTAATGGCTGAGCCACCCAGATGCCCCTCAACACCAAAGGCGTTCTTTAGACTCGCTCTCAAAATAGATTTTTTCTTAAATAAGCTCTATGCCCAATGTAGGACCTGAACATGTGACCCTGAACACGTGACCCTGAACACATGACCCTGAACTCATGACCCTTAGATGAAGAGTTGCATGTTCTAACAACTGAGCCAGGCAGGCACCCCTCAAAATAGATTTTTGAGTTGGAAGTGTCTCTCTTGACTAAAGTTATGCTCAGGAAAGACTCTATTTTCACGTTAATGCTTGCCCGATGACTATATTTTAAATAGCACGGGCCTTATTTTCTTCATCTGTGAACTGCAGTCCCCAGGATTGATGTGAAATAGTGTTTGTAAAGTGCCTACCTCGCACAGTACCTTGACTTGTCAAAGATTCGGTAAACAGCACAGGTGATTATAATCAGCCATTCTGTCTTATTCTGCATTTCATCATTCAAGTATTTCCGTCCTTTGTGTGAACGGTGTCACTGCACTGACACCAATAAGGGAGTAGCTCATTACAACCTTGAATCTGAGACCACAGTGTAATTGAGGAGATGTTCACGAGTTAATTACTTCATAAATGAAGCGGGTAAGGAAGGATCTGTTTAGAGACACAAAAATCTCAGCACAAAGAGAAAACATTTGGTAAATTCCCCAACATTAATAGTAAGAACATCTGTTCTTCAAAAAAACACCAAAAAGAATATAAAAATACAAATCATAAACCAGGACATATATCAACCCAACAATGTGAATCCTGGGTAATATACAGGTGACCCTGGGCAACAGGCAGAAAACGATTTTGTGAGGAGCTGTACTGGTACTGCTGGTCCTTAGAAGGGCCTGCTTCTAGTTTTCTTTCTGCTACTTCTCTACATCTCTCTGCATCTCGGTTCACGTACTGTTGGATCCTCTTCATACGGACACACGAACACTCGCCAAAAGTCATGCAGTCAGAGCGTGGCTCCCCAACGGGCTCTGCCTCATTCCCACTCCCCAGTTCATGGCTTAGGGCTGGCTGGGGCTCCTTTTACCCTCCTCTCAGCTCTCCCCTCTTCTGGGTCTCCCCCCAGACCGCTCTTAGGTGTCCCCCCTCCTGTTGCCCTCCCTGCAGGGCCAGCGTGGTGTCTGGAATGCAGAGGGCTCTCAGATGGTGGAGGGCCAGTACCCACGCTACACGAGGGAGACGGAAACTAGGCCCATGGATGCCAAGGACTGGGCTGGAGAGGGATGGTGCGGGTTTGAGGAGAAAAGAAAGAGGGAGAGGAAGCTAGCTTCAACCCGGGAACTTTGATGTTAAATTTCCCTTTTGAGGAGAAACCAAGGAAAGCACTGGAAACAAGCAAAATGGCAGTGGGTTCCAGCATGGAAAGTGAACCAATCGTACCTTACGGACGAATGTCCTAACCAAGGCCTCATGACTACCTAAACATACAGATGGGAAAGAGACGTACACGGACATACTATGCAATGCCTAACTGTCCTGGCCAAATGAAATCTGGTGTGGCAAGTGTCTTGGAAAGTGTCTATTACTAGGCTGAACCATGTGGAACTGCCAGAACTCAACCGTTTTGACCTACAAATGGCAACTGTGCAGCCTGCATTTTGTCTGCATGTTATAGATGAAGGAACCTAGACGCAGAGCGCTTCAGTAACTTGCAAGAAAGTGTCAGACCTTTTGGGCGAGGCAACCAGGCTCCTGTTTCTGTGGTTGTTATTAACTACCGAAGCACGCTGCCTCTCCACCACACTGAATCAAAACGACAGAAATCGTTTCTCCCAACCTAAAAATTCTATCCATGAATAGGTGCCATATCATCCCCAGTCTCCACACACCAATCTCCACACACATGCCTGCTTCTGAAATGCTATCGCTGCTCACCCAGTCACTCAGCTGGAATCTCAGAACCAAATTCTGTTTCTTTTTTTCATGTCTCTACCACAAGAATAAAAAAGTATGTATTGAGTCTCTGTCAGCAGGAGCTGTAAAATCATAGGCCACAAGAGCTGGAAGGGACTGTGGAGATAATCTAGTCGTGTTCTAAGGCAGACATAGTCACTGAGTGGGCAGATAACAGGATCAGGACGAGAGGCTGTATTCCCAAGTTCTGGTCTTTTCTTTCTCTGCCTCAGCTATCACTTTGGATTCATGCTATAGATAATACCTCTTTGTTTCTCCAGAGCTCCAGGACCAATTTTAACTTCTTAACCATTGCATATGACAATAACTGGGCTCACCAAACACTCCCTCTGTACCAACACGCTCTTCCAGATGGTTTACATGTATTAATTCAGGAATCGGTGCAAGAACTCTATTTTATTTTCTATTATAAACCTCGTTTTACAAATGGGACACTGAAGCACAGATAAAGCCATTGGCCTCAGATCACTAAGCCTGCAGACTAGCTCCAGAGGCCATGCCATATACATTTGTAGACGAGACCTCACCGCCATATACCCTTCATCCTGCCCTACCCTTCACTGGGCAAGGCTTAGTCTTAACTCCTTTGGGAAGCGGTTCCCAATTCTCCCCCCGACTCTGGGCTGAGTTGAAAGTCTGATGTGCCAAAACCTCAGAGACCCCGTTCAATATCACATTGTATGTAATTGATGACTTATTTGTCTTTCTCCACTGATTGCAAACATCCTGAGGGCAGTGACTGTGTTTTACTATTCGTAGTATTCACAGGATTTGACATAATACCTAATAGTAATCACCAAATAAATATTTGTTGAATGAATGCATGGAAGAATGGATGGCCACCCAATTAATCTTCTTGCCTTCAATTTCTCATTATTCAAGCTATCTTGTAACTTGAGTTGGGGTAACTTGTAAGACATTTAGTGTGTGAGTTCAATGAAGACAGGTAAGCCCTTTGTTATCTGCCTTAGTAACTGAATGTAAGCCTTTTGATTTTTTTGTTCCTTAACTTTTGGTTATAAACTTATCATTCTGTTAACGTAGTAATTTTTTTCATCCGTATCTCAGACATAAATTCATTTTAAATCTTATACTTTGACTTTTGAGTGTGAAATAAACATATTTATGTTATTTTACTTAACCCATTACGCCAGAAACTAGGTCCAAATAAGTACTTTGACCTTAACCCTGAGGGTTCTTGAATATTCACAGTCACACGGGCTTCAGATGTCATTACAGTGAGATGTGTTTTAAATGATTTAATGCTTAAATGTGTTAATTCTAACTGAGGTGTCTGAACTGCTACCATGTCTTTTGACTTGCAATCATATTCAGAATTCTAATAAGTAGGGGCACCTGGGTGGCACAGCGGTTAAGCGTCTGCCTTCGGCTCAGGGCGTGATCCCGGCGTTATGGGATCGAGCCCCACATCAGGCTCCTCCACTGGGAGCCTGCTTCTTCCTCTCCCACTCCCCCTGCTTGTGTTCCCTCTCTCGCTGGCTGTCTCTATCCTGTCGAATAAATAAATAAAATCTTTAAAAAAAAAAGAATTCTAATAAATAGTACCGAGTCAATTGGATATCCAGATGGAAAATGTATTATTGCTCATATCATATAAAAAAGTAATTCCATATGGATAGCAGATCTTAGTACAAAAGGCAAAACAATAAAACCTTTAGAAGAGAGCATCTTTTTGATCTGTGAACAGGCAAAAAGCACTAACTATAAAAGAATAACACTAATATATTGGACTTTATTAAAATTAAGAATTTGTGTTCATCAAAAGAAAAAAATGAAAAGAGTGAGAAAGGAAGCCCCAGTTGGAAGAAGACATTCACAATACATGTATCCAACAAAGGAATTATATCTAAAATAGATAAAGTATGTGCACACGTAATTAAGAAAGAGACAGACAGATGGGTGGGCAAAGACTTGGGTACTTCTAAAGAGAAGAAATCCAAATGGCCAATAAATATACAAAAAAGATTCTCAGTCTTGTCAGTCACCAAAGAAATACAAACAAATCCACGAGGTCAGACAACTACTCTCCCACCAAAATGGCTAAAACGAAAAGGACAGAAAACAAGAAGTGTTGGGGGCGCCTGGGTGGTGCTGTCAGTGAAGGGTCCGACTCTTGTTTTCAGCTCAGATCATGATCTCAGGGTTGCGAGATGAAGCCCTGCATCGGGCACCACACTCAGTGGGGACTCTGCTCTCCCTCTCCCTCTGACACTCCTGTTCATGCTCGCTCTCTCTCTCTCAAATAAATAAATAAATCTTAAAAAAAAAAACCACAAGAAATGTCGATAAGGATATGGAACAACAGGGTCTCTTGACTACTGCCTCCGGGATTATAAAGTGTACAGCCACTTTGGAGAATTCTTTGGCAGGCTTCATCGAAGTGCTCTATGTAACGCAGTTCCATGCCTAGGTATACCCAATGGAAATGTATACACATATTCAGCAAAAGCCATTCATAAAAGTGTTCTTGGCAGCACTATTGCTAAGAACCCCACAGTGAATGGAAACTACACACGTGTTCATCACAGTGGAACAAAAAAATTAAATGTGGTATATTCACAGTATGGTGTACTACGTAGCAATGAGAAGGAAAAATCTTTCAAATTCACACAATTTGGATGAATCTCAGAGGCACAATGTTGAGTGACAAAGGCAGACACAAAAGAATGCATACTATAGGACGTCCTTTACATAACTTCAAAACCTGGTGAAGCTAATCTAGGACTTAGAAGTCAGGATAGTGGTTAGTTTGGGAGGCAGAAGGACTGGATGGGAGCATGAAGAGAGTATATGGAGTGCCCATGATATTTTGTTTTTTTTTTATCTGGAAGCTGGAATCTGAGTGATGTTTGAGCATGTTCAACTTATTGTATTTATGACATATTTGCTTTCCATATGTAACTTATGAAAAATAATAAAAATTACATGGAGAAGAAACTCTTGGTGAAGGCAATAGCCATTACTTATGTTATTACTTCATACATAAAAATGCATATCGGTTTTTGGTGGTTTTTTTTTTTAACATAGAAAGTATTTGTAAATAGCTTTATCACCATATTCCATTGTGTCAGTACAAGGCAGGTGTCAGTTTCCTGGGTATTAGGGGTTGAATTGTGTCCTCACCAGACTCATAAATTGAAGTCCTAAACCACTACTATCTCAGAATGTGATCTTATTTGGAAATAGGGTTTTTGTAGATGTAACTAATTAGTCAAAGTGAGGTAGGACCCACCCTACTCCAGTAGGACTGATGTTTTTGTAAGAGAGGAAATTTGAACACAGATATGCATGGATAGAGGGAAGACGAAGTAAGGACCCAGGGAGAAGAGGGCTATATACAAACCAACGGGAGAGGCCGGGAATAGCTCCTTCCCTCTCAGCCTTCAGAAGGATCCACCCCTGCTGACATTTTGATCTTGGATTTCTAGTTTCCAGATTTGTGAGACAATACATTTCTGTTATTTAAACCACTCAGTTTGTGGTCGTTAGTTACAGCAACCCAAACAAACTAATATGCTGGGAAAACCAAAGGGTGAGGTAACCTGCCTCTGGATGCCCAGCCAGATGGCAGGAAGGGACGGCGGTGTTACAGGCTCTTCTGCCCTAGGAACACCGCTGCCCACTCCACAACGACTTCCACGAGCACCTCACACACTTGGTAAGGCGGCTTTGGGCAGTGAATGAAGAATAATGGAAGGCGTTAAGCAAGGGAATGATCCTTTTCCTATATTGAAGCAATGTAATGCTCTGAGTCATGTGACACACTGAAGACAGAACATGAGAACCTAAGCACCCCAAACAGTTCTAGAGACCCTGGGAGGAACCCTCAGGAGGGATTTTCCTGACCTGGCAGTGTCTGGGTCTGGAGTACTTCAAAGAGGTAAAATGGTCTCTTGGATTATTCCTAAAGCAGTGCTTCCAACCATGCTTTGGTCAGGACCTCTTTGAGAATCCATTGAAAGCCAAAAGTCTTTTCATCAGACAATATTCATCCCCAGACTCAACCAGATTTAAGAGTATAGGTAAGGGTTTTTAAGGTAGAGGATTGGTTTTTGATCTTTCTTCTAGAAATAAAGATGGATGGCTAAAGATGATGGGGTTTTTCCCTTGTCATCTCAGAGGGAGTCAGCCACTTCTGGTCCTCTGCCAAGACTCAAAGGTACCATTCTGGAAACTTTGTAACTTCCCCATAGGTTGGTTTTTCTATTCCCCTATCTTTTCTTCTGCAATGACTAACAGTTAATTACTTAAACACAAAGAGAATGTGTATCTTCAGGGGCAGAAATGAAAGGGGAAGCCTGAGGATGGAACTCGCTCCACAGCCAGGTTTGGGGAAAGAGTAACTGAACGAAGAGCACAGGCTAATCAATCCTCAGGAGCCGTGGTGAATAATGAAGAACATCATTTCCTTGGGAAGAATTTTCATTCTCTTCCCTGTGGAATTTCTAATATTTCATTTTAGCTCCATTTGCCAGCATACTCCTGCTGACGTTAACTGTGCAGGACTACGGGAAGCTAAATCACTGACTAGGCTGATTTGATGGATGAAGAGGGGGAAATAAAAATGTGCGTATTCTATGTTTTACACTGAAGATCTTTACTGAGATTTCACAAACTCCACAGTGAGAGCTGGTTAAACGTTGCTCAAAGGGTAGGGGCGCTGAAGTTCAAAGGCAGGTACTATAACTTAGTTCATCATCATATTTGCAGAGCTGAACACCCTGTCTAGCACATGGCAGACACTCCAAAAATCGTGTGGCTGTATGAATGAATGAAGGCATAAACGAATGAAATGGTCATGGGATTTGCAGTCATAAGATTTGGATACTAGTGTACATTCATTCATCCACTAAACAGATGTGTGACAAGTCACTCTGTCTTTGGGATTAGCTTTTCTTTTCTACAAAATGGGGGACCTGGACTACATATTGAGAAAGTACTTGAACACTCTACCACTTACAATAGGAGTATACTTAGTCAAGGCAAAGCTATTTGCAGAGCTCACTCTGTAGATAAGACGGTGTGGTACGTGCCGACATAGAGTATGTCTAGGAGGTCACGGAAATCTAATTTGAGAAAGCTTCACTCTGCCCTTCAGAAACTGAGACCTACATTTACCCAGCGTGCAGTCCTGTGATCTGTAATGCGCTCAGTGGCTTGCGTAACTATGGCTTCGGGCAGGACGGTACCAAAATAGTAGGAGGCAAAGAAGGGAGAGGCAATGTCAGAATTCTACTAGGGAGAGAGTTTTGACAAGTCCAACTGCTTATTTGGATGACAGAAATGAACTCTTTCAGAGCATCAGACATTCCCACCATGTTGAGAACAGTTTCGCGAGTGGATCTTAAGGTTCTCCACGTCTTTTGGTAAGAGAACAAGTACCCGTTTAGATCATCTGCTCATCTTCAGAGCAGACATGTCCTGAAGGTCTTGCATAAACAAAACACAACTGAAATAAATACAATTCAATTCAGAATGAGACCACAGTGACAGTGTGAAAGAAATAAAGATACACAGACTGACAGGAAATTGATTTCATTAATACTTATCTCACATTTATATTTTGTGTGAAACGAAGGGGACAATTTCTCTTAAGTTTTCGGTAAGTGGCTCTAGTTTTATTAAATGAATACCGTCCATCTTTAAGATGATTTTATTCCTGGGGGGGGGAACTGTGACGTTACTATCCATGCATCTTTTAATGTTAAATGTCCTTTCTTGAAAATAATTAGCAAAACCTCCAATACGTGCACACACTGAATTGTTACACACAGTTCCATTTGTTCAGTCTATCAGATTCTCCTGGGCAGATGCCTCCAGGTTCTGGACCGTGTTGTGCATTGGCAACCTAACTTCACTAGAAGGACTTAAATGGTTTCAAAGACGTTGGGGCCAGACACATCATTTAATGGTCTTCCTAATTTCCAACTATCCTGCTTTCAAGGATACCAGGGTTTGTGTGATGTTTGTGGGATATGTCCTCTCCCTGACCTGTGATAAATAAAGCATCATTTTTTTTAAATGATCTAAAATGTGCAGTGTTTTCACAATGACTTTTTCTCATTTCTTGGCTCAGGAAATATGATGCTTGCCTCCTGCAGTCATCCTGTTATTCACCCGCAAATATTACTGACCCAACGACTCCTCGGCTGAGATAGAAGAACAGAGAGGGGGTGGGAGCGGCCACGGTCTTGTTTTGTCCACACAGATTCACAGGGAAGTCTTTGCTCTCCCTTCCTCACCTCAAATGTGTGCCTCAGTGGTTTGGGGCCATCTCTGAAGGAGGCTGGGATGTTAAAATACCTTAAAAACAACAAAAAAATAGTATGTCCAAGAGCCACAGGGACCACATGCTGTCAACGACAGCTTGGAAATACTTTTGCTGGATTGCAGAGGCTACAGATACAAACTTATCTAGGACTTTTAAAATAAACCATGATGAAAACAATACACATGTGCTATTCTTAGCGTTTGATAATTGAGTGAGAACAATTTTTTCACTGCCTATTTAATCACATTGTTGACTACATAAAGAAATATATAATATTCCTTACATTGGTATAGGTGTTAAATAAGTAAAAAAAAAAAAAAAAGTCTACTGAATCAAGATGTTAGCAGAAATCAATTTTTTTTTCCTTAAAGGTAGGCCTCTGAGTTAGTCATAAAAAAATCTAATGCTCAATGTACCTGGCAAGGAGCCCCGTATTTCATACTCTTCCATTCCCACTGAATACGCTGACCCGGAAGGATTTCATGATAGCAGTCATAAACCTAAGCACCAAGCTTCAAGTATCCTATCCTCTGGTTCTAAGTCCCATGGAAGTGCTCGGATCAGTTGTTCCCACATTGTGCCTGAATTGTGCTGGTTATGTATGAAGCACCGGGGCATTCTCATGCCAAAAATCCTGATTCAATAAGTGTAGGGTGGGGACAATGAAATGTGTATTTCTCCTACCCCCAAATTAAGACTATCACCCTGAAACCATCAATATTTACAAAAAGAGTATACAAATAAAAAATAGATTTGCCTCATCATTGAAATAAAAATTGAAGGTAGCCCTTTACAGTAAATTTGTGCTCAGGGGTAGCAGATTTCAACAACTAAGTAATATTAGAGTTAATTGCCCTTTCTACCTTGGGGCTCTAGCTATGTCTATCTGAGTGCCCACCCTTTACATAGGAGTTCAAATGTTTGAGTAACTCTCAAAAGTGATTAACTTCAACACTACCTTCTGCTCCTCATCCTGGCATGTAACATTAGCTGCACTAGTCAGACCATAAATCGCATTGTCGTGACTCCAATGGCAACAAGGATGGAGGAGCGTCTAGGAAGTCAATTTACAATTTACAGACTGAATGTATGAGTCTCCCCAAAATTCATACATTGAAATCTACTCCCCAGTGTGATGGTTTGGAGATGGGACCTCTAGGAGGTGATTAGATTGTGAGGGTGGAACCCTTATGAATGGGATTAGTATACATATATAAGAGACGCCAGAGAACTCTCTTGTTTGGAGTATGGAGGTTTCTAAAAGAGAGAAAAAAAAAAAGAAAGAAAAAGAAAAAAGAAAAAGAAATACCATATGATCCAGTAACTCCACTACTGAGTACTTACCCAAAGAAAAGGAAAAATATACATACAACCCCGATGTTTATTGCAGCATTATTTACAGTAACCAAGATACAGAAGCAGCCCTAGCGTCCATTGATAGATGAATGGCTAAAGAAGGTGTAAAAATTATATATCTCCACGATGGGATATTACTCAACCACAAAAAAGAAAGAGATCTTGCTATTTGCAACAACACGGATAGACCTAGAGGACATCGTGCCAACTGAAATAAGTCAGACAAAGAAAAATACCATATGATTTCACTCATATGTGGGATCTAAAAAACAAAATAAAAAACCAAAAAACAGAAACAGACTCACAAATACAGAAAACAAACTGGTGGTTGCCAAAGGGGAGGAAGGTGTGGGATAGGTGAAATAGAGGAAAGGGATTAAGAGGTACAAGCTTCCAGTTATAAAATAAATAAGTTGCAGGCATGAAAAGTACAGCACAGGGAACATAGTTAATATTATTGTAATAATGTTGTATGGTGACAGATGGTAACTACATTTATTATGGTGAACACTGCGTAACGTATAATGGTGGAATCACTATGTTGTACACCTGAAACTAATATAACATTGTATAACAACTATACTTCAACAATAACTTTTTTTTTTTTTTTTTTAAAGAGAGAGACTCCAGAGAACTCCCTTGCCCTTTCCACCATGGGAGGTTACAATGAAAAGATGGACACCTATAAACAATGGAACAGGATAGGGAGCCCAGAAATAAACCCATGTTTGTATGGTCAATTAATCTATGACAAAAGAGGCAAGAACATACAAAGGGGAAAAGATTTGATAAATGATATTGAGAAAACTAACCAGCTACATGCAAAAAAAAAAAAAAAAATGAAACTGCGTCACTTTCTTACACCATACACAAAAATAATCTCAAAATGGATTAAACATCTCATATGAGACCCGAAACCATAAAACTCCTAGAAGAAAACCAGGCAGTAAACTCTGGGACATCAGCCTCATCAAAATCTATGAGCCCAGGAGGTGGGCTCTCCCAGACACCAAAACTGTTAGAAATAAATTTCTGTCTTTATGAAGCACCCAGTCTATGGTACTTCATTATAGCAGTGGGAATGAACTACCCCCTAATAAGACTACTCCCTAATATGGAAAACAAATCTATTAAAATTATGGGCAGTGAATTTAATAGTCTAGAGCAGGGGTCAGCACTTTCTGTAAAGGGCCAGATGCGTTAGGCTTTGCTAGTTTCAACTACTCACTGGATAGAACACTGAAGTTCATAGATAATATGATGAATAGATACAGGATACTGGCTGTTTTCCAATAAAACTTTATTTATGGACACTGAAATTTGCTTTTCATGTAATTTGCATGTCCTAAAGAACATTATTCTTCTTTTGATTTTTTTTTCAACCATTTAAAAACATAAAAACCATTCTTAGTTCAAGGGATATAAAAAAACAGGCAGGGGCCAGATTTGGCCTTCGGGCCATAGTTTGCCCACCTGTGAGCTAGAGACCCGAGTGGACGTAGCCATGGTCAGAGTCCATAGCTGTGTGAACTTTTTTCTTCCGTACTGTTCTCTTGGTTGCATTGTTCTTTGGTCATAGATTGCGTTCCTGCCTCCAACCCACCCCCATGCAAATGCACTGGGGTCCCAGAGAGAAGATACAGGAAACTCATTGCAAAATCATGGCTCCTACAGACACCCTGTGCGTTCACATCGTGTTGCCCTGTAAGAGCTGTATTACGAACATCAAATAAGGCCCAGACCTACCATGGAGCAGCATAGGCTCTGTGAAGTCTTCTCCACTGCCTATGCTTAAGGTTCCTCATGTGTAAATCTAGACTTGCCAGAAGGGACCTCAGGGAGGTCCTGCGTAGCCTTGCCATGAAAGTAGAAATTAAAAAAAAAAACAAAAAAACCCACAAATAAAAACTTATTTTTCATCAGACTGTGCGTCTTGCTTATGAATACCTCTTTATCTCTTATCCACATAGCAGAATGGTTTCATCATGAACTTAAAGCCTATTAACAGAGGCAGTTGTGATCTCCTGCTTCCTTCCAGCTAAGTAGCATGAAAGGGATGAGAGAAGCTGATGGTTAATAGAGACTGTGAATGTTAAAAGGTTTACTCTATTAATTTAGGGCAGCATTTCCCAAAGCGTGGTATGCTGAATGCTGACTCTGTTAGATGCTCTGCCAGAAAAGCATTTCAAGGTCAAATAAGTTTAGGAAATGTGGCATAAAATATCCCTTCTTTCTTGATTCTTAGCGTGCATTAGTAAGTTAAAGGCTCTGAGGATTCCTGCAATAAAAATGCTCACCTGGGTTAAAACAAGTGTTTCTCAAACTTAAATGATCAGGAAAGTTTGTCTTTTTTCTTCTTCACTTAACTATTCTTAGTATGCCAAAACACTAATGATCCAGACTACACTTTGGAAAACACTGATATAAACAAGGGGAAAGAATGGAAAGGTTTTAAGCAGGAAAGTGAATTATGTTTTAGAACCAATCTCTTTTCTAATTCTCTAATTTTTGTCATTTTAGGAAATGACCCCATATTCTATTCATGTGCTCAAGCCAGCAAAACAGGAGCGGTATTTGTTGCTGTGGCAACTTTTTAAGAAGTGATAAAATACACGATGGTTTAAAAATAATCCTAACAGTACAAAGGATTGTATGAAAAGCAAAAGTATCTCCCTCCTCTCTCTCATCTCTACCCCAACAGCCTGGTGTACTCTCCAGAGGAACTAAGCAGGGTTACCAGCTTCCATTTCATTTTTCAGTTGTAGCAACTCTAAATCACAGCCATGAGTCTATTGCTCTGGATTATAAACCTGCAGCACTATCTACTGAAAGAATTCATTCTCACACTTCTTTTTGCCTCATACACAGCTTGTATTGACTCTATCAACAAGTCCTATCAATTCTACCTTCAAAATACATCTCAAGTCTGTCCACTTCCCTCCACCCTCCCTGTTGGTACTGTCACTGGCAGGCTGCCCTCACTGGTCTTCCTTCTTCCACTCCTTTATCCTTCTTGTCCTTTGTCCTTAGTGCACCCCTAAAGATCTCCTCAAAACATAAATTAATGTTCCCTGGCTTCAAAGTCTTCAATGGCTTCCCACCAAAATAAAATGCAGAATCTTTTTCAAGATCTGTGAGGTTTTGCTGATCAGGGTCCTGCCTACCGTCCCACACTTGTGTCCAGCCTCTCAGCAATCTCCTCACCAACCTCCAGCCACACGTGTTTCCTTTCTATCCCCTGAACACTTCCAGCCTTTTCCTCTCCGTACGGCCTTCCCATTAGCTACTTCCTCTGCCCAGATTGCTTTTCCTTCTTTTTCTTTTTTCCCAAGGTAACCCCAATGCTTCTTTCAAATATCAACTTAAATCTTACATTGCCCAAGAGACCTTCCCAAAGCACCAAATCTGAATCAGTTCCTATTGAAGATTTATTAGAGAGAGAGTGTGCACAGGAGCAGGGAGGAGGAGCAGAGGGAGAGAGCCTCCCAAGCAGACTCCCCGCTGAGCTGGGAGCCCGATGAGGGACTTGCTCCCACGACCCTGAGATCACGACCTGAGCAGAAATCAAGAGTTGGATGCTTCACCAAGAGAGCCACCCAGGCGCCCCTCCTGTTTTGCTTTTTTTTTTTTTTAAATAGCACCCTGTTCTTCATTCTACTTCCAATAATTTGTTATTACATGTTTATTTTTTAAATGTCTGTAAGTTCCACAAGATGGGGAACACATCTGCTTTATTCAACACTAAATGTGGAAAAATTGGCACTGTGTCTGGTCACAGAAGGGGCTTAATAATTATTTATTACACAGATGAAGCTAGCCACTGGAAAGTTCTCTGATAGTTTTATCTGCTGCCCTTTCCTTACATGAAACCTTAGCTCCAGCCAGGTTTTCATTTTTTGCACACTAATCACGCAGAAGACTCATTCATTCATCTGTGCCTGGAGCAGAGCTTTAAGGGATGTCTCCTGTAGCTCTCCTTTTAAGCTTCACGAGCCATTTCAGTTTATTCTCTTCCTGGGAACTCGTTGTACTTATATTCTGTACCATTCATTTGGTGTGTACTCTTATATTGCCTTGTAACAACTCATCTGCTATTGTTAATTAACGCCTTATCTTTATAGTTTGTCTTGCCAAAGATGTCATAATCCTCTCGGGTACAGGACCTGGTACTTCATAACCTAAAGCACATGGCATGCCTCTGCAGAGTCGTTGTAGGAAAGCAGTTTCTACCCACCACCTTCAGTGCCCCCACTTTAAGACTTTGATCTGGAGATCTGACTCATTTCCCTTCACTGGTTTCTTCCTCAGCATTTTGGAGTGTGTTGCCAACATAGTTGGGAATGACAGCTGGGATAAAGATAAGTAGTTAAGGGAGGAGAGTGGGGACACAGAGCTTGCCCAAAGTGTCTCAGCTCCTCCCCTAGTGTTAAAGGAGGTGAAGACAACTTGGTAAAGGGCTGGGTGTACTTTATACTGCTAGGTGTCTCCTAGAATATTTAAAAGAATGACTTGCCCAAGATTTGGAAAATATGGATTCTTAGAACTTAAGTGAAAGCAAAAAAAGTTCGATCATTGAGTCAGTTTCTCATTGCTCGATTTTTGGATGAGTTAGACCCAAACATCCATTTAATTCAGGAAGCAGCTTTGGGATCCAGGAAGTTAATCTGCACTTTTACTTGCCAATTCCAATCTTGTCCAAGTAATGGTTTTTAAGGGGTATTTAAAATACTGAATACCTTAGCTACTTTTTGTTTTATTTTCTTCCCCACCAAAATACAAGGGCTATTATAAAAGTTCTGCCACCGACCTTCCTCAAGCTACTTCTGAAATATGGAATTGGAAAGTTAAGCCTGTAACAATACTATCTTTGTTAGCAAAGAACAGTTCAAGGGAAGTAGACGTTTTTACAATTATTATCTCTTTACCTAGTGTATCTTCACAACAACCTCTTAAGGTGAATAGAGTAGTGGATATTGTCTGTTATCTTTAATTGGTCAGTAAGGAAACTGAGCATGAGGAAGAGGGGCTTAATGATATGGGTATGGAACAGCTAACTTTTAGGTTTGTGTCGGAAATTCACCTAAAATGTAGGATTACTATTATCACAACACTGTTTATTCAGTAAGTTCTAGAACAGGATTGTTAACGTGGGGTCAGGGCTGGCCACAGAATTTGCAGGATCTAGAATAAAATGAACATTTGGAGCTCCTTGTTTGGAAAATTATTAAGAGAGCTGACAGTGACAGCAGAACCTTAAATCAAGCGCGGGGCCCTTCCAAGTTCAGAGCCCTGTGTGACTGCACAACTTGCGTTTCCTTGAAGCTGGCCCTGCCCCAGGGCCTCTGCGTGTCTAACATTTGGTCGAGTATCAAGGAGGCTGTGAACTCTGAAAATGTAGGCAGAATTCTTTCTTAATGTGCATATGTTTGTTTTTCATAGTCCATAGGTTTTTATCAGATTCTTAGAGTGGTCTGTTAACAAAATAAAGCATTAAGAATGCCTCTTCAAGAGTAAAAAATGTTCTCACAGAGCCCACAATGTCAGGGACAAACATGCTGGTGGTCACTGTGCATGATCCTTCTGGAGACTGTGCTTGTGAATGAGTGAGTTTTCATAACGGGAGTTACTACAAAAAGCAAAATTCTTAAGGCTGCCCAGATATTGCCTGAAATACACTCAAAATGCATCTTCAGATGAAAGGAAAGCAGATGGTGAGATGTTCAAGATGACCGTATTCTTTATAAACCCCGACGTGATACCCAAATGTGAGCTCTTTTATTGATTTTTACCCCCTTAAAGAAAGCTTCTCCCTCTTCTGTAATTAGATGTCACATTCCTTCCTTCAAATAAAGGAGAAATGCCTCACTGCAAGATTTATCAACTCGTGGTGTAGGAGTCAGGTAGGAATTTGTTAAAACAATAACAACAACAACAAACCCCCCAAAACCCCAAAACAAGACAAAAACAAAGGTGCAGAAAATGCCCTCCGAAATAGAAAAGGAGTCCCCTGAAGTCCTGCAGCCCGAGAAACACTATAGGGGAAATACTTCCACACCGGAGTCTGCGTGGCAAAACCCCACAGCCATCTCCTGAAGTCTCACACACAAATACCCCTAAAGGTTCATTGTGCTGAGAAAGGGATAAAGAAAGGGGGGTAATCAGAAGGGGGAATGAAACATGAGAGACTATGGACTATGAGAAACAAACTAAGGGCCTCAGAGGGCAGGGGGGTGGGGGAATGGGATAGACCGCTGATGGGTAGTAAGGAGGGCACGTATTGCATGGTGCACTGGGTGTTATACACAACTAATGAATCATCGAGCCTTACATCGGAAACCGGGGATGTACTGTATGGTGACTAACATAATATAATAAGAAATCATTAAAAAAAGAAAAGAAAAGAAAAGAAAAGCCTGCTCTTGCATTTTGAGTGGCTGCCTTCAAATTTTATTTAGACCCTTTGCCCTTTCAGACTCAATATACTTGCTTCTCAGCCAAATCTCCAACTCATATAAATGGGGGTAGAGAGATGAGTAATTGAAACCACAGCATAATTCTCAAATTTCCTTTCTCTCAGGGTCCAACTTCTCTTGACGCACCTCGAACAAGTAGAAAAGTATGATTAAGCTGTCTCTTGGTCACTCCGCTGTCCCTACTCTGTCCTTGCTCATGGTACAACGGGGCACTCCACATGATCCAACCAGCCACCAAAGCTCTCGCAGATCCATGGAGGACCTGGCTGTTCACACTAGGTAACTCATCCACGGAAGAGTAAGTGTTCATTGACTCTACCCATCCCGCAAGGTGAAAAGTAGGCTGGCAGGTGCGCGTCAGGTGAGAGCAGCTTTCCTATGGCTTCTAGGATTAAGTTGGTTATTAATCCTTTTAATTGCATGGAATTGCCCCGCGGTAATCTTCCTCCCCCGCGGTGTGAGCAGCCTTCCCCGCAAGCCATCTACTCCAGTTGGAGTCTTCTGGTACCCGCTCCCCAGCTCTTTCCACCACGCCCAGGCCACCGGGAGAGGTGGCAAACTTCCAACAGCCGCAGACCCCACCCTGGCCCCCCCTGCGCTCTTCAGCCTGGGGATGGGGCCTCCGCGAGGCCGGCGTGGGAGTGGGAGTGGGAGGGTCCCGACGCGCGGTCGGGCGCGGGGCTCGGGGCGGGCGAGCACGCGCCGCGGGGCCGGGAAGCGCGCCGGCTCCCCCCCCGCGCAGGGAGGGCCGCGGACCCGGCGCCGCTCCACACGTGGCCCGGAATCGCCGAGCTCTCTTCAGGAATAGCCCCGGGGCAAAGGAGGCCGCCGCCAGACCCGGTCAGGCTCCCATCTCCCTCCATCCTGGCTGCCAGGCGCGGCTCCCACGTTAACCCTCTCGGGCCCGGCCCGGCTCGCCGCCGCTGCCACCCCCTGCGCGCTCCACCTCGGCGGGCAGTTAGGGCGCCCCAAGCGCCGGCGGACGGCCGGGGGCGGCCGCAGAGGGCAGAGCCTCCCAAACCGCTTCCCCCGCGCCTCCTGGCCGCACGCCCACCCTCCCTCGGGGCCCGCAGGGACCCGCCCCTCCCGCGCACCGCCCGAGCCTGCCTCCCGGGCCGCCCCCAGCCCCGCGTGGCCTCCGAGGCGTGGGCTCGGTGAGCGCCGGCCTGAGGCCCCTAGAATACCTGCTCCTCCGGCGCGGCTGGGGTTCAACTAGTGGTGCTGTAAATCCCGGTCCTTCCCCGAGGCTCCGGCAAGTACTCCAGCCGCAGGCAAAGCGCTCTCGTCTTTCGGCTCCCAAACGTGACACTCTATATATCCGGCTCCGAGACTGGGTGTGGGGCGGGAGGAAACCACCCTCCCTCCGACCTTCCCCGTTGCCGCCGCGGCCTCGGCGCAGTGGCGGCTGCAGCCTCAGCCCGCGGCGGGAGGAGGGCGCGGGGCTGCGAGGGCCCTTAACAGGCCGCGGGGCGACGGCACCGTGCGCGCAGGCCCGCCCCGCGGCTTCCATTCATTCAGCACCCAGCACAGGCGCTCGCTGTTACTCCCGGGCTTTTTTTTTTTTTCCCCATTTTTTTAAATCGGTGGGTGAAGGGAAAGGGAGCTAGAAAGGCGCCCCTCTCTGGTCTGGAAAAGAAGAGCTCCCACACCTTGAGAGAGAAAGAGAGGAGGAGGGAAGTAAGGGGGGAGAGAGAGAAAAAGTCTAAGGTTCTGGTCTGAATGCTTGGAGGACACACCTTTTCCCCACCCACCCTAATAGAAATAAAGCCTCAAAATCCGAGTTCACTGAGCTTGTGGGTACCACACACTCCGTGGGAGGGATGCTCTTGTATCTGCTTCACTCTGCGGGGGCGCCCTGCAATGACCCACCAGCGCAGCGTCCTTGTACAGACCCAGGGCGGGGGGCGCGCTCTACTCATACCCAGGGTTTGGAGGGCAGACTTGAGGGTCTGTCTGCGTCGGGTGCGGGTGGGAGTGGGCAGGTGGATAGAAGACTAGAAAGGACCAGAGATGCACGCTGCAGAAACAGCAGAGCGCCAGCTTTGCTCAGCAGCGCTTGGACAGATTAAAAAGAAAGAAAGAAAAAAAAAGACGTTTTGCTTCTTAGCCTCGTAGCTTTTTTGCAGATTTGGTTTGGTCATTGTTAATATTTAAGCGGAACAACTGGATCCGTCGTCAGGGAAGACTTGTAGAGGGACGGACAGGCAGGGGAGTGGAGACGTCCTAGTCCTCAGCACGGAAGTGCTGAATGCGGGCCAACGCCCAACCTAATTGCTAGAACAAGGTGGAAGATAAATTCCCAAATAAATATGATGTGTTAAGACAGAACAAAATGAATATTGCCCTAGAAGCTATCTTCACTGTCCTCATTACAACAATCGACATACAAATAAAGAAATAAAATTTAATTCCTGAAGGATGGAATTAATGAAATGAGCGGTTTTTTGTGTTTTTTTGTGTTTTTTTTTTTTTTTTTGCATTAAAAAAAACTCATACCCACCTTGAATTCTCTTCTACGGGGCTCTCTTTGAGTAAATGTGGCTAGCAAAGTGTAGCCCAAAGACACTGTTGCTAATTTCCTCTGGTGACTGCCTGAAAGCAAGAGAAAGAGAGAAAAAGTTAGGACCAAGTAAATATACTTTTTGTTACCCCTTCCCCCACTGGACAATACATCGGAATGTATTCTCAAAACGTGTATGACAGTACTTGAAATGATACTGTCAAATGTTGGTGAGAATATGTTGAAATCCCTCATCACACAGCAGATAGAAGGTAAATTGTTACAACTCTTTGGAAAGCAACTTAACAACACATCTCCAAGGCATAAAATGTTCAGTCACTCAACATTTTTTTATTGTTCTGAACCTTTTGATAAAGGATTCCCATTTCTTAGAATATATCCAAAGGCAATAATCCACAAAAAGGGAAATGCCTTATGGACAAAGTTACAGGTTTATTATAGCATTGTCTATAAGGGGGAAAATAAACATACTTTCAGTGGTATGTTGGCAACTAAAATGCAACATTATTGTAGATTACAGAATTATAATTTGATTGTCACCATTTAAAATGATATTTATGTATAGATAATGGATTGGTCTGCTAATGCTGCGATATTGAAGTACCCAGATTGAATGGCTTACACAACAGAAATTTATTGTCTCACGGTTCTGGAGGCTAGAAGTCCAAGAACAAGTGTCTGCAGGGTTCTTCCTTCTGCAGGCTGTGAGAAGAATGTTTCAGGCCTCCCACCTAGCTTCTGGTGGTATGCTGGTAATTTTTGGCTTTTCTTGGCTTGTAGAAATACAATCTTTGCCTTCATGTTCACACGGTGTTCTCCCTAATGTTCAAATTTCCCCTTTTTATAAGGACACCAGTTACATTGGATTAGGGCTCATCCTAATGACCTCATCTGAACTTAATTTATTACATCTGCAACAACCTATCCCCAGATAAGGGCAAATTCTGAAGTACCAAGGGTCAGGTCTTCAATATATAATGGGGGAGGTGGGTGGAGAAGGGCATGCTTCAACCCTAAACAGCTAAAACCGAAAAGAGGCAGTGTTTAAATGGTGACTCCTAAAAGATATGTCCCTGGAGCCTATGAATGTCACCTTATTTAGATGAAAGTGTCTCTACATCCGTAATAAAGTTAAAGACTTTGAGAGGAATTCATCCTGGATTATCCAGGTGGGCCCTACACCCAACTGCAAGTGCCTTTATAAGAGCAAGGCAAAGGAGGATTTGAGATACCTACATGTTGGAAAAAGTGACGTGGAGACAAGGCAGAGAGTGACGAGGCAAACAAACAGCAATAAAAACAAAAATAACAAAAAACGAGACAAGGAAACCAAGGAACGCTGACAGCCACCAGAGGCCCAAAGACAGAAGGAAGGATTCCTCCCTAGGGTCTCCTCAGGGAGCGCGGCCCGCACCTTGATTTCAGATTTCTAGCTCCAGAACTGTGAGAGAATTAATTCTGGTGGTTTAAGCCACCCAGTAATCTGTTACAGCAGCCTGAGGAGACGAGTATGAGCAATGTGTTTGTGGAGGAATCCCACACCTTTACTTTTTTGTTTTTTCTCAAAAGAGACATAATACAGATCAAGGCCTTTTCAAGTGGGCATTTTTTTTTAAAGATTTTATTTATTTATTTGACAGAGATAGAGACAGCCAGCGAGAGAGGGAACACAAGCAGGGGGAGCGGGAGAGGAAGAAGCAGGCTCATAGTGGAAGAGCCTGATGTGGGGCTCGATCCCAGAACGCCGGGATCACGCCCTGAGCCGAAGGCAAATGCTTAACCGCTGTGCCACCCAGGCGCCCCTCAAGTGGGCATTTTAATAGAGTTACCTTAAAATTCTCATTCCCTTTTGAGGGGATAGGCAGGGGACATGCTAAAGATGTCATCGTCTTGCAGAATAAACTCTCCAATAGACTCAAGTGCAGCTAAAACGACAAAGTGTTCTGATTTTGTGAAACGTGTCTTATTCTGGATCCTCACGGTACACATACAAGTCCTGCTAATGCAAATTCAGCTCGCCACTGGTCTGATGAGAGGGCAGTCTTCAGGGTTTTATCTCAAAACCATCATTGCTCACGGTCGATGTTGAGAAATAGGCTATTACAACTGACCTCTACTTTCGAAATCTTTTCTCCCTCCCAATTGCTCAGTGACTTACCATTTTATTCAACCCCGTAAAATAAATGTTTCTTTGTAAATCTGCCTGGAATTTTTTATTTAATATGCAAAATACTTACAAAATGTGCCAGACCCAAAGTAATACGTCAGATTGTTCTAATGACACCGTCAAGTGGGAGGTTGTGAATAAAGCCAGTCTTCCAAAAGAATGCTATCTCTTTAAACACAAACTGTTTCTGTAGACTGATAGCATCAAGGGAACAGAGGTTTGGTTTTCTACAGTGGAATCATAAAAATATAGTGTTCTGGAACTAGAAAGCTAGCCCTTGAGCCCACTCTCTTCATTTAGCATGGTAAAGCCTGGATTTCATGTCTTGTCTATGGTCACTGTATCAGTTTTCTGTTGCTGCGTAGCCAATTACCATCAACTTAGTGCTTTAAAACAATACCCGTTTCTGTGTTGAAGTTTTGTAGGTCAGTCATCCAGACATGAAGTAACTGGGTTCTTTGCTGGCGGCTTCACAATGCTGAGAGCCCCATGTCAGCCTGGGCTCTGATCTCTTGTCTGTGGCTTGGGGTCTTCTTCCAAGCTCCTCATTGTTTGTTGGCAGGATTTAGTTCTTTGGAGCTATAGGTGTGAGGGTCCCATGTTTTTACTGGCTGTTGGCCAGGGTTGGCTTCCAGCTCTTAAAGGCCATTTTCTAGTCCTAACCATGTACACTCTCATAGCACTTTTGTTTGCTTCTTTAAAGCCGGAAGAAAAAATTATTTCTCTCTTCAAGTCTCTGATCCCTTTAAAAGCTGCAGTTATGTAAGGCCCACCTAGGATAGCCTCCCTTTGGATTGACTCAGAATCAGCTGACTTGGGGCCTTCACTTTCATCAGATAATGTAGTCCCAGGAGTGATACCCATCACAGACACAGTCCCACCTGTTTAAGGGGGCAAGGCTATACAGAGAATATACACTAGAGTGTGTGATTTTGGAGGCCATCTCTGAATCCTGCCAATCTCCCTCACTCACTCAGATGGTAGGTGGCAGCCACAGCACTAGCAGAGTATTGTTTCCTACTCTACTGAGGAGGTTCTCTGCCATAAGGAAAACTGTTTTCCATTATCTGGCCCTTTTATGAAGCGGGAAGATATGGATCTTACCAATTTTTTTTCTTATTTTCTTTTCCCTATGTAGATACATAGGTCTTTAAAAATTACAAAAACGTTTAAAATAAATTACATAACACATTTATTGACAATTGTAAAAGTTCAGGTGAGGACTAGTATTTCCTGATTCCAAGTATAGTGTACTCTGAGCTGATGGTTTCTTAAACCTTGGGTCATAAACATCAAGAGTCTTTCAAGAATGCTCTTGAGAATCCTATTATGAGAATGCAAAAGGGTTACAGCTGAATAATTAAAGCCATATTCTCTCTATTGACTATTACACAGATATTAAAAGGAATAAATTAAAGCTATGCCAGTTGAATTGTTCTAATTTCCAAGACGTTGGTTTTGTGAAGAAAGTAACATGCTGAAAAACATGTATGAAATGATCACGTTCCTATTAAACGAATATCAAATAACTTCAAATATGTACTTGTGTACATAGATATATAGGTCTATGAAAGCATAGAGAAAAACATGGAAGGATACATATGAGGTTATTAACATGTTACCATGGTTTTTAAAAGAGAGGCACTAATGCTTGTGGAGGAAGTTAGAGGGAGGAGGACAAGGAAAAGATGGACGAAGAAAAAGAAAGACTAAAATGTAAATTAAGGTATCATACAATCACACTCATGCATTTATTTAAATATATTTTTCAAATTTTTTAATCAAAAAAGCATGCTATGAGTTGCCATTCCATCCTAACAAGTCAAAAGCTGAACAAACTGAAAAGTAAACAACCCTTCTTAGATTTGTCAGAGAAGTGAAATCACAGGGCAGATTGCTACCACTGAAATTGGAGAAGCAGACAAGAGGATATAAAAAGTAATAACTGACAGAAGTAGAAACCAATGAGATTTGCAGCAACATGGACGGGACTGGAGGAGATAATAAGTCAAGATAAGTGAAATAAGTCAAGCAGAGAAAGACAATTATCATATGGTTTCACTCATTTATGGAACATAAGAAGTAGGAAGATCGGTAGAAGAAGAAAGGGAAGAAGGAAGGGGGGTAAAAAAGGGGAATGGACCATGAGAGACTATGGACTCTGGGAAACAAACTGAGGGCTTTAGAGGTGAGGGGGGTGGGGGAATGGGATAGACCAGTGATGGGTAGTAAGGAGGGCACGTATTGCATGGAGCACTGGGTGTTATATGCAACTAATGAATCATCGAACTTTACACCAAAAACTTGGGATGTACTGTATGGTGACTAACATAACATAATAAAAAAATATTATAAAAAAAAAAGAAACCAATGAGAAGAAATCTCCAAGTTACCAGTGCCAAGTAAGAAAACCTGAACTATAAATGATGAATTGCAGGAGACTCAGTGTGGACAACTCTGAGTTAAAAACTCCAGGGGACCCACTAATGGGGTGGGAGGGTGGCACACTTTTTTGTGTTTTACTTCCTCTACCAGATCCTCACAGTGAATATTGGACAAAAATTTCCTGGGTGCTTCCAGCAGGAGGAGGGGGGAAAGGAACTACCTGACATAAGCCAGAATGTTCTGTTCTTAATGAGGCTTACCCTCACCAGAAACTATTATACCACAGCCTTACCTGTTGGGATTTTATCAAGCCTAACTTAACGGTGGTAAGGGAATGACCCACCTCCAGGCCCTCCAGCTTTCCTATCCCACTGAAGGAGGGAGGGGGCGGGACCGAGAAGCACTTGTGACAGCCTAGGGATACAGGTTCACCAAAAGACTGAGATTTAGTCACGGGAATGTAGAAGGCTTCCCTTCTCCACACACTTTATCACTGCATTACTAAATGTCTATTCACTGCAGTTCCTTTTACCCAGTACTCGCGTCCAGCTTTCAGCAAAAAGTTACAAGGCATACTAAAGGCAAAAAACACAGTTTGGAGACACTGAAAAAGCATCAGAACCAGAGTCAAATATGGCAAGAATGTTTGGGATTATCAGACCAGGAATTTAAAACAAAAACAAAACTTACAATTAAAATGCTAAGGGCTTTATTTTTTCTTAGTTTTTATTTTATTTAAAGTAATCTCTACACCCAACAGGGGGCTTGAACTCATGACCCTGAGATCAAGAGTTGCATGCTCTTCCAACTGAGCCAGCCATGTGCCCCAAAATGTTAAAGGCCTTAATGGGAAAAGCAAACAACTTGCAAGAACAGATGGGTAATATAAACAAAGAGGTAGAAATGTTAAGAAAGAATAAAAAATAAATGCTAGCGAGCAAAAACATCCTAACAGAAATGAAGAATGCCTTCAATGGGCTCATCAACAGATGGGACATGGCTGAAGAAAGAATCTTTGAGACTGAGGATTTGACAATAGAAACTTCCAAAGCTGAACAGCAAGAGAAAAAAAAAAAAAAAAAAGACAGGAAAAAAGAACAGAATATCAAAGGACTGTGGGACAACAACTTAAAGGTGTACCATATGTATAATGGGAATACCAGAAGGAGAAGAGAGAAAGGAACAAAGCAATATTTGAAGCATTCATAATTGAGAATTGCCCCCAAATTGGTGTTAGTACCCAAACCACAGATCCAGAAGGCTCAGAAAACATTAAGTAGGATAAAACCAACCAAACAACAACACCACCACCACACACATACAACTACACTTGGGCATTTCACATTTAAATTTCAGAAAATCACAGATAAAGAAAACATCTTGAAAGAAGTCAGAGGAAAGAAATGCCTTAGCTGTAGAGGAAAAACAGCAAGAATTACATCCAACTGCTAAGAAAACATGCAAACAAGACGAAAGTATATTTAAAGTGTTGAGGGAAAAAAAAACCCCAAACCCCCAAAAAACCCCACCAATCTAGAATTCTCTACAGTGTGAAACTATCCTTCAAAAGTAAAAGAGAAATAAAGACTTCCTCAGACATATAAAAATCAAGGGAACTTGCCACCAGTAGAATTGCTTTGAAAGGAATGTTAAAAGAAGTTCTTTAGGGAGAAAGAAAATAATATAGTTCAGAAATTCAGATCTCTATAGAGAAAGGAAGAGTGCTGGTAAATGAAAAAGTGAAAATAAAAAAAAGAAAAAAAGAAAAAGTGAACATAAAATAAAATCTTTTATTTTTCTTATTCATCATTGATCCGACAGCTAATGGTTTGTTCAAAATAATAATAGCAACACTGTACTTGACTTTATATGTTTATTCATGTGTGTGTATATATATATGTTTATGGATATGTCAAATGAATGACAGCAATGATAGATAAAAGGAGCAAGGAGATAGGAAGGAGAAATTGGGAATAATATGTTATTATAGGGTCCTACCCATGAAGCTATACAGTGTTATTTGAAAGTGGACATGATTAGTTGTAAATGTTTATTGCAAACCCTAGGGCAATCACTTAAAAAAAGTAAGAAAGGAAGTATAATTACTATGCTAAGAAATGAGAGAAAATGGAATCATATAAAATACTCAATTAAAACCGCAAAAGGCGAAACAAATGCATGAGATAGAAATAGGAACAGAGAACAAGAACGACAGATAGAAAACAGGCACGAATATGGGAGATATTAGTTCAATTATATTAACAATCACCTTAAATATCAATGTTCTCAATACCCAGTTAAAATCAGAATGGATCAAAAAACAAGGCCCAAGTACACGTTAGTGTGAAAGAAGTCCACTTTAAATGTTAAGTCACATAAAGACTAAAAGCAAAGCGATGAAGAAAGATATTCTATGCTAACTCTAAATAAAAGAAAGCAGGAGTGGCTATATTTATTTCAAAACAGCAGACTTCAGAGCAAGGAAAGTTTTTAGAGATAAAGAAGGGTATTAGTTAATGATAATGTGGTGAATCCTCCAAGAAGACATCATAATCTAACAATACAGTGTCAAAATACATGAGCTTAAACCTGATAGTATTGCAAGGAGAAATAGATCAATGCTCTGTTACAGCTAGAGACCTTCACACTCCTTTATCACAAAGGGACAGAATCAGCAGGCAGAAAATCAGTAAAGACACAGTTTAACTCAATAACACTATCAATCAACTCGATATAGTTGATACCTATAGGCTACTTTATCCAATAACTGCAGAATTTACATTCTTCTCAAGCTCATATGGAACATTCACCAAGAGAGGCCCCATTCTGAGCCACAAAACAAACTTTAACAAATTTAAAAGAATAGAAACCATACAATGTCTGCTCTCATACCACATTACAGTTAAACTGGAAATCAATAACAAAAGATAGCAGGGAAATTCTAAAATACTTGGAAATTGAAAAACACATTTCTAAATAACACATAGGTCAAAGAAGAAATCTCAAGACATATTAAAACTCATTCTGAACTAAATGAAAATGGAAATGCAGCTTATCAAAGTTTGTGGGATGCAGTGAAAGCAGTGCTTAGAGGGAAATTTATAGCACTGAATGCATAGTTTTAGAATATATGAAAGATCTAACATCAACAATATAAGCCTCCACCTTAGGAAAATCAAAAAAGAAAAATAAATTAAATCTAGATTAAACAGAAGAAAAGAAACAAGAAAAATTAGGGCATAAATCAATAAAATTGCAAACAGGAAATCAATACAGAACATCCACAAATTCTTTTTCTATTAAGAAAATTTTTCTAAGTGAGAAAAGAAGAGAGAAGACACAAATTGCTAACATCAGAAATGAAAGAAAGTAGATCACTGTAGATCCCACAGATATAAAAAGGATAAGAAAGGAGTATTATGAACAACTCTATGCCCACAAATTTGATAACCTAGATGAAATGGACTAATTTCTTGAAAGACACAATCAGTCAAAGTTCACATAAGAATAAATAGACAACTGAAAAGGCCTGTCCCTATTAAAGGAACTGAATCAATAATTGATGACCTTCCAAAACAGAAATCACCAGGTTCAGATGGGTTCATGGGTGAATTCTACCCAATATTTAAGGAAGAAATATATCAATTCTCTAGAATCTCTTCCAGGAGTGGAGGGAATACATCATTAGTCATTCTCTGAAACCAGCATTACCCTGATACCGAAATCAGATAAAGACATTACAAAAACAAAACAAAATAACCCCCCAAACTACTGACTGATATTTCTCTTGAAACCTAAGTGCAAAAATCCTCAACAAAATCTTAACAAATTGAATCCACAATGTATAAAAAGAATTACACACCACAACCATGTGAGATTTGGTCCAGGTATGAAAAGCTGGTTCAACATATGAAAATCAATTATTATGGTTCATCTTACCAACAAGCTAAAGAAGAAAAATCACATGATCATAGATGCAGAAAAAAATCATTTGACAAAATTTAACACCCATTCATGACAAAAAAAAAAATCTCAGCAAACTATGAATTTAGGGGAACTTCCTCAACTTGATAAAAGAACATCTTCAATCAATAATTGCCATCGGGGCGCCTGGGTGGCACAGCGGTTAAGCGTCTGCCTTCGGCTCAGGGCGTGATCCCGGCGTTACGGGATCGAGCCCCACGTCAGGCTCCTCCACTATGAACATGCTTCTTCCTCTCCCACTCCCTCTGCTTGTGTTCCCTCTCTCGCTGGCTGTCTCTATCTCTGTCAAATAAACACATAAAAAATCTTTAAAAAAAAAAAATTGCCATCATACTTGGTGGTGAGAAACTTGAAGCTTTTTAAGATCAGGAACAAGGCAAGGATGTTCCCTCTTACCATTGCTTTTTAACATAGTACTGGAAGTCCTAGCTAATTCAGTAAGACAAGGAAAAAAAGGTACACAGATTGGGAAGGAAGGGATAAAACTGTCTTTGTAGATGAACTTTAGGTGAAAGCTATGTGTCAATGTAAATTCATCCATTATAAAAATTTATCCCTCTGGTGTGTGATGTTGAAAATGTGGGGAGTTGTGAATGTGGGGAGGGCAGAGGGTATATGAGAACTCTCTATTCTTCCCACTCAATTTTTCTGTCAACCTGAAACTGCTCTAAAAAAAAGTTATTAATTAAACTGTGTTAATTAATTAAAGAAGATGAGTGTGTTTATTTGTCAAGTATGAAATGAACTAGAAGACAGTGGTATAGTCACAGGCTCTTAGGATGAACAAAGAGGATAACTGCAGAATCCTGAAGCAAGAAGATCTGTGGTTTTTCTCTTATTTTATCCTCCCCCAAATAAAGGAATTACTTTAGATTCTAAAAGAAAGACTTTGTAATAGTAGCTAGAATCAAATGGTTATGGGTCACAGAAGGAATCTCCCTTATGTGTCACAGGACAGAAGAGTTCTAGACTTACTGCACTCCAGAGAACAAGTAATTGTGGGTTATGATGCTTTGTATCTCTGTGTAAGCTTAACTAACACTGCTTTTGTGGGGCCACGCTGTTCACAAATATAGCCCGTACCAGAAGGGCAAGTCTCTCCACACACTGCATCATGATTCTGTGCATTTTTGCTTTGCTCTCATGGTTTGTCTGGATTTGCTATTAAGGCTTATGGCCAGTGCTGCAATCAAAAGTCAGAGAGTAGCACGGGAAAAAAAGTAATAAGAAGAGAGGGGCTGTTGGGGCACCTGGGTGGCTCAGTCAATGGAGTGTCTGATTCTTGATTTTGGCTCAGGTCATGACCTCAGGGTCTTGAGATGGAGCCCCAGGTTGGGGAGTCTGCCTGAGATTCTTTCCCTCTGCAGCCCCCCCCCCCGCAAATAAATAAATCTTAGAGAGAGAGAGAGAGAGAGAGAGAGAAGAGAAGGGCTCTTAAAAGGAAACTGTAAGTCCACATCTACCTCTAATATTAAGATGTCTGTTGCAAGAGTCAAATGGAGTTTAAACAAATATTGACTAACTTCAATAACCCAGATATTTAAAGCACAACTCAAGCTAACAAACTGTTATATAAGGTAAGTTGTATTCTCCCACCTTGACAAATACACTTCCAAATGACAACACAATAACATATGTGTAAAGCTAGGACTTTATATGACTGAAAGTTGCCAAAGTATCAAGATAACTGAATGTAATTATTGTGCATATCTAAATGCTCATTTGATGGGTTGACAGAGTTAGGGTGAGTAATAAAATAAAGGTGTACATAATTCACAAATCGTTTCTTATTTATTTCCACAAATGATTTTTCTTGCCTGCATTTAAAGAAATTACTAATTCTATTACTAAGACCAAGATAATAGCATAATCTGTATACTAATTTAGGTGAGGATTGAAAGGATTAAAAAATAAAGTGAAATTATATTTAAAAGAAATGAAATTTGCATTTTTCAAAATGTGGATTAAATTAAGTGCAAAATTTGAAAAGATTAAAGCATTTTTAATGTTTTTTACCAAAAGATTTAAATTATGTTAAAATCAAACTGTAGGACACCTGGGCAGCTCAGTATGTTAAGTGTCTGACTACGGCTCAGGTCATGATATCAGGGTCCTGGAATGGAGCCTTGCTTCAAGCTCAGCACTCAGCAGGGGGTCTGCTTCTCCCTCTCCCTCTGCCCCTACCCCCCACTCATACACTCTCTCTCTCTCTGAAATAAATAAAATGTTTAAACAACAGATTAAACTATTAAATATCAAAATTTTAAATGAAAATTATTTAGATAAGGTAATATTTATTTTACTGTTTTGAAAAAGTTAACGTATATTATTAAGAATTTTTATACCAGTGGAATTATTACCAATTCTAGCATTCAGTGTTTCTGCAGTTGTCAATGTAAGAAAGAAAAGATCAAGCCATTAACATGCTTCATGGTATTACATTCAGATCTCCATATATACAATTTGTTTTTTCAACTTTATGTTTATTTCATTGCAATAAAAGAGACTTTTCCTCTGACTGAAACCACCCTTTTGGGGGGGAAGAGGAGGTTGCCAACATTTTCCTGGACTCCGCCCGGTGAGTTCAGTCTTTCAAAGCTCCTGCTGCACGGGGGTGGACCCCTGGGATGATATATAGGGACCTCAAAACCTCACTCAGGTGGGACTGTGGACCCTGCCAAGCTGGCCCCCTCAAGCCCCAGGAGACCATGCACTCCACTGAGCCCCTGCATATATACACACTTAAGAGCAATATGAGTTGTTTACTATGGCAAAATGTTCCCCAGCCGTGAAAAGCAACTGTTGCCAATATTGCACTAATTTGGAATCAGAAATTGGAACACAAAGAGAAACAGGGCATCTCACTTTCCGCACTACTAGGAAAAGACAGTTATGCAGGAGTTTATTGCATTCATGGTATCTGAGAAGCAGGATTTGGTGTTAATTCTTTTGTCTTTTCTGTTATCTAAGTGCTTCTGCCACTCAAATCTTCCCCCACATTCCAAAGCAATATTCCTCACTGATACCAGCAAGGGCACAACCCCAGACCTTCATGGCATTCAGCTGCAGTCACGTGTTTTGAGGATAAATGGCAGGGGAGATGGCATTCTCAGAGACCTGCATGACATTAATCATGAGAGTTGATGTTTGGGATTGTGCCCATCTTGTGCCACTCATGACTACTGGGTCCCCAACAACAGAAACACTCACGCATTTAATACATTGGGGTGTGTGTGTGTGTGTGTGTGTGTGTGTGTGTACATGTGATATGTGAAACCCTCTGGAGGGCAGATTGTAGGCAAGGAGACCCTCTTGCTTGGCCGCAAGACCACTCTTAGGTTGCGTAAGTAAAAAAGCAATGGGAAGGGGAGGCCCTAAGCATTGAGGCATAAAATTTTAAGTCATTATGCTGGGAACCTGAAAAGTGGTAGATGGGACAGAGAAAAGGTAAGGACACGGGGTGTTTGACTCCAGCTCAATGAGGAGCGTTAGTCGGATAAAATCTAGACATAAATTTGGGTCCAGATATTGTACAGTAGCTGATAATATCAAGAGAGTAAGTACAACTAATACAAGTTTTGCTTTTCTTGTCGCTGTGGTCACAGGCGGTGTAGTTTTCTTCCATGACAGCTTAACGTAGGTTTCGGTGGAAGAAGACCACTGGGCTCATTCTTGTAGATGTTTGATGGTTTGGGTGACTGTGGTTCATTCCAAAGCACCAACTCTGCTTCAGTGACCCCCTAAGCACTCGTATTCCTCGGGGATGTGGTACAGCTGTGCTTCAGGAAGCCCACTCCTAATAACCTCCTACAATATGTTAGAGTTTGAAAATAGGCATGAGGAGGAAGGATGAACAGGCTGGTCCCCCACCAATGTGTGCTGTTAAAGTTGTGACAAGTTACAGTGAATTTATTCTGATCTGGGCCCGAATTTCCCAGGCCTAGAATTCCAGTTGCTAAGTGGACACCGATATAAATCATCGCCTTTCGTCGTCCTTAATTTAGGAGCAGACAAGCTATTAAATGCGTATCCACACAATTCTCTACAGTCTTCCCTTTACGAAGCAGGAATACTGAAGCTAAGTTTTCAGTTGTTTCCTTAATAATTACTGTTTCATGCTCTTATGAATTTCAAGTATCAAAGATACATTATATTTTGAGAATTTACTTCACTTCCATACTTGTTTCGCATTATCCTGGTCACCTACCTGCAGTGTTTGGCACATCTAAGCCGAAAGGAATCCTGTCTCTACCTACATCCCCCCAAATAGTATCGCCAAGTTTTGCTTTTCTTTAAAAGAAAAAAAATGGCTATACAAAGTAAAAAAATTACTTGGATTTCATGAAATATTAAATATGAATCATTTTTGGGTAAGCATTTTGCCCATTTCACCTTCAAAGTTTCAATTAATCAGTCAGTTGTCTTCATGTTCAGGTGCTAGATACTGTGCAAGGTGATGCCCAGTTTCTTTCTTTGAAAACTGTCCCTGAAACATAAAGGTGATCCTCCATCAATATTCATTCATTCATTCATTCATTCATTCATTCATTCATTCATTCACAAATACTCATGGATCATTTGCTAGGTATCAGATACTGTCTCAGTTTTGAAACTGGGACAAAGGAATTAAAATCTCTGCCCTCTTAGAGTTAGAGATGGTAGAAGACAGAGATTAAACGATCTCCAAAATAAATATCCATTTACAAATTTTGGTAAGTACTATGAAAGACTAGAGGAGAACTCTATGAGAGAGAGTAACAGGGAGACCTGGTTTAGATGTGGAGGTTCAAACAACTCGGTCAAATGACATGTAAGTTGATACTTAAGGAAGGAGAAAGGGTAATGGGGAAAGTTCTAGGCAAGAGAACATATAAAGATTTCAGAGGGGAAGTGTATTGAGCACGTGGGTCTGCGGTTTGGGATAAATCTGGAGAATGGGTAGGCATCAGATGATAGAAAGCACTGGAGGTCCTAGTATGATATTTGGACTTGATGGGAAGTACAACAGTGCCATGCAAGGGTTTTAAACAGGATTTTAAGACCCTGCCTTTGTGGTTGGAACTGACTCATCCAAGGGTGATGCCCTGACCTTAGCTAGACCAATCAGATTCTTCTTTCCAGCAATTGAGAATCTTTGATCCAAAAGACACAGATTCTGAAAGTTTCTGCAAGCTTACTAATTCCAGACAGCATTCTAGAGATTCCATGAATTTCTGCTATTGGGTCCCAGAGTTTCCTGAGTTCCTGTCCTTTTCAAGGCCTACTTATTCTTTCCTGGATTGCAGTAAATGTCACACTATTCCCATAAAGTTATTTATTATTATTATTTTGCTCAAGTTAGGGAAATTTCATTTACTTTTATTTCACACAAAAAACCCCTTAACTAATATAATTCATCAGTTGATAACTTTCTGCAGTAGATATTATGATATTTTGTTAGTGCTTTTAGATGGCTTAACCAAAAAACAAGTATCAAAGAAAGATGAGTTGAGAGGATCATAATTTTGATGATATTTCCAGTTACCATTTTTACTTTGCTGCACAATGAAGTTTGAAGCTTTTTTACTGAGTATACTAGGTAAAGGAGAAGTTTGTCTCAATAGATCCTTAAAAAGCGAGGATACCACTCAACTAAATCTGGAAAGTAAAAGAAAGAGGTTAAAAATTAGATAACTCTTCCTTTCCCCCTTTTTGTTGCTTCAGTAAAGTATCTGGTTGTAATGTAATGAGTGGCATTAATAAAAGCCTTGAGTGTTTTGAAACAAGAAGGCACATGTCCCACATGACTCTCTGTTAAGCCTTAAATCAACAGGCTCCAAATTGGTTAGAACTGAATCATGTGCAAATGCAGTATTAAATCCTTGCTCTTGAGCAATTCTGTGCTCTCATTCTTGGAAGACTCTAAGAGTCCAGCAGGAAGAAAAAATGTCACAAATCAAGCAAGGGTTAAGCAGAGCAAATACTCCCTGGAAGTTTCTTAGAAGACAAAGGCCTGAAATCAGAAGATAAATGTGAAATTCAAAACAAAACATTGCATTATTTCAATTATTTCATTGTTAATGTAGAATTCACCACTTACAAAAATGTGGACAAAAACAGTTTTAAAAATGTAATACATTCTTCTGGATGCAATATTTCAAGAGCAGTCAACAGTTCTAACTTGTCTCTTTCTCTTTCCCCCTTGCTTGCTTGCTTTTGTTTTTACCCTTGCTCTCATGCTCTTTTCTCACCTGTAAAAATGGGGATGATAATGCTAACTCACTAAGCTTGCCATGAAAATTAAATAAGAAAAATGTATATAACAATGAACAGCATAGTACATAAACTCTAGTAGCTTCTCAATGGAAATTGTCCTTTTTTCTCTGGCCAAGTAAAAATTGTATCAAATGCGGGGTGCCCGCGTGGCGCGATCAGTTAAGTGTGCGACTCTTGGTTTCAGCTCAGGTCATGATCTCAGGGTCATAAGATCGAGCCCTGCGCCAGGCTCCACACTGAGCACAGAGTCTGCTGAAGATTCCCTCTTCCTCTCCTTTTGCCCTTCCTCCATCCCACGCACTCACTCTCTTTCCCTAAAATAAATAAAGAAATCTTTAAAACAATTGGATCAGATAAATTGCATATATATTAATTCGAAGAATTAATTTAGAACCAGAAATTACATAGCTTATAGAAAAAAATCAAAGCAGATGCTTATTATCAAATATAAAATTAAACTAGGGAAATAAAAGACATGAAAATACATAGCCATTGATGTTATTAACAGTGGTTTCTTGGATTATATTCTTTTAATGTTGATTGGTGCCTTTTTTAGGGACAATACCAGACCAGAGTTTCCTCCCCGTGTGTAACCTTCAGAACGGAAGATACGGTGTCGGCACAACTTGTTATTTCTCAGGTTCACCAAACCAAGAGTGTGTGTTAAGAGTCCTGAGTACAGTTGTTAAATAAACCAAACAGAGAAAGCTTAACCACAAGTTCAACAGAGAAGTTTCCCAGTCTTGGTGTACATTTGCCAGTTGGTTTACTTTGCCATGGTGTGTCAGAAGCGACACAGTGTCTAAGACCCCTCTGCAGGGAGAAGTGGGCTGATACAAGTCATTTTATTTTAAGCAAACAGTTTATTTTCTTTTTTAACAGCCAGTTACATAATGTTTACTGTGTTCCTGGCTCTAAAGACATCACATATTTAACACATTGAGTGCTCATTACAACCTATGCAGAAGGTTAGAAAAATGAGGCACAGAGAAGCAACTTGTCCAAGTCACTGTTGAATGAATTTTGTTGGTGCTTCTCCTTATATTCCCCATTGTCAGTCTTCATGGTCTGATTCCTGTTGTGACTCATGACTCAGTTTGGTTCCTGTAACTTGACTGTGTGCTGACATACGTGGCTATGGGCTTCTGGTTTCTGACACGAGCTTTTCCTCAGACTTTGGTCCTCTGGCTTCCGCAGGGCATGGGTCCTTGTGTAAGGTTGCATGGAAGGGAACTGCCTATGTTCTATAAAATGGCGGGGGCTCCTGCGGATCACCAAAAAGTGAGAAAGCATCAAAACCCACCTTAGCTGCTATGGATTTTGGCAGAGTCCCAGGGCTTCTGAGGAGAGACGATGCATATAGCAGGTAGCAGGGAGAGTGGAAGCAACAGCTCGTTGCTGAACAAGATACAACAGCTCTCCGGCTGCTCGTCCTTTTATTGTTCCCTCAGAACAGGCATCTTTTAACCTTGCTGTTTTTTCTGAATACAGTTTACTTCCCGTAGATTGGACTGAGGACATTTTGTCACCTTCTTATGTAAAAGGACCCCAAGAGTGGAATTTGGTGCCAAAACACCTCTCTGGTAGTTGACCCCCTGCACCAGTGTCCACGGCTGCTTTTGGCTGGGGCACCAACTCCTGATGACCCTGACTATGGTTATGACTAGGGTGGCAGTGTCACGTTAGCTAAGGCTTTGCGACTTCACAACTGAAAGATCCACTTACTGCAACTTTTCTCCCAAGGGAGCTCTGGGCATGGAGGCCAGTCAGAGGGGTGCAGCCTCCTGTACAATGCAGATTTCCAGAGCTTCATGGTGATCTCGTTGCCAGCCCGATGCCTCCAAGACAAAGGTGTAAGTTTGATGTTGGCCAAACGGTCTCTGCTGTTCCAATGGCTTTTTGGATTCTCTCCACATGATTGTACAATCCTCTGATGATACTCCTATTCATACCTCTTGCCTGAGGTATTGAAGTATTTCCATTTCCCACCAAACTCACCACAGTCTTCCCCCAGACCTGCTCTTCCTTCTGTATAACTTATCTTGGTGAAAAGCGTCACCATCCTTCTAATAGAGAAGGGAGAGACATTTTTACATGAATTGTTTTCAAGACTCATTCAGCTTTCTCCCCATCTTAGAAATGATCATCAGTTCAGCCCCATTTCTCTATTTCCACTATATTCCCCTTACTTCTGTCCTGGGCACACTGCTGGGCTCTGTTTCTGCCAGCTTCCATTAAATAAGACCCAACAATTGTTCTGATGCACAATTACATTTTACTCTTATGTGTGAACATTGTGGTACAAAATAGGTAATAGTAAGAGAATCGAACATGTTCAAGTTTCAGACAGTTGAGGCAATTTCACCGTGTTGAGAAGAGTTCGTGATCCCGTTGTGGGGGCCATGATTACTCAGATATTGTGGCTTAAGCAACCCCTCCTGCTCTCCCCTTTCATTGGCTTCCAAGATAGGACCTGCTGTCTGCCTGTTCTTAGCCTGTGCGTGTTCAGATCCCCATTCCCGCTTTCCATGTCTTCATTCCACCTGCTGTCCACACGTTCTGCCCTCTCTCCTACCCTCAGTTTTCTGTTTCCTACCTCTTTTTCTCCGATTTGGTAATTTGCTCTTCCTCTCTCACGGCACCATCTCCATACATCTCTGCCCAGCTAGCTAGTTCCAGTTCCTTTCTCTCTCTTTCTCTCCTTTTTTTTTTTTTTTTAAAATTCTGTACTTCATCTATTCTTTGTCTATTCCCCAACCTCCAATTTCTTTGCAGGCCTCCAACTGGCCTAATTGAATCGAAGTCACTTAGGGCTTTAGAATACCTTCTCCATAGTATACATCTTCATTTTCGGAGCAACACAAATGGGTTTTTGTCACTGCCAAAAATAATGAAGACTGTCCCTCATGCTCATTTAAAATTCAACCTAGACATCCCTAGCCTCCTTGTATAATCATCTTTTTATGAGGATGAGCTCTTTAGTAGCATGTGAACTCCTATTTGTCATTGGCAGGGTTGGTTTGGTTTCCTACAGCCCATGCTTTCATGCCATTTGAGTTGTGGATGTAAATTAGAGGAAATGTCTACGTTTGAAAAATATCAAAGCTCTTGGTTGAGCTAACCCTGAAATAACACCTAGTGTGTGCTGCTTTATTATAAGTGTTTTTCATGTATTTGTTCATTTAATGCATGTAGCAACCCTAGGAAGGAAGCACTAGCATTAGTCCCCACTTCACAGCTGAAACAACTGAAAAAACTAATTGGAGTGAATTACAGTTAGGAAAGAAAACCCAAAATTGATGGCAGTGGAGAATGGTAGTAGTATCTTCAATAGCCTGAAATACTTCATTGTGTGTATGTGTGTGTGTGTGTGTGTTAGTTTGTGTAAATGTGAGAAAAGCTGCATTTCTGCATCCACGGTTTTGTCATCGTTACCATCTTTGAACAACTTTTCTTATTTCACAAATAGGAGAAGAGAGAGATGGGTAATCTAACAGAGGTATTAATTAAGAAAACCTATTGAAAAGTCGGGCTCTTAAATACCTTTTTCCACGGGTGTTTGAACATGACATTTCTCATTTGAGACCTTCTTGTGACAAAATAACCCAAATGCTTACTCAGCAGCCTGGCCTTCTGTTGCTATGGGGTCTTCACCGGGAGGTCAGGGGATACCTGTGTTCCGGGCTGTATCCTGAGGACAGCTGAGTTACTGTGGTCTTTATTTCTCCTTCTAGCTCTATTATTTCCTGTTCTGTGGTTTATTTTCCCCTCTCTAGACTGTCGATTTTTTTCCCCCGCTGACTGATAAAAAGGAAGATGAGTAAACACTCCAGTTCTACAAATTCTCTTTATTCAGTACAAATCAGGAGCTATTCATGTCTACAAGCTTAAGAGATTATTTTGCAAGTTCCTTGACAAAAAGTCTTTCAATCTCTTTTAGAGTGATATTATAAATGTAGGACTCAATACTTCTTGTTGAATGAACGAATTGAAATTAAAGTCATCTGGGTTAATGTCAATAGCATGATTTGACACGAACATCTCCAAAGAACTTAAAGTAGCGGGATTTTGCCTTTAAAAATTGTTTTCTTGGCCTTTATTTTTAAGTTATCAAGACGGTTCTATTATGGGCTCCTCTTCTCTTTGGGAAATCTGACACACTGAAGCAAGTGACTTATTAAGACCAAGAAGTAAATGAGCAGTGTTAGGTTTGCAAAAAAGGAGAAAGTGTCATTAGATCACACTTCATTCTAAAAAGAACTGGAGAGAAAAGTAACTCCGTATCTTACAAAATGTAGCTGTTTTGTTTTTTACTGGACCACTTTGGACTGAAACGGAAAGCCTGTTGTGCATTAAGATTTATGACTTGGCAGTTATGCGCAAGCCCATGATGTGAAATAAAACATGCGTATTTTTACTTAAACTTTTTCTGAAGAAGCCATGGTGCAATTGAGGAGTTTCATTAATGCTGACTCCGTGCCAGGATCTGTGTGTCTCCTAACCCTGGTTCTATTTTGAGACCAGAAGGCTCAGCTTTAATACACATCACACCCCTCTTTTTTAGGATCTGCCCCACCTCCAGCAAACTGCTCAGAAGCTGAAGCCACAGATGAGGCTTGGTGAGCTCCTAGGAGTTGCAGCCCGCAGACTGGGCTCCGGGGAATTGTGGTGCCACCAAGCTTCCCTCTTAGAGCAATGACTCAGGTGGAAAGCCCCAGAATCTGGTTCAAGCACGAGACGGATCACTGGGTCGCTTTTCCACCTGCCAGCATCAGTCTCATTCCTTCACTCGCCGATGTTTCGATGGGATTCAAAGTGAAGGAGGCCTACCCTGCCCGCAAAGACCTGTAGGCTAGCAGGAGAGGCTTCGACCCCTGGATGAAGGCTATACCACAGTGACATCAACACAATTCTAGGGGACAGTCTGCTAGTGCAGAAGAGGGCACATCGCCCAGTGCAGTGTGGGGTACAGAGGAGCGTGTGGTAGGGAAAGGGGTCTCGGTGATGATGAAATGTGGAAGGTTTGGGGTTCGTGAGCGAATAGCTAAGAGAGAACTCTGGAGACATTTTGGCACAGAAAGCTGATTTTATTATAGCACGAGGACAGGGCCGTGGGCAGAAAGAGCTGCACTGGGGTTGTGAGGAGTGGCTGATCATACACTTTTTCATTTGTGGGGGTTGGGGATAGCGTAAGGCTCTAAGGCATTTGGAAGCAAGGCTTTCAGGACCTTGAGGGGCTAGTTGCTGTTAAGATAAGGTTACTTTTAGTCTTTAATAAAACCTAAAGTCACTAAGGCGGCCATGGGTTCCTTGAGGAAGGTCACGCTCTGCATGTCTCAGGCATCTATCACTGGCTGCCAGCTGTAAGGAGATTTAATTTAAGCTACATTTCTCTTGCCTTGGTTTCTCCTCAGTGAGAATCAGGGGGTGTTTCTCTGACGGAAGGAGGCCTCGCATGGGAGAACTCCCCAGGCAGAAAAAATCGCTTGTGGGCTTCAGAAACGGTACAGGAGACCATGTATGGAACGTGTGTGAGTAACAAAGCACTTGGAGGGGCAGCCTGTCACTGTGGGGAGGGAGTGCTGAGGGATAGGGAGCAGTGATCTGCTCACAGAGAGGCTCTCGGCTGCTGAGACACTAGATCTTACTCTTCGGGGCATGCCAAAGCTTCGAAGGTGTATGGGTAAATCTGAGAGGAGCAAGCCTGAAAGCAAGAGACCAGCTGGAGCTCTGGAGTAATCTGGAGATACTGGAAACAGTCCCTCAGTGTCCGGTCTGTGCCACTCACGAGAAGATGTTGCCCGGAGGCAGTAGAGAGCGCCGGCTCTGGAGCGGAGGGCCTGGGAGCGAATTCTGGCCCACCCCTCTGGACCCCGGGCAAGTTATTAATCCCTTCATTTTCTTCATGGGTCAAATGGGCATGAAAATGATCGCTTAGCAGTTCCTATGAACATTAAATAAGAAAATCAATCTAAATGGCACAGCACCGTGCCTGGTATAATCTAGCAGTCTATCAACGTTAGCCAGTATCATCACATAATAAGGAGAAAGATGAAAAACAGGTGACATAGTGAGGAATAGTAATGACATTTCTAGATAATCTAACCACTCTTCCAACTAAAACCGTAAACGTTGTTTTTATTCCAGCAAGGATACAGAAACCAAACCAAAACCCTCCATCAGAAGGAAAAAATGAAGGGCAAGTTAGGTGTTTTCTGCAAAGGACACAATTCTGGCCTTATTGCCACACACCCTAGTTTTCAAGAGACAAAGTTGTAGAGTTGGCATAACTTGTGTTAAGTTAGATATAGACAAATTCAAAGAACGGTGTCAGTATTTTTGCCGTGTGTTCCTTGATGATGGGAAACATTTGATATCAGATTCTATCAACATTTGAAAGGCTTCACTGCCCAGAGATGTCAGTTATTTCTGGCTGGCTTCATCACATCCCACATATCCTTCCTCGTCTGTCTGAGGACAATGAAGAGAAATACAGATGCGAGTAGTTCATTTTATCCCATCTATTTTTTACATTTGTGATATTTCTGTTTTTCAATCTTTTCATGTATTTATATTTCGTAATTTTATTGACTTTTTTCCTGCATTTAAAAATGGAACTATTTCCAAATATTTCAAAATATAAAAAGTATTACTGGGAGTTTAAAATAGCATCAAAAGAAAATAATGACACATATTTCCACAAAGCCTAACTTCACACTCTTTTATGTCTGTCCTGGGCACGGGCTTATCAAACTATCCTGCCCTCAGAAACCTCCTCTTGGTGGGTCCACCTCCACCTTCTCTGCTCTCGCATGCTTTTGCCCCAATCTGGGCTTTCCTAGCCTTGAAAATAGGATCTGGACAAATATAGACTCCTTGGTAGAGTCAACCCTTCAGTTGTGCTGAAGATGACTAGAGTACAGGTGAAGTTTTGCCAGAAAATATATCATCATTATTATGAAGATAATAGTTCTCTCTAATTCTGCAGCTCCTGTGCACTCTATTTTTAACTCACACAATTAGCAGAGGGGAAATAGAAAACTGTTGCGAGGAAAAATACTCACTTTCACAGATTATAGACTGAGACAATCTAAATCCATAAAAGAAAGTAAAAAGTAATTAGCTGGAAAAGCCAAGCCAGAACACATTTTTTTTTTTTTTCTGGGAGGTTTCAGATGTTAGGACAAATAGAGTAGGAAATAGTACTTTAAAGACTGAAGTGTTAAACACAATACTATAAAACTCCTAGAAGGTGACATAGAAGAAAGTCTAGGTGACTTTGGTTTGACCATGACTTTCTAGATTCAACGCTTAAAGCACAATCTATAAAGGAAAAAAGTTGATAAACTGGACTTCATTAAAATGAAGAGATTCTGCTCTGCAAAAGGCACTGGTAAAAGAATGAAAAGATATACCATGGGCTGGGAAAGCACTTCTGCAAAAGACCTATCTGCTAATGGACTATTATTATGCAACATATATAAGGAACTTTTAAAACTCAACAATTAGGAAATAAACAACCCAATTAAAAAATAAGCCAAAGACCGGAACCCCAACCAAAGAAGAAATACAGATGTCAAATAGCACATGGAAAGATGTTCAACACCCTGAGTCATCAGGGAATCGCAGAGTAAAACAATGAGACACCAGCACGCACGGCTTGGACTGGCCAAAATCCAAAACACTGACAACACCAAATGCTGGTGAGGATGTTCCTGAGTTGATGATGGTGAGTCAGAAGCACCAGGTCTTTCTCTTCCATCACTTCTGTCTCTCGCTAAAAGATAGATTGTGAGTATACATATACTCTACTTCCCCACCAGGAAAGGTAAGTTAGGGAGAGGAAAGCAGGATAGAAGAGAACTTTAGGCATCGGATTGAACTAATGCTGGGCAAGCAAAGGGACAGAAAAAGCTGAGGACTGAAGGAAACCACACATTGTTCACTTGTTCATTACCATGTCTTTTAACTGTAAAACAAAAATATATGTAGAAGAGGTTATACCATGTTGCAACATGGACCACAGTGGATATATTTGCAAATCTTGTAATGATTCAGAGTATGAGCTTTGAAGTAAGATCCTGGTTCAATTCTTCACTCTGCTATTTACTACCTACTAATCCCAGGCAAATTGCTTAACATCCTTTAAGCTCCAATTTCTTTGCCTGGAGAAAGTCCACAGTGATATTTACCTAAGAGGATTATTGTAAGGAGCAAATGTGCTATTTCTCCCTCCCCCCCAGCTTTATCTAGATTTAATCCACAAATAAAATTGTTACATATTTAAAGCATAAAAAGTGGTGATTTAATACACGTATGCACTGTGAAAGGATTTCCATTGAGTTAACACAGGCATCACCTCACCTATTTACCCCTTTTTTGAGAATATTTAAGTTCTAGTCTTTCGGCAAATTTCAATTATACAATACAGTATTTTAAACTATAGTCACCATGTTATACATTAGATCCTCAGACCATTTTCACCTGTAACTGGAAATCTGTACCCTTTACCAGCCTCTCCCCCCCAAGTCCCTGGCCAACATCATTATTTTCTGTTTCTATAGTCTGACTATTTTTTAGATTCCACATAAATGAGATATCATACAATACTTGTGTTTCTGTGTGACTTATTTCACTTAGCAAAATGCCCTCCAGGTTTATCCATGTTGTTCCCCAAAGCAGGATTTCCTTCTGTTTTAAGGCTAAGTAATAGCTCATTACATACCTACACCACATTTTCTTTATCCTCTCCTCTGTCAACTGACACAGATTGTTTCCAGATTCAGCTACTGTAAATAATGCTGCAATGAACACGGGAGTGCAAATATGTCTTTGGGATAATGACTTTACATCTTTCAGATAGATAGCCTTAAATGAAATTGTCACATGGCAGTTCTATTTTTAACTTCTTTGCATGTGGATTTCACTTTTCCCAGCACTATTGAAGAGATTATTATTTTCCCATTATATATTCTTGGTTTTTATGCAGAAAATTTGGTGTCCACATATGCATGGGTTTATTTCTGGGCTCTCAATTTTATTCCATTGATCTTTATGTCTGGTTTTATGCTAATACCATACCGTTTTGATTACTATAGCTTTATGATATAGTTTGAAATCAGGGAGTGTGATACCTTTATTCCTCTTAAGATTGTTTTGGCTATTCAGTGTCTTTGTGGCTTCATATAAGTTTTTTATTTCCCTTTTCAGTTTTTCTGTGATGCAATGGTTGTTCAGGAGCATTTCGTGTAATCTCCACATATTTGTGACTTTTCTGGTTTTCTTCTTGTATTGTATGCCTAGTTTCATACCACTGTGCACAGAAAACAATGCTAGGTATAATGTCAATCTTCTTCAATTTATTAAGAATTGTTTTGTGTCTTGGGGCGCCTGGGTGGCTCAGTCGTTAAGCATCTGCCTTCGGCTCAGGGCATGATCCCAGCGTTCTGGGATCAAGCCCCGCGTCAGGCTCCTCTCCTGGGAGCCTGCTTCTTCCTCTCCCACTCCCCCTGCCTGTGTTCCCTCTCTTGCTGGCTGTCTCTATCTCTGTCGAATAAATAAAATCTTTAAAAAAAAATTATTAAAAAAAAAGAATTGTTTTGTGTCTTAACATGTGATCTATTGTGGTAAATGTTCCATGTGCACTTGAGGATACACATACTGCTTCTGTTGGATGGAAGCATGTTTGTTTGCTTGTTTTTCTTAATCCAAAAACAAAGCAAAGTTTCTTTTTTTTTTTTTAAAGATTTTATTTATTTGACAGAGATAGAGACAGCCAGCGAGAGAGGGAACACAAGCAGGGGGAGTGGGAGAGGAAGAAGCAGGCTCCCAGCGGAGGAGCCCGATGTGGGACTCGATCCCAGAACGCCGGGATCACGCCCTGAGCCGAAGGCAGACGCTTTAACGACTGCGCTACCCAGGCACCCCCAAAGCAAAGTTTCTATACCATTTTACTGACTGGTGATTTAACACCTTAGAATCTCAAGATAATGGAGGCCAGCTAATACATTTGAATATTCTAATTAGTTGTACTGTTTGAGGATGTATGAGCATTTTTTTCATGTGTCAGAACAAAGGGAAAAGTTTTAGTTTGAAGTAAACTGGATCACAAGATATTGTCTATAAATTTACTATAATTATACTATAATTTTTCCCCACTCTTATTATTTATTACTGTGGAATCAATTCTCCCAAGACCAACTTGTATTCTGTCATACAGTCTGATCCCTTTTGAATTCTCCAGTTATAATGTGAAGCTATCAGGAGAGTTATGGGCTGCCCAGGGATGGAAGGCATTTCACATAGAATTTTAGGCCTTTGAACAAAGAGACTGTGAAAAAGAGAAAGTCCAATTATTTGTCAAATCTTAAGCCAGATACAACCACAGTTCTTGTGCACAAGGATTATTCATATAATTGTTCAACTTGGTCATATTTAACTTCACTGGAAACACAGATAAATCTAAAAAATACAAAAGCGGAGATTTTCCTCTCTTTGCTTTTCTTATTGTGATAAAACGCACATTTCATAAACTTTACCATTTTACCAGTTTTTAGGTGAATAACTCAGTGGTATTAAGTGCTTTCACGCTGTTGTGCAATTATCCCCACTATCCATTTCCAGAACTTTTACCTCCTCTCAATTTGACACTCTATCCGCATTAAATACCCATCTCCTGTGACCCCCCCCAGCCCCACTTTTGGTAACCATTATATTTTCTGTCTCTGTGGATTTGTTTATTTTAGGTACTTCATAGAAGTAAAATTGTATATTATTTGCCCTTTTTTGTCTGGCTTTTTTCACTGAGCATGTTTTCAAGTTTCATCTATAATATAGTATGCATCCAATTTTTCTTTTTTTTTTTTATTAGACTTTACTTTTTAGGGCAGTTTTAGGTTACATAAAAATTGGATGGAAGGTACTGAGTCCTTATGTTTCCCCTCTCTGGATTCTCCCTAGAGGTTCCCCCACTATCAATATTTGTTGTACATTTGTTACAATCAACGAGCCTACACGTCATCACCCATTACCATTATTGTCACTACGTTAGGGCTCACTCTTGGTGGTGTGCATTCTGAGGGTTTTGTCAAGTATATAAAGGCATGCATCCATCAGGGTAATATCATACAGAAATTTGCATTGCCTCTGTGCCCTCTGTGCTGTTCTTATTCATTCCTCCCTTCCCCCAACCTCTGACAACCACTGAATTTTTTGCTGTCTTCATAGTTTTTTGCCTTTTCCAGAGTGTCATATAACTGGAATCATGCAGTCTATAACCTTTTCATATTGATTTCTTTTAGTTAGTAATATGCTTTTTAGCTTCCTCAATGTCTTTGTGGCTTAAGCTAATTTCTTTTGGGTGCTGAAGAATATTCCATTGTCTGGATGTGCCAGTTTATCCATTCACCTAATAAAATATACCCTGATTGCTTCCAAGTTTTGGCTGTTACGAATGGAACTTCTATAAACACTTATGTGCAGGTTTTTATGTGGGTGTAGGTTTTCAACTTGTTTGAGTAAATATTAAGAAGTGTGCTTGCTGAATTGCCTGGAAAGAGTGTGTTTAGTTTTGTAAGAGACTGTCAAACTGTGTTCCAAAGTGGCTGCACCATTTTGTGTTCCCACCAGCAATGAATGAGAGTTCTTACCAGTATTTGGGGTTATCAGTGTTTGGGATTTGGGCCATTTTAATAGGTTTGTAGAAGTATCTTGTTTTAACTTGCAATTCCCTAATGACATATGACGTTGAACATCTTTTCATATATTTATTTGACATCTATCTTTTTCTTGGGTGACTTGACTGCTCAGATATTTTACCTATTTTTTTAATTGGATTGTTTGTTTTCTTATGGTTGCATTTTAAGAGTCCTTTGTATATTTTGGATAATAGTCCTTTATCAGATTTTTTTTGCTGAAGTTTTCCCCTAGTCTGTGGCTTGCCTTCTCATTCTCTTGTATCAGAACTTCATTTCTTTTTGTGGCTGAATAACGTTCCAGAGCACGTATACACCATTCTGTTTGCCATTCGTCTGTTGGCGGACATTTGGATTATTTTCACCTTTTGATGATTGTGAATAATGCTACTAACGAACATTGGTGAACAAATATTTGTTCAAGCTCCTGCTTTCAATTTATTGGGGGTATATACCCACAAGTGGAATTGTTGGCTATCTCTTTGCTTTTAAAAATCCTCCAATAGTGCAGCTCAACAATTATTCTCAATTATTACTTCTGTCAACGAAGTAGGCATGTAACATTCACAGGTAAGGTACTATTTTTTTTTTAATTTTATTTATTTATTTGAGGGAGATGGAAAGAAAGAGATTGGGGGAGGCAGAATCTCAAGCAGACTCCCCCCTGAGCGCAAAGCCCCAACATGGGGCTGAATCCCACAACCCTGAGATCATGACCTGAGCCGAAATCAAGAGTTGGGCACTCAACCGACTGAGCCACCCAGGCGCCCCTACAGAGAAAGTATCATTAAAACAATCTTCGATCTTTGTATAGCTTTACATTTCTCATTACTAAGTGGAGAATGGATTAGCAGTCTGCCAGCTTCGGGAAAGTAGCTATGATCCTTGACCGCGAATGGCTTTGCCCAAAGGGAAGGTGAAGTGAATAGAAAAATGGAAATTTGCAAAATACTGTTAAAAATAAGAGATGCCTCGTAGCTCTCAATGGAAAGGATGCATCCTGATTTCAAATAGAAGCCTGAGAAGACAGATTAAAATGAAAAGACCTGAAAAAGGGCTGCAGAGAATCCAAATAAAATCTCACCCCTTGTTCCTCACATTCCACGCCTGGGCGACGCAGCGGGAGTGCACGCTACCGGTATTTTCTATGCAACAAATCACCAAGCTTTCTGTTTTATATTCAGAGTGTCAAGAAATAGGGAGAGGCATCTTATGGAGATTTATAGTCTTAACCCATGAAAAGAGAAAATTCTTTTTGATATCTCTCTAGCCTTTGACTAGGATAACCTGTCATCAAGCAGGCATGGAGATGGGAGGAAGAGCATTTGAGATCTGATTATGAAGCGTGTGTTTTGTATCTAGGAAAAAACGAATGAATGAATGAATGAATGAATAAATAAATAAATACAATTTACTTTCAGGAAGCAAGCTACACAGCAGGGACGGTGCCTGGTTAGAAGAGGTCAATGGCTCATACCTCCACTGGTGTGCACGTTGTCAGGTCACCAGCTCAAGATGCAAACGTTCCGGCGAGGGTCACTTGGCTCAACTGTAAATCCAGGGTTTCTCCCACCAACCTGCGATACTTCACATAATGGGAGTGTTCTCCAAATACAAGTGGGGCGCTAATAGGAAGAGGAGACTGGAATGTTGGACATCCATGAATGACGCATGTTTACTCCTTTCCTAGTCTCGCTATTATTTATTATTATTGTTTGAAGATCAAATTATTTTAGTCCTAGAACATCCATGGGAATCAGTTGGAGCTAAAAGCAAAAGATCAGAGCTTCGTGAGGAATTTGGATTTAAAAATATTCACAAAACTATAATTTCCCCATATAATATCAATGACCAGTAGAATACAAGGAAAGGAAATATTACTTTTGTAGTAGTAAAACTATGAAATTTCTAGAAATTATCATAGAATCATAATTATTGTAAAATACTGCACACCATCTCAGATTTATGGATGTTTCAAAACTTTCCAGTGGATACTCTAGGGGAGCCTTTCTTAATATTTTTACCCTTGAAGAATCTTTGCAATAAAGTTTGGGTCTCAGGAACTCCTGCATCAAAATTATATCTACAGTTCATGGTATCTTAATGTGGCCAGTAAGTTATAGGTATAATATAGAGCCAATTTTTATTGATGCTCCGTCAAATGAAAAATGATATTTTTCTCATCATCTGTTTTTTTTGGGCCAACTTATTAGCTTTCTCTTTTTGTGTGATATCCCCCTCCTCACAAATGATGTCAGCTTTAATGCAAGTCAGTAGCAAAGATGGTGGAGAACTTCAGGTGTTTTTCTTACCTGATCATTTTATCTTTTCAAATAGGTTTGAAAGTCTCACAACAAATTTTTTTCTATGCAAGACACCAATAAGTATAATATGTGGTATATGCCATAGAGGGTATATGTAAAAGTATTTTTTTGGTATTTAAAGTTAAAAATTACATTTCGGGCAACATTCTTGAGAAAGAACTAGCCAACTAAGCTTTGTTCACTTTTCTCACAATTAATCTTCCTTTATTTTTATAAGTCTTAAAAAATCATAAGGCAAACAATGAATTTCTGTTAAAGTACTACTTTAAGCCAAAATGCAATTTTAATTCTGTAAAGATGGCTTTGGTAGATTTCATTTAAATAATGTGTTTTCTTAAGATTTTATTTATTTATTTGAGGTGGGGAGAGACACACTGGGAGGGAGAGGCAGAAAGAATCTGAAGCAGACTCCACACTGGACATGGAGCCCCACTTGGGGATTGATCTCATCACCCTGAGATCATGACCTGAGCCGAAACCATGAGTTGGACACTTAGCCAACAACCCCCATTTAATTAATGTTTTAAATTGATTTTAGCTAATACAATTTACAACATGAAAATTTCTTGACAGTGTTGAACAGTAAAATGACCGAAGCCATAAACCAAAGCTATATGAATGAAAATATAACCCAAGACACAATTTTACACTGTATTTTTTTTTAAAAGATTTTATTTATTTGACAGAGATAGAGACAGCCAGCGAGAGAGGGAACACAAGCGGGGGGGGGGGGTGGGAGAGGAAGAAGCAGGCTCATAACGGAGGAGCCCGATGTGGGGCTCGATCCCATAACGCCGGGATCACGCCCTGAGCCGAAGGCAGACGCTTAACTGCTGTGCCACCCAGGCGCCCCTACACTGTATTTTGAAAAACAGTTTCTTTTTTAAATTTTTTATTATTTTGATATGTTAGTCACCATACAGTAGTACATCATTAGCTTTTGATGTAGTGTTCCATGATTCCTTGTTTGCATATAACACCCAATGCGACTATCACTGTGGTTTAGATTTGTTTCCCTGGAGATTCGTGGTGTTGAATTCCTACTTATATACCTCTTGGCCATTTGTATGATTTTTCTTTAACAAAATATTTTTTTGTTTGTTTGTTTGGAGATTTTAACAGCCATTTAAAATATTCACCATGTTTACATATCTGATGGGTATGATATGTAGATAAGAGCCTTTTCAATTTTTAAAATGAACCTTATTAAGATCACTTTACATAAATAAAATCCCGTGGTTTTTAATGTAAAATTCTGTGAGTTTTAACAAAAATATAGAGCTATGTATTGACAACTGCAACTAATCCTGACGTAGAGAACATTTCTATTACCCCCGAAAGTTTTCTCATGCTTTGTAGTAAGTCCTCATTCCTCATTCTAGAACCTGGCAACCACTGATCTGTTTTCTGTCACTCTAGGTTTGCCTTGACAATATTTCACGTAAATGAAACTACACAGTATACAGTCTTCTATGTCTGGCTTCTTTGACTTAGCATAATGCTTTTGAGATTCGTCCATGTTGTTGTTTATATAGTTGTATATTCTTTTTTTTTAAAGATTTTATTATTTATTTATTTATTTATTTATTTATTTATTTATTTATTTATAGCACACCAGCAGGGGGTGGGGAGGGGCCGAGGGAGAGGGAGAGAGAGAATCTTAAGCAGGCTTCCTGCTGAGTGGGGAGCTGACTTGGGGCTCAATCTCACGACCCTGAGATCATGACCTGAACCAAAATCAAGAGTAAGACACTTAACCTCCTGAGCCCCCCCCCCCGGCGCCCCTGTACATTTCTCTTTTACTGTGGAGTGGTGTTTCATTTTATGACTATACCACATGTTTTGTACCCATTTACTAGTTGGTTGACATTTGGGTTATTTCCAGTTTCTATGCTTCGCATTTCCATATAAATTTTGTGGGCAGGTGCATTTTTTCCTTCCGGGGAAATACTCAGGTATGAATTTCTGTGCTTTATTGCTATTGTATGTATATGGGAGCTTTCGAACTATTTTCCGAAGTGTCTTTATCATTTTGCATTTCTATCGATGTTGTGGAAGCAGGTTCAGTTGCCCCTGCCGATGCTCGGTGTTGTCAGTCTGTTTAATTTTTGACATTTTAGTGACTATTCAGTAAAATCTCACTGTGGTTTTACTGTGAATTTCCCTGAAGATGAAGAAGATGACTTTTGTTGAAAATCAGTTCGTAACACATATGTGGTTATTTTCTCATGCTTATTTGCTATTCCCGTATGTCTTTGGTGAAGTGTCTGTTCAAATCTTTTACCTACTAAAAAAGTTAAATTGTTCGTCTTTTTATTGTTGAGTCATAAATTTTTTTTTTGGCTACTAGTCCATTTTCAGATAAATGTTTTACAATATTTTTTTTCCAATCCAGGCTGTCTCTTCATTTCTGTAACATTATTTTTTGAAGGACACAAGTTTTAATTTAAATGAAGTATAATTTATCAACTTTTTCTTTTATGGTTATTTTGTGTACGTGCACGTGGTTTACACATTTATACCTGGGGCGCCTGGGTGGCTCAGTTGGTCAAGTGACTGACTCTTGATTTCAGCTCAGGTCAAGGTCTCCCCTCTCAGGGGGGAGATTGATCCCCATATCAGGCTCCACACTGGGCATGGAGCCTGCTTAAGTTTCTCTCTCTCTCTCCCTTTCCCTTTGCCCCTCCCCCTCTGCTCATGTGCTCTCTCTCAAAAAAAAAAAAAAGAGAACAGGGGCGCCTGGGTGGCTCAGTCGTTAAGCGTCTGCCTTCGGCTCAGGGCATGATCCCGGCGTTCTGGGATCGAGCCCCACATCAGGCTCCTCCGCTGGGAGCCTTCTTCTTCTTCTCCCACTCCCCCTGCCTGTGTTCCCTCTCTCGCTGGCTGTCTCTCTCTATCAAATAAATAAATAAAATCTTTAAAAAAAAGAGAGAAATTTATGCTAAGACTGGTGATCTTCACTATTCCAGGTTCACAAAGATTTTTTTTCCTGTGTTTTCTTTTAGAAGACTTACAGTCCCAGCTCTTACATATAGTTGGGCCATCTAATTAATATTCTTTTTTGTATGTGGTGCAAGGTTAGAGTTGAGATTCATTTGCTTGTATATGTATATTCTTAATGATTTGCTGTAGAGATTATCATTTTATTCATTGAATTTCTTGGTACTTTGGTGAAAATCAATTCATTATATATATGTGGTTTTATTTCTGAACTCTATATTTTGTTGCATGATTTATGGCTACATGTCAGGACCTCATTGTGTTATTTATTGTAGTGCTATAGTAAGTATTGAAGTTAGCTAATATTAGTTTCCCAGATTTTTGGACAACTTCTGTACAAAGCCTTTGGGAATTTTTGTTGAAATTCTGTTAAATATACACACACTAATTTAGGGAGAACTGATTTCTTTACACTATTGAATCTTCTAATCCATGAATATAGTATATCTCTATATTTATTTGGGACTTTAATTTCTCTCAGCAATGTTTATAGTCTTGCATGTACATGTCTTACACATATTTTGTTTAATTTATCTCTATTTTATATTGTTTGCTGCTGTTGAAAACAGTATTGCCTTTCAAATTTCCATCTCCAAATGCTGATTTTTAGTATATAGAAATACAATCTATATCAACCTTGTATCCATTGACTTTAGTAAACTTACTTATTAATTCTAGTAGCTTCCTTCCAGGTTTTACAGCATTTTGTGCATAGGCGATCACGTCATCTGTGAATAAAGATGAGATGAAAATCCAGAAAAGGAAGATATAAACAGAAAACATTGCAGAACAGCCAACATGTCAACAAACCCAATAAACCACACCAAAATCCTTTGAAGAATCTTGAGGAGATCTCACAAAATTAATTGGAAAAGAACAAGGATATGAACATTTTTGTAGAAAAGATGACACGTTGGAAAATGATGAGGAGATCTAACTTCCATATAAGACGTATTCAAGAAGCAAACCAAAAACAGACGAAATAGAAAAAGACATATCGTTTACAATGTTCTACTTTAGTATATCTACTTAATTTCTTAAGCTGTCCAAATGATCTTTTGCTGCTGTGTCAGTATAGCTTTGGGGTTAGATCCATTTGGTTCAAATTATCGCTCAATTTGTTACTAGCTCTGTGACTCTGGAAACGTTAACTCGTCCGGGTCACTCAGTTAGCTCATTTATGAAGTGGAGGTAATACGAGTCCCTCTTACAGGGGCTGGTCTTGATGCTTACATCAAGTGCTTAGTACTGGGCCTGGCACCAAGCATTCAATAAATATTATCTATTACTACTAAATTTCTTTCTTGATTTCTGTGTTTCAATAAATTTAAGCCACTCAGATGGCTTAAATAATAAGAGAAAATTGAATGGATCTTGAAGAGAACAGGGAATGAGTTTATCTAGCATTAAAACTACACGTTCACACTCAGCGCCTCTCTCTCTCTGCTCAAATTAGCTCCTCTCTTGGTGGCTCCATTCTTAGACAAGAGCTCCCCTTGTGGTAGTAAAATGTCTAGCAGCGGCTTCTAGAACTTCCTTTTTCATTCACATGGAAGTAAAAGAGTGAAAGGTTTTTCTAACCTAAATGTTGCACAGAAATAATGGCTTCATTATGAGTTGACCAATTTAAGTCACAGGTCATAGCAACCACAGGTCATAGCAACCACTTTGGCGGAAAAGCTACCCCTTGCTATGAGGGTGGGGTCGTTTCCTTTCAAAACGTTTTGGTTGCATGAGGGCAGGGTTGGTACTGTTACTAAGAGAAGGGGAAGTGGCTTCCAGGCAACAGACCAGCAAACATTTGTGACAAATCCTATCTCATTCATGTCTCTTCTAAATGGACATCACAACGTTTTACAGCATGCGGAGAGCTACTCTTTATCTGCTTTCTTGGGTAATTCCTCTATTTCCTTGGGTGAAATATACTCCTTCTCTGCCTTTTGCATATGTGTGTGTTCTCTCTCTCTCTGGCAAATCTTTTATGTATTGGCTCATGCTGGTATCTATTCAATTATTACTCGTTTTCCAGTGGAAAGCCAGCCACCAGCTAAACATAAACAAACAAACAAACAAACAAATAAATAAATAAATAAATAAATAAAATACTGTGGTTAGGAGTGGTTGAGGATAACAGCAAAGTCTTTTAAGTCACAAGCTCTGTTGCAGTCTGGCTCTAAGTGCTTTCCCTCTCTCTTTCACTTCACTTCACCTAAAGAGGTCATCCTTGGCTAGAATCTTTTCCCTTCCCTTCCCTTTCTTTCCCTTCCCTTCTTTTCCATGCCTTTTTCTTCTCTCTCTCTCTCTCAAACACACACACACACACACACACACACACACACACACACACACGCATCTACCTTCCCCCCACCTTTCATAGCAGATACATACTGGGTCAGCGTTTGTCTTTCTACTGCACCTTCCCTGCCTCCTGAAATGTCATCCTGGTCTCTGTAAAGACATCTCTCCTTTCTTGTGGACTCCTTATACCCACAGAGCTCAGTACACTAATCAAAGGAATTTTTATGGTGATGACATGAACTTTGGGGATGTTAGTTATCTTGGTCTAGGTCCCAGGAGTCAAAGGTTGGTTCTCCGGGCTCTCTTCTGTCATCATAGTCTAGACTTCAGGTACTTGGCAAATATGTTTCCTAGTTTGTGGCCTGTGGTTGTGTCCTTTTCCATGTTCCACTGAAGATAGACTATTTTTGCTCTTTTTTGTTTGTTTGTTTTTGGTGGAGTTTAAGGGAGTGGAGGAGAGTAAAAATTTTGCTACACCCTTTTCTTTAACCAAAAATCTTTCTTGGAATGATTTCAGTCTATCTGATATTTTCGCTTGGATGTCCCCCAGACACATCAAAATCAACACATTAAAAAGTGAAAGCATATTCCTTCTTTCCTTGTACCACAGTTTTTTTTCCTTCTTTAGTTTTTCCTACCTCAGGAAGTGGTACCATTATGTCCAGTTGTTTTGACTCTGGAACTCTGGAGATTTTCTAGACATCTCCTTCTCTTTCACCCCAAACACCTAATGCCTGCCAAATCTTGTGGATTTTTTCTCTTGTATACCTCTCAAATATACTTCCCTTTCTCAGTGCTCACTGCCACTGCCTGCATTCTAGATACCATTGGTTCTTATCTATTCTACCTCAATAGCCTTTGATCTCCTTCTCTTCATTCTTATTCTCTTCTTAAATAGGAATGTTGAAGCTGGTGGGGAATGGGGTAGCTTAACCAATAGCGGTGTAAGATGATTTTCAACCAATTCCAATGCCTCCCTCCAAGCATATATATAAAGTCAAGAGGTATGACTTCAATGACTCATTTCCAAGATGCCCCCACTCTGTAATTACTTCTCTCTTTCAAGGCTAACCTTGTTGTTGGAGCCATTTTGCGGCCGTGTTATGGTGCTAGGAAAAAAAAAAGGTGAGGGATGAAGAAGGTGTACAGTATAAATTGTCTCTTCCAGATTTATTCTTCAGCAACTCTAAGATAAATCACCAACCGGTGTCTTGTACTGGCTTAATCTTTATAATGTGATAAAGGCTACATGGTTGTTCCTGAGAAGAATGCTCTATTTGACAATGTTTTTTCAAATAAAGAACACACAGTTCCTATTTTTCCAATGAATTTGTCCATGTTTTAGCAATAATGGCAGGAGGATGGAGTTCTGGTCCAACTTCTAACAAATTCAGCCAGCACAGCTAAAGGGATGCGTGAACAGGGAAAAAGAGTTTCAGTCTGTTCTTCAGCAGCTCGGTGAAAATCATTAGTAGGGGACACCTAGTGGTGCTTCCTAGAAATTCATTTATGCTAAGAAATAGTACACTTAATATTAATAGCACTCAATATGCCAGGATCTTATAGTCAAGTATAAGACTACAAGACGTTATAAGACCACAGAGTATAAACTGAACCTGGTACATTGGGTCTAACAGTACTGGTCAGCATAGGTTAACTGCTCTAACAAATAACCTCCGACTTTTTAATGGCTTAACATAATAGCAGGTCATTTTGCACTCTCGAAACAGACGCTCGGTGGCCATGTGATGACACAAAAAGGTACTTGACACGTGCAAAAACATACTTTATGCTTGGATAGGAAGATTCGACAACATAAAGATACCACTTCTGAAAACAAAATAAAAGAAATCAAAACACACCTTTGCATACTGAAATCAGCATGGTTGTAAACTTATTTTAAGACTCATCGAACTTACACTTAAGATCTATGCATTTCACTATATACAAGCTATACCTCAATTTAAAAAAGAATTTACAAAAAGAATATCCCGTAGAAAGTTGATTTAAAAAGGAGGAGGGGAAGCCTTATATTAACATTCATAAAATCCCAATAATTAAAAAAGAGTGGTACTACAATTAAAAAAAATGAGCAATTTTTATAGAGAGTGGTATGGACATATGAGCAAATAAACTAAGGAAATGAAATAGAAAACTCAGAAATATACCCACACGCATAGAGAGATTTAATAAAAGATAAAGTGGCCACCAGAAATCCAATTGGCTATTCAGTGAATATTTTGGGGTAACTGTAAATACCTTATTCTTGGGAGGAAGGAAAGGGGGGGAAGGAGGGAAGGAAGAAAGGAAGGAGGGAAAGGGAAAGTTTATTCATGTCTGAGAAAAATACCCTTGGGTATTGCATTAGTCAGGGTTCAAAGAGAAACATAATCGATAGGAGCTGTATATATGTATATGTGTTTATGTATGAATGTACGTATATATTTACATATTCATTTATTCACTTATTTATTCTAAGGAACAGCTCCCATGATTGTGGCGGCAAACAAGGCCGAGGATCTGCAGGGAGACTTGGGAAGGTGGAGATCTAAGAGAGCTCAAGGTGTAGCTTTAGTCCTTGTTCAAAAGCCAGAGAAGCAGGAAACTCACAGAGTAGCTCCAGTCTGACGACCAGCAAGCCTGAGATCCAGGAGAACTGATGTTCCAATTCAAGTATGAGGGAGAAAAAGGTCGATGTTTCAGTTCAAAGACAGCAGGCAGGAGCAATTCTCTTTTACTCAGGGAAGGGTCAACCTTTTTGTTCTATTCGGACCTTCAACTGATTGAACAAGGCCCACTCACATTTGGAAGAGGAATCTGCTTTACTCAGTTAACCAACTTAAATGTTAATCTCATCCAAAACACTTCCACAGACACATCCAGAATAGTGTTTGCTCAAATATCTGGGCACCCTATGACCCAGTTAAGTTGACGTATGAAGTCAACCATCACAGGTGTCATGGAAGAGTTCCATTCTCTGTTTATTCTCTTTCCTGAAATCTTGATGTGACAAAGGGTCATCATATCTTGTTTGAAATGGAGAACAGAAATGATACTTGCTGAATTCTTCATCTGTATTTCTACTATGCGCACAGCCTTTCTCCTTCTTGGCATTCCTACTTCTTACTGAATATGGGTATGCCTCAAATATTCAACAAAACAATTGTTTAATCAACATAGAGAAACTTACGCTTTTTTAATACGGTGGAAAGGCATCAGATGATGTCACTTGTGGTTGCCCACTAAATTAAAATGGTCATTTGCCATTGATATTTACATTTAAGGGTGGCTATTACTGTGTCTTAAGGCATTAGAATGCCCCTGACAAATAGGGGCATACACTCCTTCTCACTCTCCTCTTTAAAAAAAATTTTTTTTTTATTAAGTAGACTCCACATGCAGCATGGAGCCCAATGTGGGGCTTGAACTCATGACCCTGAGATTGAGAATTGAGCCGAGATCAAGAGTCAAATATTTAACCAACTAAGCCACCCAGGGGCCCCTTAATCGTACGAGAGGGCCTGTTTCCCCTTTTTATTTTTATTTATTTTTTAAGTAGGTTCCATGCCCAGCATGGAGCCCAATGTGGGGCTTGAAGTCATGACCCTGAGATCAAGACCCAGCCTGGGATCATGAGCTGGGGGCTTAACCGCTGAGCCACCCAGGCACCCTTCTCTTTTTTTCTTTACTAGGTTCGAATTTGATCTGTGCTTTGTGTAATCATTGGAGTTACGTTATTCTGATATTTAACTTGCTTGTATTTCTCGAGGCAACTTAAGTCATTCAAAGGCATCAGAAAGAGTGAAATGGCAAAAATATTGTTGAGTATAACATAGCACTCATGTCTGGATTCTGCGTGGCCCAGAATCATCCAAGTTCTCTCACAATTTGGGAGGATCTTAATGAGGCAGAATCTGGAGAAGCCTTTCTAAGTGTCCCAACCAGTGTCACTTTTAATCCCAAGGGCACCTTTCTGCAGAGCATCTCAGCCCTGGGGAAATGAAGGACTGAACTGCCACCAGAGCTCACCTTGCATGGTCCAGCTAACTGGCGTCATGGTTTTCTTATTTTGCATCTGCTTTTTCCTTTGGAGCAATTCAAAACTGTATTCTTTGGTGTCTCAATTGAATCAAACTAAGAGAAATCCTTTCTGGCTTTGGAGGAAAAAATCAGTAACCAACCTTCAATGCTCTGTAGCATTCCATCCTCTGTAAGTCATAAGACGATCAAGAATGAACCTTTCAAGACAAAAGATCTTGTAATGTTGGAGCGCCTGGGTGGCACAGCGGTTAAGCGCCTGCCTTTGGCTCAGGGCGTTATGGGATCGAGCCCCACATCAGGCTCCTCCGCTATGAGCCTGCTTCTTCCTCTCCCACTCCCCCTGCTTGTGTTCCCTCTCTCGCTGGCTGTCTCTATCTCTGTCAAATAAATAAATAAAATATTAAAAAAAAAAGATCTTGTAATGTTAAGTTTCAATTACCATGACTGGGATACATGTCTATGATACCAGAAACATTCTTTTGTTTTTCTCTTCCCTCCATGTAGTCATGTGTATCTATATGAAAACATGGAAGAAATCATCAATCATTGCTGGTTTTCTTCATTTGCAATAGTTTTCTCTTTTTCCTCTCCCACGCCTCCTCCCCATGGAAGATGGAAGAAAAAATAATCTGCGTCCTTTTTAGAATAGCAAAACTGAAGTCCTTTTTGGGTTTCCCAAGGTAGCAGATGTTGAAAGACAATGTGGTTCCTCTGTTTTTCTGACAGGCCCTCGGGTGGAAGAGAACAGAATTGAACCCTGCTCTACATGGTAATGGATCTTGATGTTTCCAGGGAAGAGGACTTGAGTAGTTATTAGGCAATAAAGGAAAGCATTTCCTTCCTTGGCATGGGTTTATACCGTTCCGTCTCTGGAAATTCATATCTCTGCTAGATAAGAGTACGCGTGTTTGATTTAACAGATTCGGTAGTTAAAGAGGTAGGACTGTGTGCATTTCATACTTTTCTGTATTGCACACTGCTATAATTGAAGCCTCCAAAATAGCATGTGGTAGGTGTTTCAACATTTTCCATAAGTGAATGAACACCTGATTCTGTAGACCAGTTCCTACCTGAAACAAATTACAATTATTCTATGTATATACATTCAGCCTTAAACGCACCCATGTAGGTGTTTCAGTAAGGGAAACACAGTTGACTTCCCACTGTGAAATTTGTCCTCCTGGCCTTTTTTTCTTTTCTGGAGCTTTAGTTTGCCTTTGGTAAAGTGAGCTGGAGTCTGCCCCTGCACCTCTTCTCCCCCTCCCGCGCCTCCCTCCGTGAGATGCAGGAATTCACGGGTGGGAGACAGATGCTATGATTGAAGAGAATTTCCCATCTGCTCGTGTTGAGGTTGACATAAGGACGCTGCTGTTACACTGTATTTGCAGATAGTCTAAAAGCCTCTGTTCTAGGAGCGGCCAGAGAGATGGGCTGCGGAACTCTTTTTTTTTTTTTTGGTGGGCAAAGATTATATCATTGACTTTGTTTAGAATTACCAGCATATGGTGATAATAAAAAGCAGACCAACATTTAATCAGTTTTATGACTGTTTTAAAATGAACTACAGACTGTGCACCTCTTTCTTGCCGGCACCCCGGCTAGACCACCCCTGCTCTGCAAACTCCTATTTCCAGGCTTTGTGACCCACTGATGTCTGCGATTCAACCAGTCAGAGGAGCTCCAGTCTATCCTGAGCTCAGTCTACACCCAAGATGGGGTTCTCATCTGGATTCCTCAAGGAACACAGAATAAGACCACTGAAATAGAGGCAGAGACTATAATGGCAGGAATAACGATTCGAATGGAAGTGGACCTCACCAGCTCTTTCAACCATCTTTCTCTGACTGCTCTGCTCTCAGATCTCTTGAGATCTTTTCAGAAAAAGATTCTGTGGATCTCTGTATTTATTGCGTGTCCACTGCAAAGCCAAGTTAGACTTTGGGTACGGCTTGTATCTAACATTGTAGTAAATAAAACAAGAAGGACGCGGGCAGTGTCCCAAAGATTATTCTTGTGGTTCTGTGAAGGTGTTTTGGAATGAGATTAACATTTATTTAATTTTAATTTTAATTTTTTTTCAGAGTGATAAAATTATAGTGGATTTTTGGGCAGAAATGTTCCTATTCAAAGCAACTTTCAAAAAGCAGAAGAAATGCTATAAATAACTATTTCGGGACAATTTTTAGAAGGTTCTGGTATTGATTTATATTTCAAAGATGCGGTAGAGTGTACTGAGTTGTTCCGTTTTTCTCTCCAGGTTTGCAACACCACCACGGACAGGAAACACGCGGACACCTCCTTGGAGAAGTGTGTCACTGAGTCAATAATGAGCATTGTGAGCGGCTTCTTTAATTCCCCCTTTTCAGACAACAGTACCAGCCTCCAGGTAACGTAATGATGCTCCAGGAGCATCCTGTCGCACAGAATTTACCTTATTTGTGTAGGAAAAACTTTAATCTGGTCAAGAAGTCATTTCCTACACTTCTGAAGGTCACTTTTCTCTCACGTTATTTACTCTTACGCCGTTTCTGAGTTTACTGAGCTTTAGTTGAAATAAAGAGGCCCTGTCTATCCATTTAAAGAAGTGTGTTGTTTATTTCAACACTTGGCAAACTGTCAATAGACAGACATGACAGTTCCTATTGTGCTTAGAGGGGGAACGGGAACGATTCAATTTGAAGATGGGGCCTCTTTATTTAAAATGAAGTTCGGTAAACTTAGATACCACATTATGTTAAATACCATTATCATGTGTGCTTTAGCCTTTGGGGTGAAAAATGGCACATTAAGACCTGGTTATTCCTTTTCTCTATGATATGTCATGAAATAAGTGTCTTTAAATTATTTATAAATTGATCTCTTAATTTGTCGTTAGAGCGGTTGTGTTCGTGTGTCCTACCCTGTATGTGAGTTGTGTGGCCCACGGGTGTGGGATCTGAATGTAAAGAGAAGGAAAGTGCATTAGGGACATTAGCAAGCAGGACAGATGGCGTAAGAAGACAGGGTCCTGCAAGCATTTACATGAGCGAAGGGAGCTGAAGGGGAAAGAATTGTACGTAGGAGTAGGAGTGATTGCTTTTCAGTCTAATTCGAATTATCCAGGGGCCTCTTGTCCTTACTTGCAATACTTTCTACTTTCAATCACATTACGTCCACTGTGTAATCTTTATTCCCTCTCCAAAGGAGGCTCAGAGAAGAGAAAGAGGTGACAATTCAAAATAATGTGTTTGAAATCACTCTAAAAATATTGTTAATGGAGCAGACAACACAATTGAAAACGGTTAGCAGTTTTTACTCAAAGTGTCCCAGTGCCTCATTATCTTTTCCCCTTTTATTCTCATAAAATATTTGATTACCATTCTTCATAGATGAGTCATTTGCATTGAAATGAAAATGTTCTGTGTCTTGGCATCTGTATGTGTGTGCACGTGCATGTGTGTGGAAGCAAGCGTGTTTCATCAGCCAGGGGCCTGGCAACAAACCAGAATTCATTCAGATGGTTCCAATGAGAGACTTTAATAGGGTAAGGGTTGGCACACTTAAGAAGACAAACAAGGCATGGTTTGGCATTCAGACCAGCAACAATGAGAAACTATTATTCTTTTGAGACATGAGGAGGAAATAGTGTGACCAGGGCCTGGTGGGAGCTGTGACTGAGAGGGATGCAGCAGTCACCAGAGATAGTGGTGTCAGGCAGGGAGAGAGCAGGGAAGAAATATCACATTTCTCTTCTTCTGTCTTCCAGTCATTTGCCAGTTCGTCCCGTGGGCCAAATCCTACTAGAAGGCAGTCATTGGGGGAGCTCTAGTGATACACTCATAGAGGTCAGCCTTCTTGGCACAGAGAAGGCAAGAAAGGGGAGAGAACGAATCTGTGTCAGAAAATGGACAGAAACCAGTGTGTTCCCTAGTTTTGCCACATAGCACCCATTTTTGAGTTTTATTTAGATGAAGAAATCATCCTCCGTGACGTCGAGGAGACACAGACTTTCATCAGCTACCATATAGTGATGGAATGATGTCATTCAATCATGATTTCAATGGGAACTTTAATTGTAATATTTACCATCATCACAACCTTTCATATAAAGTAGCATGGAAAGGGGAGAAAAAGAATCAATCAACATGAAATGTACACAATTGTTACAGTTCTTGGCTTTGTATCTGGTTACTAGGCCAAAGGTTATTATCACGAATTTTTCTTCCACTGTACGGTTCACATTTCCCTCACCCTCTGATAGATTTTAGCTGAACAGGTGCAGAGTCACAAACCTTCATTCCTGAATTATCTGAGACCATAGTACAGTCGTTATTGAGTTGCTACAATTTTCTATTGGGGAAATGGCTTGCATGTAGGTAGTTAAATTGGGGAGTGAGCACAGGAAGCAATAGTGGGACATAAAGGGAGTAAAACAGGGAAGGGATGAAGGCAGTACAGGGTGGGGGCTGCATGATCAAGTTGACTATGCAATGGGTACTGTGCTTAATCCTGCAGGTCCGTCTGAAGAGCCTTTAGAAATGCATCTGATGGACATTAAGGAGGACACGTGATGTAATGAGCACTGGGCATTCTATAAGACTGATGAATCACCGAAAAAGATTGTGTTTTATAAAATTATAAAAATTTCATAATTGTTAAAAAAAATAAAAGTTTCAAAAATAAAAGTTAAAAAAAAAAAAAAAGAAATGCATGTGAGAACTGGCTTCCCAGGGCGTGAAGTGGTAAGAATGTGTTCTTTGGCGCTTGTCCCCAAGTGGTCAAAGAATAGTCACATGCGGGTTAACTTCCATGAGTTGATGTGTGTGAGTACTGAGCGGATACCCACAGGTGACCCATGCGTTGCGTCAAAGAAACCCCAGGATAAGAAGTGAAACGTATGTAGCAAAGGCACGAAGTGAGGCACTGCCAGTTTGCACTTGCACAAAGCTAGTCCGCGAGTCCGCGACTCGTGGCAGTAGTCACAACAGCAGTGGCTGGAGTAAGAGGAGGACTCCATGGAAAATAAGTGGGGCACAAGAGATATCTGATGAATCATATGATGTAATGCAAATACCAAGTATAGAAATAATCAAGTAACGGCTAAATGTGTTGGGGGTGGGATCCAGGAAGCTATCAGAAAGGCATTTAACCTGGATGGGATTTCGAAAGATGATTACCAGACTTGGAAGGCCTGTTAGAGGGATCAAGATATGTAGTGGCCCACTGAAGTGAAACCACCTAGTATATGAGAACATAAATTGAAGTGCTAATTTTCTCAACATACCGTACCTACCTGCTCTTTGCATTAAATGATCTTTTAGTTGTATTTTAAGATATTTGAAAAATAATCATATCTTCAAACTATGTGACATTGGGCAAGCCTCTAAGTATCATTTGGCTTCCATTTCCTCATCTATGCAACAAGCACATTGGACCATGTAAGCTCTACGATCTTTTCTGGCTCTCAGTCCTGTGCTTCTATACGTCATTTTGGACGTATTGACAGGATTATTTATCAGCAAGTAAAATGAGTAGCTGTTGTGAATCAGTTCATGCACATGTGTAAACAATTTGTTTACACAATGGCAGTGACATGTGGGTTGTCTAGAAATGGATTCTGGAAGAATAAATGTGGAAAAAATGTGGGGGCTAAATTATTCCTTTTGCTTACCCACTAACCACTGACTGTAGAAATCTCCCCACTTGTAATGTGTAAATGCTATTGATTGCTCATGCAACATCATAAATATAACATGTATTACAATTTTTTTGTTTTAAATTCCCTCCCTTTAGAATACAGTTTGCTTGGTCAGGTAGAGGGTAGGTTGGTAAGAATCATTTGAATCAGGAATGTTTGATAGTTTTTTCAAGATTCTGTTACACTCTGCTGTAGTTTCTTGCCATGGAGAGAGCAGTAGGAGAAATAAGCTGGCTTGCTTATGGGAATTGAATATTCTTCACATTGAAAAATTAAACATTTATGTTTAGAAGCTTTTAAAAGGATTATTATTACTAGAAATTGTTTTGAACAAGGGTGAAGATTATTAAAAGGCATTTCTATATAGAAACTAACATATATGTGATACACAGATGCAGTAGGTTAAGATCCCACTTGCCCTGAATTCTATAAAACTTTGTGGTCTCCTTCAGTCTTTCTCAGGTCCGTTACGCTTATAGTAAAAATGAATTGTAATTTCATGGTAACTTCTTAATCATTTCCAAGTTTGTTAATCAGTAATCAATACAACTCTTTCACTCATGGTGTTCTGAACATTGACAGGTATCATAATTCATGTCAAAATATCTCATAAATTCATCTTGTGAGCTTTGAAAACTCAGCCTCTGAAAAATAAGTATAGAATAGACAATATTCATGGAACATATTTGCACCTGAAGCAAAGGCGGTTGTGGTTTTTTGGGGCTACATAGCCCAAATACCGGTGGATTGTCAAGCGACATTAACAAAATCTTTTAAAATATTATTGTGCCAGCAATAAATAAGTGGAATTTGAAATTAAAAACACATGACCATGTACATCGGCATGAAAAAAAAGAAAAATACTTAGGCACAAATTTAACAAAATATATAAGATCTATACAAGGAATACAATAAAACTCTGATGAAAGGCATTAAAGAAGAACTAATAAATGGAGAGCTATTTCAAGTTCATGATTAGGAAGTTTCAATATTATAAAGATTTCAGTTCTTTACAATTTATTTGCTCTATAGATACAATACAATCTCAATAAAAATTCCAGCAAGGTATTTTTTGGATATCGACAAACTGATTCCAAGAAGCATATGGAGAAGCAGAAGACCCAGATGATCAACTCAATATTGGAGAAGAACAAAGTTGGAGGGCTGGTGCTACCCAACTTCAAGACTTACTATGAGGCTCCAGTCATGAAGACAGTGTGATATTGCTGAAGGAATAGACAAACAGATCAATGGAACAGAGAGCCCAGAAATAGACCCACATAGGTATAGTCAACTGATCTTGCAAAGGAGCAAAGGCGAGACAGTGAGGTAAGGATAGTCATTTCAACAAATGGGTACTGGAACACCTGGACATCCACGTGTTAAAAAAACAAGTCTATTCTAGGCCAACAAAGCTCATCACCACTAGACTTGCCTTACGAAAGATGCTAAAGGGAGATCTTCAAGTTAAAATGAAAGGATGCTAAGTAACAACATGAAAACTTATAAAAGTATAAAGCTTCTGCTGAAAGGAAATATATAGTCGAAATCATAATACTCTAATACTATAATGGTAGTTTATAAATCACTTATCTCTAGTATAAAGGTTATAAGACAAAAATATTAAAAATACCTAATTTGTTAATGAATGCACAATATAAAAGATGTAAAGTGTGACATTAGCAGCATTACATGTGGGAGTGGGGAAGAAGCTGCTATCAGCTGAAAATAGAATTCTAACTATAAGTTTTATGTAAACTTAATGATAACTGCAAAGAAGAAATCTTTAGTAGATACGCAAAAGATCGAAGAAAAGGAATCAAAACACACCACTGCAAAAAATCAACAAATTACACAGGAAGACAGCAAGAGGGGAAGATAGGAACAAAGGAGCTACGGAACAGCCCGAACACAATGAAGAAGATGGTAACAGTACCTCTTTACCTATCAGTAATCTCTTTAAATGTAATGAATTCAATTCTCTACTCGAGAACACAGAGTGGCTGAATGGATAAAGAGATAAGATTCGACTATCTTTTGCCTACAAGTGACTTAGTTTCCTCTTAAGGACTTGTATAGGCTGCAAGTGAAGCGATGGAGAAAGATATTTCATGTAAATGGTAATCAAAAGAGAGCAGGGTTGGGTATCCTTCTATCAGACAAATAGACTTTCAGTCATAATCCTTCACAAGAGATAAAGAAAGTCACTATATAATGAATGATACAGAGGTCAACTTATTAAGAGACTATAATGGTTGCAAATATATATATCTATATATCATCTATCTATCTACCCAACATTGGAGCACCAAAACAAAGAAAATATTAACAGAATTGAGGAGAGAATAGGCAGCAATACCACAATAAGAGGGGACTTCAATATCCCACTTTAATCAATGGAGAGAATATCCAGACAGAAAATCAGTAAGGAAAGAGCAGACTCGAATAACGCTATAGACCTGATTGACTTAACAGATATGTACAGAACATTCCATCCAAAACCCATTACTCTCAAGTGTACATGCAATTTCTCTAGAGTACGTTATATGTTGGGCCATATTTATGTGTTGTGTTGTGTTAACAAATTTGTGTTAACAAATTTAAGAAGATTAAAGTCGTATCAAGTATCTTTTCTGGGCAAAATGATATGGAACTAGAAATCAATTACAAGGGGAAAACAGGAAAATTAACAAATATGTGAAATTAAACAATATACTCCTAAACAACCAATGGGTCAAAGAGGAAACAAAAGGAAAATCAGAAGTATTTTGAGACAAATGAATATGCAAACACAACACACCAAAACTTCGGCAATGTAGCAAAAATTGTTCTTAGAGGGAAGTTTATAGTGGTAAATATCTACACTAAGAAAAAAATTGGGGGGCGCCTGGGTGGCTCAGTTGGTTGAGTGTCTGCCTTCAGCTCAAGTCATGATCCCAGGACCACAATCAGGCTCCCTGCTTAGCTGGGAGCCTGCTTCTCCCTCTCCTGCTCCCCCTGCTTGTGCTCTCTTTCTCTCTCTGTCAAATAAATAAATCTTAAAAAAAAAAAAAAAAAGAAAAAAATTTCAAATGAACACCCTAACTTTATGCCATTTTAACCTAACTTTATTCTTTTTCCTAGAAAATGAAGAACAAATTAAGCCCAAAGTTAGCAGAAGGAAATAAAAATAAAGATTAGAGCAGAAGTAATGAAATGGAGATTAGAAAGACAATAGAAAAGATAAAGTAAAAGTTGGCTTTTTGAAAAGATAAACAAAATTAATAAACCTTTAGGTAGACTAACCAAGGGAAAACAAAACAGGACACACATAGATGAAATTATAAATGAAGGAAACATATAATAAAAGAGAAGGCAACTGATACCACAGAAATATGAAATATGAACAACGATATGCCAACAAATTGGACAGCCTAGAGGAAACCGATACATTCCTAGAAACATAAAGCTCACCGAGACTGAATTATGAAGAAATAGAAACAGGCCAATAACAAGTGTGGAGATTAAAGCAGTAACCAAAACCTTTCAACAAAGAAAAGTTCAAGGCCACAGGGCTTCACAGGTGAATTCTGCCAAACATTAAAAAAATTAACACCACTCCTTCTCAAACTCTTCCAAAAAACTGAAGAGGAGGGAATCCTTTCAAACTCATTTTATGTGGTCAGCCTGACCCTCATACCAAAGACAGATAAAGACACCACAAGGAAAGAAACTACAAGTTAATATCCCTGATGACATAGTTACAAAAATCCTCAATAAAATGCTAGGAAACTAAATGTGACAGCACATTAAACGGATCATACGCCACGATGAAGTGAGATTTATTCCTGGGATGCAAGGATGTTTCAACATAGGCAAATAGAACAATGTGATACACCACATTCACAGAATGAAGGATAAAATTGAGACTACATTTGTTCTCTTGCGAGTTTTAAGGAGGGCCATGTCAGTTGAGATTGTCTGTGTTGAGTCATTGAACTGATATGTGATCAAAAGTCAGGACTAAGATGGCCACGTTTGGAGTAAGTGAAAATAAAGCAGAAAAGGCTGGTAGGTAGAGAAAGAGGAGAATAGACCCGTCATAGAAAGAGAGGATGAGACAAGAGACCCCGCGGGGACAGAGAGGCAGAAAGAGGCGGATTCTTTTGGCTCCTTCGGGCATTTGCTTAATGGTTTCGGTTTGGAATGCAAATGCTATCTTATATCTGAGTTCTATGATACATCCGTGTATCCTTCCAAAAAAGCTCCTCCTTTTGCAAATCTTGAATAAGATCTACTGCTTGTGGCAAAATCATCTACAAGCCAAGAATAAATGTCTGAGCAACTACATTTTCCCGCCTCACTGCAGAGCACACGGAAAGGGGATAAGAGGGAATAAGAGAGGGGGTAAGAGAAAGATTCCGAGAATAACGTGGTCTGAGATATCATGGGAATAGGAGCCCATAGAATTCATCATCCAATCTGGGACACCGTTGGAAGTGAAATGGAGTGCTTTTAGTAATTATGTCAGGACACAAGCCTTAAACCAGGACTGTCCTCTGTCACTCAGGATGTATGGTCATTTAAGTAATGAAGGAATCTTGGATAGCTTTAGCTAGGATGACAGGCAACGCTGACAGGAGGGAGACTGATATCTGGAGGGAAGAAGGGCACCGGAGCAAGGGAGGTCCATTGTCATGGGGAATCATTAAAGACAGGCAATTAACAAACAAAACAAAACACCTCATTGTCAATGAGGTGTTACCTTCTTAATTTTTATTTAACTTATTTTTATTCTTAAGATCTCATGTTCTTGGTTTCCCGTTAAAAGAATACAACAAATAAGATTGATTTGTCACTGTACAAAAATCCACTGAAGGATACTGGCGTATTCCAATGCAACAGAAGCTTTTAAAATTAGATATATCAGAACTGCAGTTGATTATTATATAACGTGGGTTAAACTGAAAAATTCGCACCCGATGTGTATTTTACATAAACTTAAAACATATAAATGGATCCTCATATATAGTTTTTTCTTTTTGTAAATCTACGATCTTTTCTTTGGGTATGGGTCCACCAAAGTTCAAGGGTGTCTCCCTTCCATTAATCACGCCCATTGTGTATCACTTTCAATGCCCAGGTCTTGTTTCTTTACTGTGAAGCAAGAACTTAAGAAGGCAAAATATTCTAAGTGCAGAATCCTAGATTTTTATTACCTTTTCCCCTAATTTGTTTACACTTGTCTGCCTCCACTTACTTGAATGAGATTTTTATTACCGTTTCTATTTTTTATTTCTTTTTTCTTCCCAAAGCATTCTATTTAACTCTCATGGAAACAGCAACTTTATTTGTTTCACTCATGGTTCATAGGTTTTTGTAAAATTAAATTACATTATGAAATAATAATAATTTTAACTGGCATGAAGGGGTTCGGGATCCCCCAAATGTGTGCTGGTACATATACAGTATATATGTGTAGGAATGAGCAGATCTATTAAGCAAGCATTTGGTAAGAGTCTGTTATTAGGCACCATGTGTTTGTATTGGGAATGCAGAGCTCTGGTAATCTGGTGAATAGGTTAAGGGGAAATCTGAGTCTGAGTTTTTTCCACATTATGTCAGAAAAAAATATCTTTATGTGAAGAAGACAGAAGCTTTTGGAAGCCTAGAATCCTGCGTCTCTGATTTTAAATTTCATGAATGTTTATTATCGATTTAAAAATATTACATCAGTGAGAAAAAGGAAGAAATAAAGCTAGCTGTCTTTGGTGGTGCGATAAATCACACTACGCAGACGCCAATAACATTGCTATCATCATAAGTCTTCTGCAAAGATTATGAAAAGATAATATTATGAGGAAGTTCCTTTCACCAGCATTATTTTCACAGGCTTTTTTTCCTTCTTCTTCCAGAAAGTGAAAAACATACCTCTCTATTTTTCTGTCAAACACATCATCCAGCCCTTGGGCGATGTGCTTGCATTTCATAGTCTAGTGTAGTGAATACTGTATTTCAAGTGGTGAGATGAGGTGCCAAAATCTCAGCCCTTTTCCCATTGGCTGAGGGCTGAGGGCTGAGGGCTGAGGGAACTCCTGTATGGGGGGCCTAGATGCATCTGTAACCCTGAAAATATATCCTTTGAGTAAGTTACTAATTCAGAGACTTAAGCGTTGATGATCATCAACTTCAGAAACTAGTTTCTCCGGGAACGCGTGCCTGTGTGGGTCCTTGCAGCTGCTTTATAGACTTTGTATCACCCAATCCTCCCAGCACGCATATGGCGTCGGCTCTTGGATCTCTACTGTGGGTTGAAAAAAAAATGGAGGCTCAGAAAAGTTGGGTCAGTTGCCAAAGATCAAACAGCTAGTGAGGGCCTGATGTCAAGCCCCAGGTTTTTCCTTCCTCTACAACCTCAACAACCTTCCAGGCTTGAAGTGTCCGTGTGTGCAGGTCAGGAAGGCATAAATAGGCTGAAAGTAAGCAGGCACTGCCCTTTACATTTTGAGTGGACATTCGCTTTATAGACGTCCTACATGCTGTGGCTATGATTTATGGAAGTCTTTGGGACTGGGAATGATACCAACAATGGTAATTATCCTCTCAAAAATGATTCCTCCATACTCTGCTGTTAGTGTAGAGGACAAGGCTTCTGAACCCTTGTCATGCAAAGAGAAAATCCCTATCTAAATAATTAGAATAATGAGCTCCACCAATTTCCTATTTATTTTGTTAAGACAGGATTAT